>NC_139246.1:36328734-36669686 GCF_977018435.1 Lepisma saccharinum
GCTGTTTCGGTGATTCCGTTGCTTTTTTGTGCACTCATAAATCAGCCTTTTTGTCTCCTTCAAATGAAAGATATCGCTAAGCCCTGAGAATGGGTGAAAGGAGAAGGTCATTGGAAGATAGCGTGATGGTATGGTAACAAGCAGGTGTAGTGTTCGGGTCACTTTAATATTTTTATTCTAAATTCGAATTCAGAGTAAATGATAAATTATAACGGTTTTTCAAGTTTGAATTGCAAAGTCAGTTTTGGCGGGAATGTTTCAAAATTCGATAGGATGCAAGATGCAACATTGCACTACAATAATCAAAGTAAGGAAAGCTAAGCGCAACGGTTATAGTAAGTTTTTGGAAGCAAAAATGCCAAGCATGCCCGTTCCGTTGCTGTTTCGGTGATTCCGTTGCTTTTTTGTGCACTCATAAATCAGCCTTTTTGTCTCCTTCAAATGAAAGATATCGCTAAGCGCTTTGAATTGGTGAAAGGGGAAGGTCATTGGAAGATAGCGTGACGGTATGGTAACAAGCAGGTTTATGTTTCGAGTCACGGGAAATGTTTGATTCCCCATTGGAAATTCAGAGTAAATGCTAAATTATAACGGTTTTTTCAAGTTTGAATTGCAAAGTCAGTTTGGCGGGAATGTTTCAAAATTCGATAGGATGCAAGATGCAACATTGCACTACAATAATCAAAGTAAGGAAAGCTAAGCGCAACGGTTATAGTAAGTTTTTGGAAGCAAAAATGCCAAGCATGCCCGTTCCGTTGCTGTTTCGGTGATTCCGTTGCTTTTTTTGTGCACTCATAAATCAGCCTTTTTGTCTCCTTCAAATGAAAGATATCGCTAAGCGCTTTGATTTGGTGAAAGGGGAAGGTGATTGGAAGATAGCGTGATGGTATGGTAACAAGCAGGTGTAGTGTTCGGGTCACTTTAATATTTTTATTCTAAATTCGAAATTCAGAGTAAATGATAAATTATAACGGTTTTCAAGTTTGAATTGCAAAGTCAGTTTTGGCGGGAATGTTTCAAAATTCGATAGGATGCAAGATGCAACATTGCACTACAATAATCAAAGTAAGGAAAGCTAAGCGCAACGGTTATAGTAAGTTTTTGGAAGCAAAAATGCCAAGCATGCCCGTTCCGTTGCTGTTTCGGTGATTCCGTTGCTTTTTTGTGCACTCATAAATCAGCCTTTTTGTCTCCTTCAAATGAAAGATATCGCTAAGCGCTTTGAATTGGTGAAAGGGGAAGGTCATTGAAGATAGCGTGACGGGTATGGTAAGAAGCAGGTTTATGTTTCGAGTCACGGGAAATGTTTGATTCCCCATTGGAATTCAGAGTAAATGCTAAATTATAACGGTTTTTTCAAGTTTGAATTGCAAAGTCAGTTTTGGCGGGAATGTTTCAAAATTCGATAGGATGCAAGATGCAACATTGCACTACAATAATCAAAGTAAGGAAAGCTAAGCGCAACGGTTATAGTAAGTTTTTGGGAAGCAAAAATGCCAAGCATGCCCGTTCCGTTGCTGTTTCGGTGATTCCGTTGCTTTTTTGTGCACTCATAAATCAGCCTTTTTTGTCTCCTTCAAATGAAAGATATCGCTAAGCCCTGAGAATGGGTGAAAGGAGAAGGTGATTGGAAGATAGCGTGATGGTATGGTAACAAGCAGGTGTAGTGTTCGGGTCACTTTAATATTTTTATTCTAAATTCGAAATTCAGAGTAAATGATAAATTATAACGGTTTTTCAAGTTTGAATTGCAAAGTCAGTTTTGGCGGGAATGTTTCAAAATTCGATAGGATGCAAGATGCAACATTGCACTACAATAATCAAAGTAAGGAAAGCTAAGCGCAACGGTTATAGTAAGTTTTGGAAGCAAAAATGCCAAGCATGCCCGTTCCGTTGCTGTTTCGGTGATTCCGTTGCTTTTTTGTGCACTCATAAATCAGCCTTTTTGTCTCCTTCAAATGAAAGATATCGCTAAGCGCTTTGAATTGGTGAAAGGGGAAGGTCATTGGAAGATAGCGTGACGGTATGGTAACAAGCAGGTTTATGTTTCGAGTCACGGGAAATGTTTGATTCCCCATTGGAAATTCAGAGTAAATGCTAAATTATAACGGTTTTTTCAAGTTTGAATTGCAAAGTCAGTTTTGGCGGGAATGTTTCAAAATTCGATAGGATGCAAGATGCAACATTGCACTACAATAATCAAAGTAAGGAAAGCTAAGCGCAACGGTTATAGTAAGTTTTTGGAAGCAAAAATGCCAAGCATGCCCGTTCCGTTGCTGTTTCGGTGATTCCGTTGCTTTTTTGTGCACTCATAAATCAGCCTTTTTGTCTCCTTCAAATGAAAGATATCGCTAAGCGCTTTGAATTGGTGAAAGGGGAAGGTCATTGGAAGATAGCGTGACGGTATGGTAACAAGCAGGTTTATGTTTCGAGTCACGGGAAATGTTTGATTCCCCATTGGAAATTCAGAGTAAATGCTAAATTATAACGGTTTTTTCAAGTTTGAATTGCAAAGTCAGTTTTGGCGGGAATGTTTCAAAATCGATAGGATGCAAGATGCAACATTGCACTACAATAATCAAAGTAAGGAAAGCTAAGCGCAACGGTTATAGTAAGTTTTTGGAAGCAAAAATGCCAAGCATGCCCGTTCCGTTGCTGTTTCGGTGATTCCGTTGCTTTTTTGTGCACTCATAAATCAGCCTTTTTGTCTCCTTCAAATGAAAGATATCGCTAAGCGCTTTGATTTGGTGAAAGGGGAAGGTGATTGGAAGATAGCGTGATGGTATGGTAACAAGCAGGTGTAGTGTTCGGGTCACTTTAATATTTTTATTCTAAATTCGAAATTCAGAGTAAATGATAAATTATAACGGTTTTTCAAGTTTGAATTGCAAAGTCAGTTTTGGCGGGAATGTTTCAAAATTCGATAGGATGCAAGATGCAACATTGCACTACAATAATCAAAGTAAGGAAAGCTAAGCGCAACGGTTATAGTAAGTTTTTGGAAGCAAAAATGCCAAGCATGCCCGTTCCGTTGCTGTTTCGGTGATTCCGTTGCTTTTTTGTGCACTCATAAATCAGCCTTTTTGTCTCCTTCAAATGAAAGATATCGCTAAGCGCTTTGAATTGGTGAAAGGGGAAGGTCATTGGAAGATAGCGTGACGGTATGGTAAGAAGCAGGTTTATGTTTCGAGTCACGGGAAATGTTTGATTCCCCATTGGAAATTCAGAGTAAATGCTAAATTATAACGGTTTTTTCAAGTTTGAATTGCAAAGTCAGTTTTGGCGGGAATGTTTCAAAATTCGATAGGATGCAAGATGCAACATTGCACTACAATAATCAAAGTAAGGAAAGCTAAGCGCAACGGTTATAGTAAGTTTTTGGAAGCAAAAATGCCAAGCATGCCCGTTCCGTTGCTGTTTCGGTGATTCCGTTGCTTTTTTGTGCACTCATAAATCAGCCTTTTTGTCTCCTTCAAATGAAAGATATCGCTAAGCCCTGAGAATGGGTGAAAGGAGAAGGTCATTGGAAGATAGCGTGATGGTATGGTAACAAGCAGGTGTAGTGTTCGGGTCACTTTAATATTTTTATTCTAAATTCGAAATTCAGAGTAAATGCTAAATTATAACGGTTTTTCAAGTTTGAATTGCAAAGTCATTTTGGCGGGAATGTTTCAAAATTCGATAGGATGCAAGATGCAACATTGCACTACAATAATCAAAGTAAGGAAAGCTAAGCGCAACGGTTATAGTAAGTTTTTGGAAGCAAAAATGCCAAGCATGCCCGTTCCGTTGCTGTTTCGGTGATTCCGTTGCTTTTTTGTGCACTCATAAATCAGCCTTTTTGTCTCCTTCAAATGAAAGATATCGCTAAGCCCTGAGAATGGGTGAAAGGAGGAAGGTCATTGGAAGATAGCGTGATGGTATGGTAACAAGCAGGTGTAGTGTTCGGGTCACTTTAATATTTTTATTCTAAATTCGAAATTCAGAGTAAATGCTAAATTATAACGGTTTTTCAAGTTTGAATTGCAAAGTCAGTTTTGGCGGGAATGTTTCAAAATTCGATAGGATGCAAGATGCAACATTGCACTACAATAATCAAAGTAAGGAAAGCTAAGCGCAACGGTTATAGTAAGTTTTTGGAAGCAAAAATGCCAAGCATGCCCGTTCCGTTGCTGTTTCGGTGATTCCGTTGCTTTTTTGTGCACTCATAAATCAGCCTTTTTGTCTCCTTCAAATGAAAGATATCGCTAAGCCCTGAGAATGGGTGAAAGGAGGAGGTCATTGGAAGATAGCGTGATGGTATGGTAACAAGCAGGTGTAGTGTTCGGGTCACTTTAATATTTTTATTCTAAATTCGAAATTCAGAGTAAATGATAAATTATAACGGTTTTTCAAGTTTGAATTGCAAAGTCAGTTTTGGCGGGAATGTTTCAAAATTCGATAGGATGCAAGATGCAACATTGCACTACAATAATCAAAGTAAGGAAAGCTAAGCGCAACGGTTATAGTAAGTTTTTGGAAGCAAAAATGCCAAGCATGCCCGTTCCGTGCTGTTTCGGTGATTCCGTTGCTTTTTTGTGCACTCATAAATCAGCCTTTTTGTCTCCTTCAAATGAAAGATATCGCTAAGCGCTTTGAATTGGTGAAAGGGGAAGGTCATTGGAAGATAGCGTGACGGTATGGTAACAAGCAGGTTTATGTTTCGAGTCACGGGAAATGTTTGATTCCCCATTGGAAATTCAGAGTAAATGCTAAATTATAACGGTTTTTTCAAGTTTGAATTGCAAAGTCAGTTTTGGCGGAATGTTTCAAAATTCGATAGGATGCAAGATGCAACATTGCACTACAATAATCAAAGTAAGGAAAGCTAAGCGCAACGGTTATAGTAAGTTTTTGGAAGCAAAAATGCCAAGCATGCCCGTTCCGTTGCTGTTTCGGTGATTCCGTTGCTTTTTTGTGCACTCATAAATCAGCCTTTTTGTCTCCTTCAAATGAAAGATATCGCTAAGCGCTTTGAATTGGTGAAAGGGGAAGGTCATTGGAAGATAGCGTGACGGTATGGTAAGAAGCAGGTTTATGTTTCGAGTCACGGGAAATGTTTGATTCCCCATTGGAAATTCAGAGTAAATGCTAAATTATAACGGTTTTTTCAAGTTTGAATTGCAAAGTCAGTTTTGGCGGGAATGTTTCAAAATTCGATAGGATGCAAGATGCAACATTGCACTACAATAATCAAAGTAAGGAAAGCTAAGCGCAACGGTTATAGTAAGTTTTTGGAAGCAAAAATGCCAAGCATGCCCGTTCCGTTGCTGTTTCGGTGATTCCGTTGCTTTTTTGTGCACTCATAAATCAGCCTTTTTGTCTCCTTCAAATGAAAGATATCGCTAAGCGCTTTGATTTGGTGAAAGGGGAAGGTGATTGGAAGATAGCGTGATGGTATGGTAACAAGCAGGTGTAGTGTTCGGGTCACTTTAATATTTTTATTCTAAATTCGAAATTCAGAGTAAATGATAAATTATAACGGTTTTTCAAGTTTGAATTGCAAAGTCAGTTTTGGCGGGAATGTTTCAAAATTCGATAGGATGCAAGATGCAACATTGCACTACAATAATCAAAGTAAGGAAAGCTAAGCGCAACGGTTATAGTAAGTTTTTGGAAGCAAAAATGCCAAGCATGCCCGTTCCGTTGCTGTTTCGGTGATTCCGTTGCTTTTTTGTGCACTCATAAATCAGCCTTTTTGTCTCCTTCAAATGAAAGATATCGCTAAGCGCTTTGAATTGGTGAAAGGGGAAGGTCATTGGAAGATAGCGTGACGGTATGGTAAGAAGCAGGTTTATGTTTCGAGTCACGGGAAATGTTTGATTCCCCATTGGAAATTCAGAGTAAATGCTAAATTATAACGGTTTTTTCAAGTTTGAATTGCAAAGTCAGTTTTGGCGGGAATGTTTCAAAATTCGATAGGATGCAAGATGCAACATTGCACTACAATAATCAAAGTAAGGAAAGCTAAGCGCAACGGTTATAGTAAGTTTTTGGAAGCAAAATGCCAAGCATGCCCGTTCCGTTGCTGTTTCGGTGATTCCGTTGCTTTTTTGTGCACTCATAAATCAGCCTTTTTGTCTCCTTCAAATGAAAGATATCGCTAAGCCCTGAGAATGGGTGAAAGGAGAAGGTCATTGGAAGATAGCGTGATGGTATGGTAACAAGCAGGTGTAGTGTTCGGGTCACTTTAATATTTTTATTCTAAATTCGAAATTCAGAGTAAATGCTAAATTATAACGGTTTTTCAAGTTTGAATTGCAAAGTCATTTTTGGCGGGAATGTTTCAAAATTCGATAGGATGCAAGATGCAACATTGCACTACAATAATCAAAGTAAGGAAAGCTAAGCGCAACGGTTATAGTAAGTTTTTGGAAGCAAAAATGCCAAGCATGCCCGTTCCGTTGCTGTTTCGGTGATTCCGTTGCTTTTTTGTGCACTCATAAATCAGCCTTTTTGTCTCCTTCAAATGAAAGATATCGCTAAGCCCTGAGAATGGGTGAAAGGAGAAGGTCATTGGAAGATAGCGTGATGGTATGGTAACAAGCAGGTGTAGTGTTCGGGTCACTTTAATATTTTTATTCTAAATTCGAAATTCAGAGTAAATGCTAAATTATAACGGTTTTTCAAGTTTGAATTGCAAAGTCATTTTTGGCGGGAATGTTTCAAAATTCGATAGGATGCAAGATGCAACATTGCACTACAATAATCAAAGTAAGGAAAGCTAAGCGCAACGGTTATAGTAAGTTTTTGGAAGCAAAAATGCCAAGCATGCCCGTTCCGTTGCTGTTTCGGTGATTCCGTTGCTTTTTTGTGCACTCATAAATCAGCCTTTTTGTCTCCTTCAAATGAAAGATATCGCTAAGCGCTTTGAATTGGTGAAAGGGAAGGTCATTGGAAGATAGCGTGACGGTATGGTAACAAGCAGGTTTATGTTTCGAGTCACGGGAAATGTTTGATTCCCCATTGGAAATTCAGAGTAAATGCTAAATTATAACGGTTTTTTCAAGTTTGAATTGCAAAGTCAGTTTTGGCGGGAATGTTTCAAAATTCGATAGGATGCAAGATGCAACATTGCACTACAATAATCAAAGTAAGGAAAGCTAAGCGCAACGGTTATAGTAAGTTTTTGGAAGCAAAAATGCCAAGCATGCCCGTTCCGTTGCTGTTTCGGTGATTCCGTTGCTTTTTTGTGCACTCATAAATCAGCCTTTTTGTCTCCTTCAAATGAAAGATATCGCTAAGCGCTTTGATTTGGTGAAAGGGGAAGGTGATTGGAAGATAGCGTGATGGTATGGTAACAAGCAGGTGTAGTGTTCGGGTCACTTTAATATTTTTATTCTAAATTCGAAATTCAGAGTAAATGATAAATTATAACGGTTTTTCAAGTTTGAATTGCAAAGTCAGTTTTGGCGGGAATGTTTCAAAATTCGATAGGATGCAAGATGCAACATTGCACTACAATAATCAAAGTAAGGAAAGCTAAGCGCAACGGTTATAGTAAGTTTTTGGAAGCAAAAATGCCAAGCATGCCCGTTCCGTTGCTGTTTCGGTGATTCCGTTGCTTTTTTGTGCACTCATAAATCAGCCTTTTTGTCTCCTTCAAATGAAAGATATCGCTAAGCCCTGAGAATGGGTGAAAGGAGAAGGTCATTGGAAGATAGCGTGATGGTATGGTAACAAGCAGGTGTAGTGTTCGGGTCACTTTAATATTTTTATTCTAAATTCGAAATTCAGAGTAAATGATAAATTATAACGGTTTTTTCAAGTTTGAATTGCAAAGTCAGTTTTGGCGGGAATGTTTCAAAATTCGATAGGATGCAAGATGCAACATTGCACTACAATAATCAAAGTAAGGAAAGCTAAGCGCAACGGTTATAGTAAGTTTTTGGAAGCAAAAATGCCAAGCATGCCCGTTCCGTTGCTGTTTCGGTGATTCCGTTGCTTTTTTGTGCACTCATAAATCAGCCTTTTTGTCTCCTTCAAATGAAAGATATCGCTAAGCCCTGAGAATGGGTGAAAGGAGAAGGTCATTGGAAGATAGCGTGATGGTATGGTAACAAGCAGGTGTAGTGTTCGGGTCACTTTAATATTTTTATTCTAAATTCGAAATTCAGAGTAAATGCTAAATTATAACGGTTTTTTCAAGTTTGAATTGCAAAGTCAGTTTTGGCGGGAATGTTTCAAAATTCGATAGGATGCAAGATGCAACATTGCACTACAATAATCAAAGTAAGGAAAGCTAAGCGCAACGGTTATAGTAAGTTTTTGGGAAGCAAAAATGCCAAGCATGCCCGTTCCGTTGCTGTTTCGGTGATTCCGTTGCTTTTTTGTGCACTCATAAATCAGCCTTTTTGTCTCCTTCAAATGAAAGATATCGCTAAGCCCTGAGAATGGGTGAAAGGAGAAGGTCATTGGAAGATAGCGTGATGGTATGGTAACAAGCAGGTGTAGTGTTCGGGTCACTTTAATATTTTTATTCTAAATTCGAAATTCAGAGTAAATGATAAATTATAACGGTTTTTCAAGTTTGAATTGCAAAGTCAGTTTTGGCGGGAATGTTTCAAAATTCGATAGGATGCAAGATGCAACATTGCACTACAATAATCAAAGTAAGGAAAGCTAAGCGCAACGGTTATAGTAAGTTTTTGGAAGCAAAAATGCCAAGCATGCCCGTTCCGTTGCTGTTTCGGTGATTCCGTTGCTTTTTTGTGCACTCATAAATCAGCCTTTTTGTCTCCTTCAAATGAAAGATATCGCTAAGCGCTTTGATTTGGTGAAAGGGGAAGGTGATTGGAAGATAGCGTGATGGTATGGTAACAAGCAGGTGTAGTGTTCGGGTCACTTTAATATTTTTATTCTAAATTCGAAATTCAGAGTAAATGATAAATTATAACGGTTTTTCAAGTTTGAATTGCAAAGTCAGTTTTGGCGGGAATGTTTCAAAATTCGATAGGATGCAAGATGCAACATTGCACTACAATAATCAAAGTAAGGAAAGCTAAGCGCAACGGTTATAGTAAGTTTTTGGAAGCAAAAATGCCAAGCATGCCCGTTCCGTTGCTGTTTCGGTGATTCCGTTGCTTTTTTGTGCACTCATAAATCAGCCTTTTTGTCTCCTTCAAATGAAAGATATCGCTAAGCGCTTTGAATTGGTGAAAGGGGAAGGTCATTGGAAGATAGCGTGACGGTATGGTAACAAGCAGGTTTATGTTTCGAGTCAGGGACCGGGATAGGAAAGAAAAATTCTGTCCCTATCACGACTTCAGCAAATGACTTCCCTAAATTTCTGGATCCCGAGCAGTCGGGAAATACCGAATGGTCATTTTAAAACGGTATTAATTCTTGACGTTTTCTACATTGCAAGTGTCTGGAACTTATCGGAAATTGTTAGTTTTCATTCCAGAAATGCAAAGAAAATCACTTAAGGTGAAAATGAGAATTTGAGATTTCCCGACTAGTCGAGAAATTGCGAATATTTCCCGTTACGAATGTCGGGATTTAAAAAAAATTCCCGTTCCGATCAAAAATATTCTGTCCCGCATAACAATAAATACCTATCTATATTTATTTTCAATTTGTCTGAAGCCACAAAATGTAAATGGGTGGAAATGCTCATTAGTGTACTCGATTTCGTGTGTTCAGTTTCTGGCATGGTTTCCTATCTGCATAGTGCAACACTAGCGCATAGATTTGGAATTAATTTCATGGATAAATTCACCTCTTACCGTCGTTTCGTCATTACGAGTAAACAACGGATTGGCCCAACCTATACTTCTAATAACCTTGATGCACCCTTCACTTGCAGTTCAGGGAGAGGTAGTGAATTGAATTGGAATGTATTACTCCATATAAACCATATACATTGGTATTTGGAGGGTTCAGTGCAGTTCATATACAAATATAATTACAAACTTTCTATAATTTACAATCTAGATATTCACTAACGCTATAATATTCCTTATTAACTAATAGTTTTTTAAAATTTGTTTTTTACACTTGTCATATTTTCTGCTTTTATATCATTTGGTAGGTTATTGAATATTTTAATTGCCATCTGTTCGGGTCCTTCTTGAACTAATGTTAGCCTGGTGAAGTATGGCTTTAGAAGCTGTTTGTTTCTGGTGTTGTATGTGTGTTCTATTGAACTTCGTTGCGTAATATTTTTTCTCGCATAATGACATTTCATATATGTACAGTGAAGAGAGGGTTAATATTTTGTATTTCTTAAACGTTTTGCACGATTCCCTGCTATAATCCTAATGGCTTGCTTTTATTTTCTAAATGCTTCTAAACTTGCAATATTTATGCATCTCTCTCTTGAACCCACTGTACGTACATTATTCTCTGTCATAAAAATGGAAGTCTCAAGACACTTGACTGTGGACAATAGACTATTCTTTGCATAATCACTCGCAAAGTAAATAAACAACATGCAAGTTATTATGTAGATTTCCCTTACTTTCATTGCAAACTACACAACCTTCAATGTCGTCCATAAATACGAGAACTTACATTAAACTGTTAAAATATACAGCTTTCCCTTGCACAGATTTCTTTTTTCTATATGTTACATCCAGATCACGCAGATGGAAATTTCCAAGTTTCGAAAAGTGCAATCCCGTACGCCATCTACTGGAGCATTCTGCAACTACATTCAGAACGAGCATTCAACGTCAAGTTCTTCCAAGACCCAGATGGTGTGACGATCGTAGAAAATAAAATAATCTGGATTGACGCATTGAGTGGTAAGGATTATGTAATTCTGTGGTAAGATTCTGCGCAACATGCTTCATCGACAGAAATTATTTTACTTTTGCCTTCTGACGTTGTTTCGGTATAATCTTACAATTATTCGAAAGCTATAAAGAGCGATATAATTGATTTGGTTATTGTTACTTCGCTTTTCAGCAATTTTTGGATAATCGTGGAGAAAAGAATGAGTCATGATATGATTAAATTGATGAAGGGACACTTATATATAAAAACAACCTTACTCAGGGTTGGATTCGAACCCAGGACATCTTAGAACGCTGTGCTAATCACTCGGCAGCAATATAATTATTGTACTACTGTATTTTTTAATTTACATTCACAGACGTCACCAGAAATTTTGTAGAGGTGTCAGCCCGTTGACATAAACATGAATAGAAGAAGTAATTAATAATAATAATAATAATAATTAGTTAATAAGCCTTGCGAATTTATTATTATATCTTTGAGATGACCTTTCTACTCGATCCACAACATGAGCTGTGATTTAATTACTTTTTACATTTTACAGTACACAGTTATTCTATTTCCTTATTAACTTGTACATACATTGTTCAATAAATATACATTAAAGAGGAAACTTTAGTCATAAAAAATATAAAAAACAGCTTATTTCTGAACAAAACCACTAAAATTCGTATAAAAATCATCTGTTTTACCAAAGAGATAAATGTCAGAATAATAGAAAACTGCAAGAATTGTAAAATAAGAAAATTATCGTTATTCCAGCTAGTGAAAGTAAAGTCCCTAAATATTATTTTATGAATTACGATCATGTATATATTTTTATTTATCTTGGCGTCATCAAAGTCGTAGCTGTATTAATAATTTTTATTTTTGACTTATCAATAATTATGCACAAATTTTCGCAGACAACTGTTAATGTAAAACTGATTCACAACAAACTGTGAACAAGTAGTTATTTTTTTAATAAATATTTTACTTGGTAACTATTTCGGGGGGGGCGGATCCCCTGGAACCCCCTGTAAATACGTCCTTGCCTGCAATGGATTAATGACTACCAACGTTGAGTCTGTCTTGTGCTTTCGTTCAGAGACCTCCTTCATGGATGTAAACCATGGTATGTATGGTGTGGTCAGAGGCGCAACCACGAATTTTGTCTGGGGGGCAAGTACCAGGATAAATATACTAATAATAATAATAATTTTTATAATAAAAATGTTAATAATAGTGTTATAACATTATTATTGTTATTATTGATTTACTATATTTTACTTCGCTTTTGTGGCACTTTTGGCTAATTTACGAAAATGGGGATGAGTGATGATATGATGGAATTCATGAATGAACACAGACAAACATCCATGCCCAATCCGGGATTCGAAGCCGGGAAAAACATTATTATTATTATTATTATTAGTAGTAGTAGTAGTAGTAGTAGTAGTAGTATCAAAGATGTTATTGCCCTCGTAAATTATGCAAAAAGGGGGTAGAAGTTGGTGCTATAGCGTTTGAGATCGAACAAATGATTTGAATTATTTTTTCAACACATTCAATTCCACATTAATAATGGAAAACAAGCACACAAGCTATTTTTGAAAGACAGAAAATGCTTTATAAATGCATTCCAAATATTATTATTTTTTACATTAACATGTATTACTTTCATGCACGATATATGTTTCACGTTATGCAACATGGAGCGACGTGGACACTAAATTGTGTACATATTCATATTATATACAACATATATTATTTAAATACATTACACAACCAATTTATCCATTTCACAATAAACCAACAGCAAAAAATACATAAATTGTTTCTCAAATGTGCATGCTCCCTTTTCCAAAACAATTATTCATGCATTTAAATCAAAATCAATTAAGACAAGTCATATTTCTCTGTCAAGTAATTTACAATGCATTACAGATAATAATATGTTGCGAGCGTAGCGATTGTTGATTTAATAGGGCGCAAATAATTTCACGCGACGCCAATGCATTCTCTCTTTTACAACTTTTGTGCCACCCCGATCGTGTAGTGGTGACATCGTAGTGGTAACGTCGCCGCCTTGTAATCAAGAGGTCTTTGGTTCGATTGCCTGTGGAGGCACAAGTGGTTTGAATCCACGTTAAAGAGCAAGTCCAGTCCCGATTAGCCGTCTTAAGTTCAAACAAACAAACAACCTAATCTTTGTAATTTGTGTAAATTCGGTCGAAATAAATAAGCTTTGATTATACAGGGCTAGCATAAATGATTCATTCGTTTTGAAAAGGCTATATTTTCAAAAGTATTACACGTACACACATGAAAGATATATGAAAAGAACCACAAACTCACCAAGTTTGTATTGTATATTCGCCCGTCGACTAGAATTTTGCGTCAACATGCAGGAAGCATTGGAGGACGAGGATTTCGCCGCCAAGTTGATATTCAGCGATGAAGCAACTTTCCACTTATCCGGGAACGTGAATCGTCATAATGTGCGATTCTGGGGCACGGAAAATCCACGTACAGTCGTGACAGTTGAAAGAGATTCGCCAAAGGTGAATGTTTTCTGTGCAGTGTCACAAAGAAAGATGTATGGGCCGTTTTTCTTCGCTGAGCAAACTGTGACCGGTAAATGTTACCTGGATATGTTGCAGTTGTGGTTGTTTCCCGCAACTCAGTGCTGACTTCAGGGATTTTGTCTTCCAACAAGACGGGGCACCCCCTCATTGGAACATCCCAGTTCGTGACTACCTAAACGATGAACTTCCGCATCGCTGGATTGAGCGTATTTGTGAGGATGACCTAGCTTTGTTCCTCTGGCCTCCCAGATCTCCTGATTTAACGCCCTGCTACTTCTTCCTGTGGAGGTACGTTAAGGACCTTGTTACCTACCCCCACTACCGCAATCCTTAGTCGAGCTCAAAAAACGCATTGTACTGCAGTGCAGACCATTGACAGGACTATGCTACAAAATGTATGTAATGAGCTCGAGTATCGTCTGGACGTGTGTCGTGTAACCAAAGGGGCACATATCGAACATTTGTAGAGGGTGTATAAACTTGGTGAGTTTGTGGTTCTTTTCATATATCTTTCATGTGTGTACGTGTAATACTTTTGAAAATATAGCCTTTTCAAAACGAATGAATCATTTATGCTAGCCCTGTACAGCAAATGCTAAACTTGATTATTTTATTTTAACACTTGGTAAGCCTTTATTGGAAAGGGGGGAGCAGGACCCCCTGAACCCCATATATGTCCTTGGATATAGAGAAGTAGTAGGAGAGTGCTGTGCTGGCCAAAACTCAGCTTAGAGTTGTTTGTAGCAGAAGAAGATGATGATTACCTGTACACTTCATTCGGCATTTTCCGTGTCCTTTTCGGCTGGTTCAGCAGCTTTAGGAGCTTCAGCAGCTTTAGGAGCTTCAGCAGCTTCAGCAGGTTCAGCAGCTTCAGCAGGTGCTTGCTGAGATTCACTTTCTTCCTGGACAGGTTCCGCTGGAGATGCGTCATCTTCACCATCTTTAACAGGAGCTTCTTCGGGCTGTGGCTCTTCGGATTCAGTGCCCTTCTCGGGTTCGCTCGAATGGTAATCGAAGACGCTGTGTGTGACGGGTTCGCCACCGTTGGACGTGACGGACTGGCTGAAAGAGTGGTAGGTGCCACTGCCTGACACACTATTCACGTTCTGGCTGTTACCCGAGCCGCTGGATGACTCCTTCTCAGCTTTCGCCTTTACATCGGATATGTAGTCGGACAATCCGGGAAAGCTGAGCGCTAAGCCTCTTGCACTGCCGACATTGATCTGCAAAGAAATGAAGAATTTGCTGATTTGATTTGCTTTAATTTTTGTTATTTACATGGGCTGTAAATTTAAAAGTGGCAACACTGTCAGGAAGAGATGATAACACCGTGCATGCGCTATCAGGCATTGAGCATTGTTAGTTGGGCCCATGCCGATGTGTGGAGTGCCAAAAGTGGTCGGTGCAACGAGTACTGTTGTGTATGTACGAGGTTGAAATGAACACCATTTTGTGTACTGCCCTAAAACATGTTTACAAAGGTCGATCAGCCAATAGGTAAGCTCATTTCTTGAGGATGTTGGGATGTGTCAGTGAGAACAACATGAGGAAAATTGCATCATGGTGGATTCCCACGCCCACGTGCTATTAAAATCCACTTATTACCATTGTGCAACTATCAGACACGGCTAGGTATTGTTGCTGCATTCTACATTTGTAAACATGTTTTAGGGCAGTACACAAAATGGTGTTTCGGGTTCGATACCCGGTGGAGGCACAAGTGGTTCGGATCCCACTTTAAACTGTAGGTCCAGTCCCGATTAGCCTTACTGTGCATAAAGTGGACTTAAAACAGCAACTCAAACCTCAAACCAAAACAAAATGGTGTTCATTTCAACCTCGTACATCCACAACAGCACTCGTTGCACCAACCACTTTTGGCACTCTACACATCGACATGTGTCCCAACTAACAATGCTCAATGCCTGATAGCACATGCACGGTGTTATCAAGTCTTCCTGACAGTGTTGCAACTTTTAAATTTACAGCCCACGTATATACTGTCCCGGGAATCTCTTGCGCGAGCGAACAAAGACAAGTCTCTCCGCAAGTACTGACTCTTGAGGACTCGACCAATTAACGAGTGAGAGGGAATGAGATTGCTTAGAGGGGGAAAAGGAAATGCAGCTAACAGCGGTTTACAAGAGCGTGTTCTGCTTCGCTTCGTCCACTAGCATTCTCTCCATCTCTGCGCGACCTTGCTCCAGACATTCCAAGGATAGAGTATAGCGTAGTTTTTCTGCCAATATTTGCTAATCGCAACGATGAGGATGATTGATATGACGACACCCGTGATTACAGATAGGGTTAGTCATTTCGAATGCTCAATATCAAGTAGCCTAATTCTGCCAAGTTTGACGTTTCAAATATTTTTGTGAACGTTTCAGTACATGCACAAAGATGGGAAGGTGCACATTGTAGGTTTCCTTTATCAGGTAAAGTCATCCATTGAGCAATGTACCGTGTCATGAAGGTACATAGGAGATGTGAATCTCGATCTCGACCGTAATAGAGGTAATGTGATGTGATCAGTACCACGTTTCGGACGCCTTTATCCCCGTGTTGCCTCAAGATACTCATTAATGAGAGTCTGGGTGAGCCTCAGAACCGCTTTATGCAGGGACATTGTCGGAAATATTATTCCCACCTAAGATAATTCATCCCTTGAGCTGAACCGAGGTGTCCCTCTTTGCTGATGGTTCCGTGCTCGTAGCGAACACGCGAAGGAAAGGATTTGCAGATGCATGCTGTAAGCGAACACAGAAACTTGCCCTGTCTTGTTTGTCCTTGAAAGTGGTCAACATGCAAGTGTTGCCAGTGATACCTTATAATCATTTTGTGTTTGAAATTAGCTAAATGAAGGATCCTCAACAATTTAGTTTAACTAGATAAAGTTTCTTGTTAAAATATTGATATATTTCATCTTCCTTAAAATAAAATTTTACACAGGAAATGTAAATAGAAAGGGGTATCACTTATCGCACAACACTTGAGCAACCTTGTGTTCTGACGTCACGGAAGAAAGCTTTTTAATTTTAGGTTAAATGCCTACGTTGTTAGGTTAGGCTAGCCATGTTTAATTCTCTTAGCCTAAATAACATTTTTTCATTGTATTTATGCTAATGGAATCTAACCTAATAGGCCTAACCTAACCTCGTAGGCATTCCTCGTCTGACGCCAGAACAATAGGTAGCAAAACTGTTGTGCGACAAGGAAGACCTGAGTGAGGTCAGGTCAACAGGCACCAGCCAAGGAGGTGTTTCTCCACGCAAGTTGGCTTATCACTGTGCAGGCCAGTTTCAAGGACAAAAAGACAGGACAAGTTTGCGTGTTCGCTAACAGCACGCACCTGCAAATCCTTTCCTTCCGGTGTTCGCTAAGAGCACGTGTTCGATATGAGCATGTTCGCTAACAGCACGGCACCCTGCTGATTGGACTACCGGGGCTCCCAATATAAAATCTCTCTCTCTCTACACACTACATACATACTTATTGACAAAAAAAAAAATAATGCATACATTGCTTTGGAATCAAAACAGTCGTACCTGCAGTTGTATAGTATAGCAAATTCTTTAGAAATCAGTTTTCTAAAAATAGCCCTTCTTTTGCACAATTCTTCCTGTCTCCTTCACTCTTCTATTCTCATCAATCTTTTGTATGAGCAACTTCACTTTGATTATCTATTTAGAGAAAGAAAACTTGCCAAAATATAAACCAATGTTTTCAATATGTACTGTATTTCTCTCTATCTATTTAAAATATAAATTTTAAACTAAGAGTGTATGGTTGGATGGGGTGCGGGGAGAAGCTCTTGAGTAAAAAAGACAGAACGCCTGCAGGTCTTTTGCAACACTTCTTACAAGATGTCTAGACTAAAGTAACTGCAAAAGAATAATACAGTTACTTTTAAAACTAACGAAACTACAAATTAAGTAATAAGTTACATCTTTGAACAATTCACTGAGTTGCTCTTTGGCAAATTAAGTGTAACTGAATTACCTTTTATGCAAATTAAATTCCTCATTATCTTTTTAATGCTATATTTAACGAGTCCTCCCGTTTCGTCTTATGGCGTTTTCACCTCCCCCAATAGAGTTTCAAATGATTTATGTGACACGAACGTTCTAAGGCGAAACGGGACATCCCATTTCGCCTTATCCTGTTTCGCCTTACACACAAAAAATTTCCAACTCGGAATATTATCGACTTGAAGGGTAATTCATAATGGGAGCGCAGAGCTTGTGATGTTGCCTACCTTGGCTCCCATTGTCCTGTCGGTTAGGTTAGGTTAGGTTAATAATACATTAATAATAATGACCATTCATGTCGATATTATTCCCTGGTGGGAAATGTTTTGTGTGTTAGGCGAAACAGGATAAGGCGAAATGGGATGTCCCGTTTCGCCTTAGAAAGTTAGTGTCACATAAATCACGTGAAATTGTACTGGGGGAGGTGAAGACGCAATAAGGCGAAACGGACCGTAATCATATTTAATAGATTTAATTCAAATAAAACTTGCTTTTACTTACAGCAACTTGGATGGAGATTAGTGATATGACGACCCACGGCTTCATCTTCCTATCTGAAAGATATTCATCAAAATAGCTTAATTACATCGAAGAAATGAACTATTGAGCTAACGATGAAAGTTTCAAATCGAACTTACCCGATGGATATACGTACTTTTGTCGCTGATTGTTCCATAACATCATAGTGTGAGATATTCAATACGGTCGGCAAATATGGTTGCCAACGTTTACGCGCAAAATTGTCTTTCCAGTCATTATGGCAGCATTCTTCATTAGAGGAGCCCTCGAATGTGTTAATGGCTCAATGTTTTAAGAAGCGAGGTAAGGTTGATAAATCTTTGACTTGATTTTTGGTATGAAATGCTGTACAGGTTGTATTTTAATTTAAAAAAGAATGTCTCATGATGTTTGATCCCATCAAGTATCTGCATTTTAGTTTTACAAAATACATAAGAGTTTTTATTAAACATGCCTATCGGACTCCACTTGATTCATTAATTAGGTAAATATTATTTTAGAGAGAAAATAATTTCAATTTTTTATTTCTCGTCCCTTTTCTCTCATGTGGCTAATCATGAAAATGAGGATGAAATTAATGAAGAAACCAACTGTTAATTCCTGACCGGGAATCGACCACGGAACCCTCTGTGGTGAGATTGTGAATCAACTACTGAACAGGGTGTTCCACCAAGTTGACATAGTGTTTGATTTGATTTAGTTTATTTTAGTTTGCTAAATTTACTTTGGCTACATTAGGATGAGTAACGATATGATGTAATTAATGTGGGGAGACTCACAAAGAACAGCCTTGCCCCGTTCGGGAAATGAACTCGGGATCCCTGGGGTTGTAGCACAATGTGATAACCACTGCGCCATGGAGGGTGGGGTGACGTAGTATTAGAGGAAAAGGTCTAAATATGGGCCCCCTTTTTATGTTGTCATTTTCGGAGGATGAAAATTAATATATCGAGCACCTGCCTTTAAAATGCATATCTATGAAATATATACTTAAATGTAATAGCATGCCAAAGTATAGAAGGTCTCCATTTTTCTTAAAGAAAAAAGCAATTTCCAAAAAATGGTAAAATGATGTATTTCAAAATTGTGGTCTAAATATGGGCTACTAGTGGCAATATCACAAAAAGCAATTTTTTTTTAAAAAAAAACAGTCGTTTATCGCTAAAACATTATAAAATTCATATTTATGAATAATCTGTTGTTTTGAAAATCACGCGGAATGGGAAAAATCGAAATTAAGAGAAATATCCAAATATTTGTTGAAAATGTGATCTCAACATTAGACCTCATGTCATAGCCCATATTTAGACCATCACGCTATTTTTCTTCTTCAATTTATTTTCGCTCTCTGTGATACATATTTCACAAACAAATCATGGCATTATAAAAGCCCACATTTGTTTTATGTACCGCTAATATCATAACCTATACAAAGCAGATGAGAATTCAGAAAACGCTGAATTGAAACATACCTGCAAAAAGTTTTCGGAGGTCGCAATTCTATAACAGCGTCCAAGGCCGAAACTAACCACCTCTTTCTCTTGCGAATTGGCGCCGCAACTCCAAAACCCATATTTAAACCTTCGCCCATATTTAGACCTTCCCCTCTACATGTAAAACTAGCCCCCCGCGTATTGCAACACGACACGAAGGCGTATTGGGGTTATGTGGAGGGAGGTTCATACATATTCACAACAGTGTACTGCATGGAACCACTATCGCTCCATCATACTTGTTCGAGTCTCTCACGCTCGAGTGTATAGAATCAAATATCATTTCAATGTGACAATACTCGTAGAAATATATGTGTAAAAATCCGCCCTGGTAGTTTCAGCCCATAATCATCTATTCATTTTCATATATCGCTATGAATTGGTAAGATAGACTAAGCTATATTTTTAGATGGAGATGATGCCTATCTTAAGTTTCAATTTCACAGCGTCTTTCACTTCACGATCCATATTTGAAGGCCCACTGCCACAGACAAATTACGGTTACACGTGAACTACTGAGCTTCGAGCGTATACCAATCGTTTGCATGTTCGAGCGTTATTCCCTCGAGCGAAGAAACAGTCGATTCCGTAAGCCATCTAGCGTCATCCGTGCGAACTATTAGACGATCGAGCAAAAAGCACTCTGATTCACAATTTTGACTGTTTGTGGAGATGAAATCGGAACCACGCTCAGGAAGTCTTTATCTTCCTTTTATTACGGAAAGAATTTCACCTGATATCCCTCTAAGAAACAAACCAGAATCTCTCATGGCAGTCAGTTGCTCTACCGAATGGACCACGGATGGTCTCTCGGACCAACTTTCGTGTTAATAATAGCGCGCTTGTAAACCAGAGGCCTTAGTTTCGAGTTCAGAGTGACACGTCCTTTCCCCTTGCACAAATATTTATTATTGTTAATTTCCTTTCTAGTTCTACAAATGTTTATTGTTGTTCCTAGTTGCAGAGTATGTGATTTTTGTGTTATTTAATATTTAGACCTATCACTGATAATTTCACAGGATAGTGACTGACCTGTATGTATATATCATGTAAGACCTGTTGCCATGGTAATTATGGACTGTGTTTTGTCTTTAATTTTGGTTTTGGCTTGGAGTTTTAAAAAGAGTTGTTAAGCTGAATTTTAAAACGCTGTTATTTCTTTGACTCCAATGGAAGTACGAACATAAGTAATATATATTTATTTTTCTTAGTGAAAATTTGACTTAGATTTTATTTGAACAACAAACGAACAGATACTACCCATACCCTGAGAGGCATCAAATGAATGCTGCGAGTCTTCATATCAACTTATAATTTTAAATGATATTCTTTGGCTAAAAGAACGTGTCAAGAGTAAGCCACCGACTTTTCATTATGCTTCTTTCTTCATGCATTTCATCAATCCATCAATCATTCTCACCGT
Source organism: Lepisma saccharinum (assembly GCF_977018435.1). Taxonomy (NCBI): domain Eukaryota; kingdom Metazoa; phylum Arthropoda; class Insecta; order Zygentoma; family Lepismatidae; genus Lepisma; species Lepisma saccharinum. Next base: position 36,349,544 of record NC_139246.1, read on the forward strand.
CACGATTAACCTGGATGACAGAGAAGCAACGCAATTACTAAAATACAAGTACACACACATTAGTAATGTTATCTCATTTAATTATTAAGTACCGCGAACACTAAACAATATTACAACTAAATAACCTTCCTTCGGAATACAGTGACTTCCTCATGACATGATTGACAATTTAAGGTTGTAAAAACAGCTTACCTCGAAACGCACTGTTCAGCCTTTAGCCTCCGAGAATTCTGTAACATATGACCAGAATGTAAGCGATATATTTAGGTTAAGATATTCCTTTCCGGAAAATTAACCTGCTTCGGAATGTAGACACTTGTTTCTTGCTAACTCGATTTTCGTTCGTAGCTACACATTCGGCCTTGACGTGAATGGTACCACTGTCAAAAATCCAGGTCAAATTCTAATCAATCCTCGTATTTCTTTCAACAAACCCGCAAAAATAAATAATATTCCGGTTTCGTCACCTTGACGTATTTCTTTCACTGATATGAAAAGTTTGGATTCGGGACAAAGGTTTAGTTATTCTCAGCGTTTGTCCTTCAGGCACAGTTTTTTGATGTAAAAACAAGAATTGCGACAGGCAATTGTCGGAATTGTTGCCAGTTTCTTGCTAACAATGTATAGATTTCGGCATTTCGTCTACATCGTGATTCCAAAAGGACTTTACAACTTTGAAAGCATATAGAAATTTATTCAGATAACTTACAGAGTCCGTTGAGGTGTCATTGCAAAGCAAAACACATCAAGTTTTGACTCATGTAGTCCATTAGTACCGAACTCACCCACCAGCAGCGCTGTCAGCATTGTTCTTGAAAATGGCTACTGTTATTGGTGCGGAACGTGCTCGCTGTGTGTTTTGGTTTCACGAGACGCAATCAGCAACTGCAGTGCAACGTATGTTTCGTACGGAGTATCGTAAGTCGCCTCCTAGTAGGCCTACAATTTACTCTTGGCACCAAACCTTCGTTGAGACTGGTTGCATGGCCACCTCGCTCCCCAGATTTAACCCGCTAGATTTTTTCTTGTGGGGTTTCATTAAAGATCGAGTTTTTGTACCACCTTTACCTACTGATCTTGATGAGCTGAGACTTCGAATTAACGCCGCCGCTGCACAAGTGACGCCTGACTTACTGACGAAAGTCCGGAATGACATAGACTTCAGGTGGAACGTATGCCGCATTACAAATGGTAACCACATCGACCCAACATGAATGTTGTATGACACACTTGATGTGTTTTGCTTTGCAATGGCACCTCAACCGACTCTGTAAGTTATCTGAAAAAAATTCTATATGCTTTCAAAGTTGTAAAGTCCTTTTTGAACCACCCTTTATAATGGATAATGAACGAGGCAGCTGAATAATCAATTCTATATTCTGTTCCGGTAATCTCTGTAGCTAGCGAACGAAAGCAAGTTCTTGCGGAAGTAGTGGTTCAAGAGGGCTCGACCAATGAACGCGTGCAAGGGAATGGGATTGCGTGGAGAGAGAAAAGCGACTACTTCTACCAGCTGTTGGCAACTGCGTGTACCGCTTCGCTCCGCCCACTCTCTATCTCTCCTTCTCTACCGTTGTGTGCATCCTTGCTCCAAAGATTGCATGGATAGAGTATGGAACCATATGCTAAAACAGAATTATTGTAAAATTGGCGGAAACAACTTATGGAGGAAAATATTACTCAATTCAGCTACATATTCATAAAGAAGTTTGATATCAAGAAAATAAAATTTTAAGAAACAAACTCTTTAACAATCCTTATTATATGTCGGCTAAATTACACCCTCCCCCCTAAAGATTTACATTCTAGAAAGATTGTGACATCCCCATGCAAAGGCGCCGACTTACAGGGGGCAAGGCACTTTCTGCCCCCCAAAATTCACTGAAAGGGACAGATATTATACATATTTACATACATTGAATGATTGAGTTGTTATTTTAAGTCCACTTAATACACAGTTAAAAGTGGGATCCGAACCACTATGTGCCTCCACCGGGAATCGAACCTGGGATCCCTTGATTACAAGGCTACGACGCTACGACTGAGCCATATAGGAGGCTCCTATCTTTACATACATAAACTCTTGTTTATGCCAACCTTGCCTCCCCCAAATTTATTTTAAGCTGGCGCCCTTTGTATGCTGCCAGTATGGTGCAACTGAAGGATCATCGGATCATATTATATTTGAATGTCATATCAATGTATTTGTTTCTTAAGAGATCTAAAAGAAGCAGGATATAATGGGGCATACGCCTTGTTAACACTTATAAAATTATTAAATGTAGCGACGATAGCTCAGTTGATGTCGACCTCCATGGCGAAGTGGTGCTACAACGTCAGGGGTTCCGGGTTCGAATCACGGGTAAGACACGAATGTTTGTTTTCATTTGTCCCGAATGAAAAAGAGATATGACATTGATTGACATGAGTTTAATGTGCGGGGAAGGCTGCCGCTTAGCGTTTTCCCTTAAAGAAAGTTGGTAGAGCATTCGAGTACCACACGGAAGACCCAGGTTCGAATCACGGTGCAGCTGATCTGACTAGGAAATTTTCCAGTCATTTCCCTGTTTCTGCACGGCTCTGAGGTCCACCCCGCCTCGTATCAACGGGTACATGGGGGGTAAAGGCGGCCGGGAGTGATGACGATCACATCATTCCAACTATGGCCGAGATCAAGAATATGTGGAGCTCTACGTCCACATCACCCCATATGCCTTCAATGCATTACCTTTTTTAAAAAAATAATATTAAATGTAAAAAAAATGTAAAAAATGTTCAATGTAAAAAAAATCAGGTCGATATCCACTACATAATAATGTCTGAAGAGGTTGCACAGTAAAATAAATTCGGTTGAGATAATTTTTTTTTAAATAGGCTATCAAAGTATCGGACAAGACCGAAAGTTTTAGACAATAAATCTCGCTCCCGTCTCGATCTTACAGAGTTCTCGAACTTCGAGACATCACTGAGGCTCTCTCTATCCTCTCTACATTTTACGCCGTTACAATTCCCTTCTTACTTTCGCCATTATCTTTTCATTGCCTTTTCCCCATTTTTCATGGTTGTTTATTTGCATTTCTTGTTTTGATCACTATTATGTTTTTTGAGCACCTTCCGTTATTCGTGAAAACAAGGTTATTGTCAGTGACGTCAACTTTAAAAAAAAAAACACTGGGTGGTCTAAACTCGAAGATTTATTTTATAATTTTATGGAAAAATGTATGTCATAAGTCGGCCGAGGATTTACTCTAAATGCCTTTTTTGTTCCTTTACCAGAAATTGCAGGCTCAAAAACAGTTTAAGGGCATTTCTGAGGGGAATTCATGAATTTTATAGTGGCTGCTTTTTTGCCTATTTTAGCCCTAAGTGCCTATTTTGAAGATAATTGCTTTGGAGTGCCCAATCCGTAAAAATGACGAATCATATATCGATGTTTATCAGTTTTAATACCTATTTTGCATTTTAGATGTTTTTGCCTACCTGTTTTGAGTTTTTAGTACCTATCGATCTTCTTCCTGGTCTTAAGCCCTTATCCTTCCTTACGTTCCAAATAACGATATGACCACGGATAGTTTAAATACAGTAGTGTTAGGCACGCTTTAGACTAAACAATTCTCCTTAGAATTTTTCAACATTTGTTCCATGACCAAAATGATACCGTGTAAAGTGAAAAATCTTATGGCATTTCAGATGCCATGGCATATTTCATGGCATTTCTCAAGGATAGGATCGGACCGTAGCATTTTTCGTAGCGTAACCAATCAGAAGCGACCTCTAGGTCACGAGTGCAGGTGTAATGGCGGCCGCGTGAGACGTAAACAATGTATCACTTCACATTTTTAAAAGCCGATAACTATACAACCGAGAGAAATAACGTTTCATATAAAACGTTATTGGATACAGAACAATGTCGCTGCTTAAATACATACTTTACAACGTTTACTGTACACGTATGGAAGAATATTTTAGTTGTTTTAAATGTAAACACCGTGTACTCAGCATAGATGGTGTAACTCGACGTGCCTTTCATGCTGTATATGTTATACATTGTAATCTCAAAAGCTAGCCGAAAAGTTACACGAAATGCTTGCGTATGAAGTACAACTGCTATAAGATTTTTGGAAGCATTTACATAGCATTTATGCTAGCCAAAATATTAAAGGAAATGCTTTCGTCTAAAGACACTGAAAATATTATACTGGAGATGTAACAAATTATTGTGAAACATTTTGATAACATTCGGTCAGTAATTAAATAAGTTTTCTTATGCACAGGAACATTATTTATGAAATAAAATACAGGCAAATTGTTAGATGGGCCTCAGCACCAGGGACCCATTATAAGTTGGTGCCACTAGTTACTGGATTGTAATCCGTTTAAAAATCCAGAATCTTGAAAGTCAAGATTATGATCCTGTAATGGAAAAAGGTAGTTCAATCGTATTAATCTACCACTGAAGTGATTTTTATCTGAACTTAGCAAAACTCAAATTTGCATAATCTTTTGAACTTTAGTTTGTATGTATCTATTTTTCGATGTTTTGCCCTGCTCTTTTATTACGCTGCAGTTAACAATGAGTGCATAGTTAATTTTAGACACCCTGCACGGTGAGCGTATCTTTCTGTTCAGTATTATTTTAATTTCATATCCTAGAATGCAATGAAGAAGAAATATAAACAGCATAAGTGACGTGTAAGGAGCTTCACATAGTCATATATTCGTTTAAGCAACCAGTATTCGGTTTACAATAAGTCTCATTGACATCTTTGAATGCTTCCTAGTTATGCATGCCTTATGAACCTATCTTTGCCGATCTGGAATTAGATGTCTGGATTTTAACTGATGTGCGAGATTTGTGAGTTTTCCCTTGCACTTGTCTTCTTGTATTTGTGTTTCGTAGCTCACGGGAACTAAAATTTCTTTTCTTCGTTGCAGATGTACTGCTGGCATCTAGAATCTCCAGTTTAAGGTAATAATGCAAAAACAAATCAATGTTAATGCTTTTTCTTATTTAGGAGTGGTTTTGAAAACGAATTAGACAATAATTAATTTGGAATAACCCATGTCGTTTGTAATTATTTAATCGTGGCTTCTTTAATCAGTAAATAACTTTTTAAATTTCGTTCTGTACATGACGAAAGGTGGACTGGTGTATTTTTCTATTTCCTTTGCTCATGAAGAAACCTGGGCAGGTGGCATTTTACTTCATTCTGGGCATTACGTAATGTTGCCGCATTATGTAAGTGAACCCGTCAACGAATAGAGCAACAGGGTTGCAATATGCAGATGTTAAATATCTGAATACATGAGTACAGTCATACCGAAGCGTGTACGTAACGTCCAACACCGAGAGATAAAAGTGTTACCTTAAGTAAATTTATTACTAATGGCGAAAAAAACATGAAACTTCTACACACGATTTCCTGTGTTCAGTTGAGACTTTTAAAATATCTGCATAGTGCAACACAACCCCACAGTTTTCCAAATTTGTCTTCATGGTTAAGTTCACTAACGCCTAGATTACGTCATCCAATGACAACATATACTTTTCCCAATATCTGTATTTCTAATAACCTTGCATTAAACGCCGAACAGAATTTCCTTTTTGAAACAAATGTATAATTAATAAATTCGATGTTTAGGCAAAAACAGATTCTTTGGTATAAGGGAAAGATATTTTAAGGAACTGTGATGGTAAATTTAACAACATTATCACAAATTATAGACAATTTTGGAAACGTTTAATGGGGAACTTCATTGTTTGAAGAGGGGGCCGAATACAGTATCCAAATTTCTGGCTCCTCCACATGATGGGATCAATATTGATTAAAATTGACCTATATATATTTAATTATTTATTATTATATATTATTGAATTATTTGTATTAAAGGTAATTTTCAACTTATGCATGAGTTATAAACGAATTCAGTTATTAGGCTTGTTTTTACAGCATGCTGTTTGCTTCATTACTTTATGTCTTGGACACACTGGAGATGTAGAGTGGGATATATAAGTATTACCAAGCAAATTGTCCATCACTATGTTTAATCTCTTTGTTTTATGCACTGAGAGCTTAAAGAATTGAAACAAGAGAACAAACAAACTGCGGACAATCTCTGCACCAGCACACGTAAAAATCCAACCCAATGCAAGGGAAAAGTTAATGAAAATAGTCACGTACAATTTGTGGAGCAATACTTGTGCAGAAACTTGGTCAAACTAACCGCTCTTGACGTTGTTATATACAGTAAAGTACAGAGTCTGCTTTGGGTTAGATTTACGTATTTTTAGCTTTCGTTGCTTTCATTTTTGTATTAACTAAATTCCATGACGCAACAACCCTCCAAAAGCCAGGACCCACCAAGCGGGTTTTCATTGGGTAACGTGTGGTGAGTTCATCCAGTCACATCGCCGCTGTTTTTGGCTTTCGATACCGCGGTCCGCTACTTCTTTTCAATTAGCTCTCCAGTTGTCCTCACGACGCTGGGTCAATAGGGGGCTCTTCCGGGAATCGAACCGTGACCACTCGCACCAAAGGTGAGAGGACTAACCATTTGACTGTTCCCGAGCCCTTTCGTTTTGTGTATTTTCCAATAATTAATGAATATTTTAAAATATTGTAGAATGTACTATACTCTGTCCCCGGAATCTGTCTAGCAAAGGTCGCACATAGCCGCAGAAGGGGAGGGAGGCAGATCGAGTGGGCAAAGCGAGGAAGTACAGTCCGGCCAAGGAAGACGAAGCTACCTGGAAAGGACGATTCCAAACGCGAGAGGGGAAGCAGGGAGAAGCACTCGCCAAACTACCCTGTGGTATTTCGCTTGTGGGGGTTCGCTTGTGTTTATTACCGCTTTCTGTGTTGTGTTTGTGATGGCTCTTACATTTCGCAACAAACCGTTTCGAAGTGGAATGAGGAAAATTAGGACGTTTTGGCTCCTGTTGCACATTCTACAAAACACCCTCGTTATGCTAGAAAATGTCACAAGCCATTCAGTTACTACATTTATATTTATAATACTATATGCAACAATATTATTATTATAAAATACTATCCTGATTAATGTTGTGTACATTTGTGTTAATTATAATATTTACTAAGAAGATCAATTTAATTGAATGACCTAAAATAAAGTTACTGGTTTACAAACAAGTTTATCTACTAATGTGACGATATGAATACTTTCCTGCTACGTTCTGTTTGCTGATATAGTATATGACTGGCTTACATAACCCTTACATAATTCGTAAACATCTCTGTAGGTATTTTGGCGGCGATGTTACTACGTTGAAACTTCATTGCTGTTTCGACAGCAGACGATTTTCAAGGAACCCGCTTCCTGTCCAAAGCTCCGTCACCCCTATTTAGCCACTGAACGCGTCCGGTTGGCGCATGCGCACTTCCGTCCATGGTCTCGGCTAAGGCAGCCAGACAGTACACGCTATTGCAAAGGCTGGTAACAGCACTCGCTTTGCCCCTCCACGCAATCCCGTTCTCTCTTACGTCTCCATTGGTCACTACTTGCGCAGAGGCTTGTTTTCGTTCGCTTAATCCAGAGATACCTGCGACAGAGTATAGACATTTATTACACTTAAGTATAGGGTGTTCCGTATAGGACGCCGAATTAGAAAATCAAATAAAAATAGGGGAAATATCATGAAAATAGTTATATTTCACATATATGTAAGCAGTAACATCTCCCATTTACCGTATGAAAGAGGCACATGTCCACCCCTACTGAGTCTGCATGCATTTATACGCTCCACAAAATTATTGATAACCCTCTCGCAGATGTCTGTCCCGATGCCTCCCACCCGTATGATTTCCGCCTTCAGTTCCAAAAGGGTTCGTGGTTTGTTGGCGTACACCTGTGATTTCACAAACCCCCATAAGAAGCAATCACAGGCTGTAAGATCACACACTGTCTGCGTTGTACTTGTACTTTCACCACTTTGGTCAAATGTCTTCACAATGAGAACACGTTGCTCAATCGTAAACTGTTCCATATCGTAACCACAACAAACGAGTCAAAACAATTGAGACTACATTAATCGGCATGACAACAGATGCCAACATTGGTAAGAACAGGTCTGCCAACTTCGAAACGAAACGATAGCACTCGATTCAAATTCGGCATCCTATACGGAACACCCTTTACAATGCGGGTGCAATAGTCTTGCTTCCTGGTGTGCATCTCATTCGGTCGCCTCTCTCTCCTGGAATGTACTTACTTGTAGAGGAGGTTTCCACAGGAAATGAAGGCGACAAAAGATGGGGCACTGGCTGCTATATAAGATAAGAGTACTATGAGGCAGCTATTTCTTTTGTTACGTGGTGCAATACAGTAAGTGTAGCCCCCTTTTAGTGATGATGTAAGTTCAGTAAGAAGTACAAAGATTAAGGTGTAAGTGGTGACCCAAATATCAACCTCCCTTAGATGTAATTTACCCTTGACTGCATTTTGCAGACTAACGAGGCTTTGGCGTCTGGACTCACGAACGAGTATTCGTGAAGCTCGCGTTCATATATCTTATCACCATTCATTCTTATCTTTGCCATTAGCCAAAATTTGCAGAAAAGCGAAGTAAAATAAATCAACTCAATCAATCAATCAAGTACAGAGATCAGACCAGTCACTATAGCTACCAAGGTGCAGAGGTAAGTATTGTGAGGACGCCCTTACATCCGGCGCGGGGAACGCCTTTATGGCAGTGACCTTCTGTTGCCGAGTTTACCTACGAAGGATCTCGCGGTCAAACAGCCAATTACGCCCACCGCTTGGGCAAGAAGCGACAACATTACAACCCCTTCTCTCCGAAGCATCCAGCAGGTAAGAACGATTTTGTCAAAATAACCCTTCTGCGCTGTGATTGCACACCAGTTAGCATGCCGTCCCAATGATAAGTGTTGGCACATCCCTCTACCACCTATGCTCCTCTTTCTCCTCCTCTATTGGTTCACTAAATAAGATATCCAAAACTTATCTCAACTTTTCTAATTACCTGTAAAGAGTACTCTAACAAATAATTATGAATACTTGAATCTTGCGAGTTTATTTCATTCTTATCCAACAATTTCTGAAACATTCGTGTTCAGAGTGTACTATAATTTCAGTGTAGGCCTAATATTATCCTCTAAACGGATTAAAACCTCCATTGTCGTAATAATCATCATAATTGTTTTCATAGTAACTATCGAGATCAGCAAATCCATTGTTGTAGACAAATGGGTTTACATTGTTGCTGCCGCTTACGCGTCTATCTCCATGTGGCGTGGCGCCATCTTGGATCTTTGCCTGTCCACTTTTTTTGCTTGTAATTTGATTCTTGTTAAGCTTATAGGGTAGGTTGAAGATTGGATAGTTGAGGAAGTGATATTTAGAAGGCCCAAAGGACAGGACGTACTGGCTCGGTATTTCAGCATTGTCATTTTGAGGGAGGTTGGCCCTTGTGTAGCTGAATACTGAAAAGGGTTGGGGTGTTCTAGGAAAGTAAGGGTTGAAGGGAAGAGATCCAAGGTAGGGGTAAGGATATCTATAGTCTAGGGGTGAGCTGGAAAGGTATGTGGAGTACGGTTGTGGGTTGAAGGATGGGTAAAATGGGATTGTTGCTATCGGTTCATTGTTGTAGGTCGGATTATATCCACCTGTTGCTGTGCTGTATGGGGTCACTCTGTTAGTTTCTTGACCTTGTACTTCTTGCTTCATGGTATCTTTGATGGTACTTGTGTCGTCAGCATACGCACCAGTATACAAAATCGATTGCTGGAACACAAAATTACACTCATTAAAATTAAATGTTTACCATATTATTTCCATCTACCCCTTAAATATAATTCGCCCTTCTTGAATCTCGTTCTTGGGAGAAGAATAAATGAAGGGGGGCAACGAGAGGTTGACAGTTAACCTCAGAACAAGCTACAGCCGACCCCCGTGGCGGAGTGGTTAGCACATCGCGCTACGACGCCGGGGGCCCGGGTTTGAATCCCGGCCTTGGCCTGCATGCTTGTGAGTGTCCATTCATCAATTTCATCATATCATCACTCATCACCATCTTCGCAAATTAACCAAAAGTGGCACAAAAGGCGAAGTAAAATAAAGCACATCAATCAATCAGAACAAGTTACACTTCCATCATTCGGAACATGCCTGCTTCCCTGACTGTAGATCAGATGTGTTCACTTCAAAATTCCAAACAAGAACTGATCTCAATTTTTACACGGATATTCTCAGAGCGGTTCAATTGCTTAGATACACAAAATACCAGTAGCTGGCAATTGAACTGTGTCTGTCTTGTAATATTCACTAATCATTCAATAATATTACACAATAAAAATAATTTCTTAGTTTGAGTTCTGGTTCTAAGTCCACTTTGTGCTCAGATAGGATCGGGACCTATGGCTTAAAGAGGGATCCTTGTTTCGAACTCGGGACCTCTTGATTACTACGCCATCTGTGAGGTTTATAGCATACGTTGTAACTATTAAAAAGCACATGTTAAGATTTTTTTTATTGTGAAGCTGATTTTGTGATAATGTTCTTTTTGGAGTTCAACCAGACAAACCCTCGGGATTTTTTGTAATTTAATTTTTTTAAATCTATAAATACAATTATTAAAATTAATAGATTAATATTATTAATTTTGTTTATATCTCTTGTGTATAGCGTAGAAACATTGAGTAAATTTAAATGTTCAATCATTACAAGTTCTTTTAAAATATATTATTAGTTATACAGTACAAAGAACGTGTCTACATGAATGATCTGGACGTAATTTATGGATAATTGATAGCTACATTAAAATTATTTGACCCTAGACTGAAAGAAGAAAATTGTGTTCAAACGAAACAAACAGTGGTCCCAGAAGGCCCATACGTCAACGATTTACTACAGAGGTGTTAATGTAACACATGTAGATAGTTACAATCAACATCGCGAAGTTAGACGTTGACCAAAATGGGGTGTGTACCTCCTTTGACCACGGTCTGTGTTATTTTCACACCAACCATTGTTACAGTGTATCACAACCATTTTTTTGGCCTTCCTGATGAGGTAGTGGCAGCGCTGTCGCCTTATAATCAAGGGGTTCCGGGTTAGATCCCCGGATTCTACTTTAAACTGTAGTTTCAGTACCCATAACGTGAACTTTTTTTTAAAATTTCCAGTGTAATTTTAGTACAGTATGATACCATTCTAACAATTTTATGGAATCAAATGTACTTGTTGGAGCTTATTAGATTAACATTCACATAATTTTATTGCATATGATACGTTCTTTCCGTTTAACAATTACATAGTTCTTGCTGTTATTTGCAATCTCTGCAACTGTGCATATGATTGTTATTTTGTTCAATAGTCTAGTTGTATGGAGATTGTTGACGTGTACACTTTCGATCTTTGGGACTCAGTTTTGATTTTAATTGCGATGAGGTTTTGTTGTATTGAAAAGTAAAAAAAAGGTTATTAGAATTATAAAAAAGGAGTAGGATTTAATGGAATAATGTCGAATTGTGAAAAGTGCTATGTAACACGAAAATTCCGTACTATACAGATAAGTAGAGTGCGTATTTTAATAGAGGTATATGCTTAAATTCCCTAAAAGGTGGATTGACTTTATTTAGGAAGATACGTAGAAGACATTTTCCATACCCTGAGTGACATCTTGTGTATTCTGTGGAGTCTCATGCTCTTCTTTACTTGAATTTCTCGTTGGTTACGACGTGTCATATGTGATATAATTCTCATAAGTAATTGTCGTCGTTATATTAAAATGTACTGAGCCTAAAATTTGATTTTGTTTCCACATAACTTTATTTCGCATATTTAATAAAAGACAAACACGAATGCTGTATCGATATGATCTTCACAAGGAAATGGAATAATAATAAACATGAGTAACATTAACATAATCTTCAAGGTTTAAGTGCAACACACATAAACAAAGTGCATGCTAATAATTTACTTACTGAAATAATTAAAATTAGAAGGAGGAACGCATGGCATGTGGATGTTGATTTCCCCATTCTATGAAAGCCTGAAATAATAATTATGAATCAATTGGCAAATTTTATGTATCATAAAGAAATATATCATTCTACAATAGCTTTATTTGTTTAAAAATATGTTTGCTATACTTATGTGTAATTTAGCTTTGCTAACTTCCTGAGTCTCTATTTACCTTCGTTGAGAGTTTTCGATTCGATCTCGAAACTTTGATTACAGATATTATTATGTATTTATTAGTTGCATTATCATATCGTTTTTCTTCCTCTACCTGTTACGTTTCAGTCAAGCTTGACGATGCTGAAAAACCGGCATTTGATTATCAGTTCTGTTACATGACAATCTCGTGATTTTCCCCGTTCACTCCATACCAATACTGTGAAGCAGCATGTTACTGCACATCATTTAAGTCTCTGACATAGCGCACGTAGTTCACAAGTTTGCCGCAGGTGTCTCTGGCAGCAGCTGCTCTGTGACATCCTCTGACGCGATCATTCAGAACTACTTGCAGTTGACGTTTGTATGGAAGGTGAGGGAGAGAGAGAGAGAGAGAGAGAGAGAGAGAGAGAGAGAGAGAGAGAGAGATAGAGAGAGAGAAAGAGAGAGAGAGAGAGAGAGAGAGAGAGAGAGAGAGATGTGCCATTTGCTCATGGATCCGGAAACTGTGAACCCACAAGACTATGGTGCGTTCAAGCATAGGCGTGCGCACGGGGGTGCCAGGGATCATTAATCACTAATGTGTCCTCAAAAAATAAAATAATGTAGAAACTAGCATCAAAATAATGAAAATAATATCAGTGTTTTATAAAAAAAGAAAATTAGTTTTATTTGATTGATTTTGGTGTGTTATGTCCACTTAATGCACAGTAAGAATCGGGATTGACCTACAGTTTAAAGTGGGATCCGAACCACTATGTACCTCCGCCGGGTATTGAACCCGGGACCCATTGATTACAAGGCGAAGACGCTATCACTGCGCCATCGGGGTCGTTTTATTTGCGATTCCCGCTCAGACTCAATTGCTAATGCAACCTTCTTCAACACACAAGGTTCATTTGATTATTTACATTTACTCATAACAAGGCGATTGCAGTAGCAATTGTAACCACTTACACATGAAAATAAAAGTTGGCTATTTTGTATCATTATTAATTTCTAAATGTTTACTTTCATTATTTAAATAATATGAATATTGTCACAATGAAAGAAAAACCTGCCCTGAAGTGATAGTAGATACTCAGAGACTATAATGTTATAATTTCATCTTCATGTGCTTAATAGTGTCTATGAAAAACGAACGTGAAGCTGCAACAAGTAGGCTAACATTGTCCAGATAGGCAATTGAAGATCCCCAAATAAATTAGATGAGCATACCTATGAGTTCAAGTGAGGTTTCTCATGAACAAATGTCAAATGCAGGAACATTAGTGGCAATGATTCTTTATTAGCAATGTTAACCCTATCTTATCAAAAGGGGAGCGGCGAGGCCCACCACCTCTTGTATTTCGATTTTTCAGCTGTGAACATTTTTTAAAAAATGAAAATAAATTACACTGTTCATAGGATGTTCCCAATGCTTCTGTATTATTTTTGTTCATAAAATCATAAAGGTAACGTACATGGGAGGCAAAATTCACGCGGTGGGCCTATCAGCACCCGCCCCGTTGGTATGTGTGTTCTGACATGACACTCATACAAGTAACAGTGAATAATTGGTTCTTGTTTTATTAATTATTGTATTTTTGTAATAATTTAAATTACAATAAAACAGCACCTATGCAAACAAAATTAAGCGTTGATGCAAATTTAATGTTTTTTGAGTTTTAGTGAATGGGAAAAAATGTGTTCGACTCTCATGCAATTGTCAGTAAATAATTAGTCTGGTATTTTATTAATGATGGTAATTTTTGTAATTATTATAATTATTATGTAACTGCACCTACATAAACAACCATGGGCGTCGGGGAAGGGGGGTCGAACGGGTCGGTGGACCCTCCTGGGAATTGACATTGTTCATTTAAACATACAAGAAAGCCGAAAGTTTATTACTCTAATTGTTAAGAACAGAAAAAAAGTTAATTTAGTTAGTATTTGAGGCGGTCCCCGTGGCATTGTGGTTAACACATCGCGCTACGACGCCAGGGGTCCCGGGTTCGAATCCTGGCCTGGGGATGGATGTTTGTGAGTGTCCATTCATCAATTTCATCATATCATCCTTCATCCTCACCTTCGCAAATTAGCCAAAAGTGGCAGAAGAAGCGAAGTAAAATAAAGCAATTCAATCAATAAATTAATCAATTTACTTAGTATTCGAACAAAGTAAAAATTCATTGGATCGGAAACATTGAGTGAGAAATACAAGAACAAGGTCATATTCTACCATTTCATCCAAAACAAATGGTTCCAGAGTTTTCAAAATTCTAATAATTACAGTTGTAGGTGAGAGGTCACACAACAAACTTAATGAAAAAAACCCTAACATTTAAAACCTTTTCTTGAACGGGACTTGCAAAAGTTAATGTCAAAATGCATTTCAGATACTAACTGCATAAAATGCAAAAGAAATAATGGAAAATAGTTGTACTGTTATTCACTCGTTTGGTGGATTGAAACTCACCATATATATAATAATAGTAATAATAATTATTATTTCAATATTTTTTGTTAGCTTATAATATTTATTATTGTATAATAACATTTATAACCGTGGTAATAATACCTACTATTTTTCTACTATTCAACTTATATCATTTGCCCGACCCCCCCCCCCTGCAAAATTTTCTGGCGACGTCCATGTAAACAACAAAGGAACGATTCAATAAGAATTGTTTTATTGAATTTTAGTGACAAGAAAATGTGTGAGCTTGTAAGCCCCCCTTCCCACCCTCAGGTATGTAAGTTTCTTGTACGACACAGGTAAGTTGGGGTTAATTGGACCTTATCCTTTGTCTAGTGACTCCAAGAACACGGGTGTTCTTTGTGAGTGTCCCTTCATCAAAATCATACTATCATTCCTCATCTTCATCTTCGCGATTAGCCAACAGTGGCAGAAGAGCGAAGTAAAATAAACCAAATGAATGAACCATTGTCTAATGCTTCTGCTACTTATGCATATTCTCACACTAGGTCTCGAGAGAGCCCGTGTTCTCTTGCTTCAGTGAACAATTTATTTTTTTCTGGTAGTTGGGATCGAAGCTATGGCAGACACGTACAGATCCAGTGCGCCAACAAACAGAACTCGAAACTCCATTTGTAGGTAAGAAATTGGGAGGTTTCGATTAAAATATAGCTTTATTTTCAGTACTGGGCCTTCCCGATGGCATAGTGGTAACGTCCTCACCTTGTAATCAAGGGGTTCCGGGTTGGATACCCGTTGGAGGCACAGTGGTTCGGATTCTATTTTAAATTGTAGGTCTATACCCTGTCCCAGCTAACTGTAGAGCAGGGCGGCGCATAGCGGCAGAGGAGGAGGAGGAAAATCGAGTGGTGAGAGCGCAGCGTTGCCAACCGTACGGTCCTGTCCGTACGCTAAATGCACGGCCGCTCCGTGGTCACATCCTACACCCTCGATTTCGAGCACATTTCTAATATATTCGTCCAAAATGAAGTTTCTATTAAGAAAGTGAGTTTCAAACTAGAGCGGAAGGTGATTTTTGAGATCTACGTGCTACGAAACTTACATTTTTATAACATTAAAACATGCTTTTAAAAGGGACTCTATAGAGAAAAGCGGGGCCGCGGTAGCGGTAGGGAGCGGTAGGTTAATTACCCCAGAGGCGGAGCCCGGAATCAGCGGGAAATTTGGAGCCAGCAATGTTTATGAAATTTTTTGGGGTATAGCCCTGAAAAAAACTGACTTTTACAAATATCCATCGGTACGTGTGCAACGAAGCTAACATGACCGCAAGTAGAATTCGGGTGCTACGAAACTAACATGGCCGCAAGTAGACTTCCACCTCGCAACTTCAAACGGCTACATCTCAATTTTAAACGGCTGTAGAGTCATAAATACTTGTTTCCGCGCTCCAGAATTTTGTTCTTCACAATTTGAAACACACAATCTTCATAAAAAAAGAAAAATCCTTGCTAAATCGAGGGTGTAGAATGTGACCACGGACCCTGCACGGCTTGTCAAAATTTGGACTTCCAGTGTTTTTTATCACTAATATTTCCCTAAGGAATTCTCAAAAGAAGCGTATGGACCTGGAGACAAAAATACGGCCCTTTGCCATGTGCGTATGGTATTATCGTTTTCAAAAGTTTGCAACTCTGACAGAGGGAAGCTAAGAAAACGGGTAACTCCAGTCATCCATTACGCAATCCCGTTTCTCTCAATGTTTATTTATTTATTTATTTATTAATGCCTTGTTTTAAATGGCGGAGTTAAGGCCGTACAAAGCCTTTTCTTCCACTCAACCATACATTTAAAATTATACATTATTATATTATACACAAAGTACACTACGTCATTTCACATAGGTCCACACACACACATTATACTCATACACACAAGTCTTAAAGCCCTGAATATAACACACAAAATACAAAATATATAATACACAAAAAACTAAATATGGAATGAAAGAATGCAAAATTTAAAATTGTATTTAAGTAACTGCAAGGTATTTTAAGAATTCGTTCACTTGCACATGCTTTTTAGTCTGCTTGACAGGAGAAGATCTAACGACTACTCTGAAGAGAGTGGCGAACACGTCTGCTAAATGAACCGACGGAGCTTACTGCTCTAGTGCTTTCTGGCAACTGATTCCATAGTCTTACAGCCGATACGGAGAAAGAGTTGGAGAAGAAGTTTGATCTGTGGACGGGGATAGAGAGAACTGAGGAGCTGCGTGATCTGGTGTCGCGATCGTGAAATTCGTGAAGAAATTGGAAGCGAGAGAGGAGATAGGAAGGTGACTTGAGGGTGAAAACTTTGTAAAGTAAAATCAGAGTGTGCAGCGTTCGTCTTTCTTGCATACGTAGCCACCCCAATTTGAGAAAATAAGGTGATAGGTGGTCCCAATATTTTAAATTAAAAATGTATCGTACGCAGGCATTTTGAACACTCTGCAGACGTCTAGCTGACTCACCTGTTAAGCCGGAATACGCTACGTCACAATAATCTAAATGGCATAAAACTAGGGACTGACATAGTTTGGCCTTGATAGAGGTGGGGAGGAACTTGCCCATACGTCTTATAGAATACAGAGATGCGAAAGCTTTTCTACACGCCGAACTTGTGTGATGTGACCATGATAAATTTCCGTCTAATACAATTCCCAAATCTTTAACAGTTTGGTTAAATGGAATGCGAGTCGAATCTACAAGAATGGAAGGCAGAATGTTAAGATCTACGTAACGTTTCAGTTTATCGGAAGCAATCAAAATTGCTTGTGTTTTATTAGGGTTAATATACATGCCATTGTCTAGCGACCAGTTAACAATTCTCTCTATATCTTCATTAACCTTGGAAATACCATCGCTTAACATTGCTGGGGGTGCAGAATAGTACAACTGGAGGTCATCGGCATACAGGTGATAACGGCAGTGTTTCAAGATATTTGGCAGGTCATTAATGTATAAAGAAAATAATAAAGGGCCGAGTACACTTCCTTGCGGAACGCCACAAGTGATCTCAGATAGCGCCGAGCACTTGCCATCATAAACCACCCTTTGTTTACGTCCAGTTAAGTAGGATTTGACCCAGTCCGTTGCAGAGGTGGTGAAATTAAAAAATGATTTTAGCTTGGAAATGAGAATATCATGGTCGAGTGACTGGAAAGCTTTCGTGTAGTCCAATAAAACTAAAACTGTCGCCTTTCTGCAGTCCATAGCTTGTCTGACGTCATCGGTTATGTGAGTCATGGCGGTGCTAGTGCCGTGATTAGGTCTAAATCCCGACTGAAACGGAGCCAGAACTTCATTTGTATGTCGGCTGATTTGGTCGTGAGCAATGTATTCTAATGCTTTGGATAGCGCGGGAAGAATACTGATAGGTCGGAAATTGTCAATGGAAGTGGCGGGGTCAGTCTTGGCGAGAGGAAGAACGTGTGCTATTTTCCACTTATCTGGAAAAATACCAGAGCGCAGAGAAAGATTAAAAATGTCGGTGATGTATGGCAATACATGAGG
Source organism: Lepisma saccharinum (assembly GCF_977018435.1). Classification (NCBI taxonomy): domain Eukaryota; kingdom Metazoa; phylum Arthropoda; class Insecta; order Zygentoma; family Lepismatidae; genus Lepisma; species Lepisma saccharinum. Next base: position 36,367,676 of record NC_139246.1, read on the forward strand.
TAAAATCAGCTTTATTAGTCGCAATGGGAGGTTGTCGGCTCCTTCAGAACCAGATTTGATCCGACCGATTGCAGTTGCAACTTGGAACTCATAGACTGGGTTAAAATTAAACTCTATCATTTCTGTTTTGTGGTTTGCTATAGCTCTAATAGTAACATTTTTAGCATCGTTATTCATTGAATTAGAGAGAGAGAAATGTGTATTTAATTCATCAAGGGACGAAACACGAGTAGGATCTACGTTACGTTTCTCTCCTAGCCCTAGATTTCTTAAGTTATTCCACAACATTCGGGGGTTGCCTTGCATATTTAATAATTCGTAAGAAAGCCTTCTCTTTGCGTTGCGCACGGCCTGATTACATTGATTTCTCAACACGCGGTAGTTATTAAAACTATTTAAAGTATTTGGAGATTTGAGGCGCTTGTCAGATTTAAACCTGCGGTGAGCCGAATCGCGCTCCGCCATAAGTGCGAGAATGCTGTCGGTCATCCAGGGGGAAGCAGGCCGCGTGACGCGTTTTTTCTTTACTGGAGCATGTTTGTCGAAAAGGTGTAAGATTAGACTATTTAATTCATTAAGCTTATCGTTAATATTAGTGAAGCTGTTTATTGAATTCCATGGGGTTCTTGTAGCATCTTCGTTTAGTGAAGCGGGGTTAATTTTCTTTAAATCGCGGTATTCAATTATGTTTGGCTTGGATTTCGGAACATTGAGCGAGTAAGCAACGTAAATAAGATCGTGAAACGAGAGACCGCAGGCGCTCGTTTGTCCATGTTTGGTGATTCGAGAGCAGTCTCCTGTTAAGATTACGTCTAGCCAAGAATGCGAGGTAGCCGTGTGGAAGGTAGGATCTAGCTTCAAAATATTTAGATTGTAAGAAGAGATAGCAGCGCGGAATTTATTTACTTCAGGTTTGTCAGTTTCTAAATGAAAGTTCAGATCGCCCAGTAATAATACATGCGAGTACATGGGAATGAGTTTAGCCAGTTCCTCTTCACAATTTACAAAGCACGTTCCAGGTGGACGGTACGCATTGGTGGAGCCGTCTCGCGTCACTTCTTGCGCAGAGACTTGGGGCCCGTCAAGTATCTGAGCGATGCTCGCTGAATAAGATTTTCGCTCGTTGAGCAGACAGATCATTTACTTGGCGCTCCGTGCTCGTTGTTCATTGATCAACATATCAGTGCCTTTAAATAATCTATGATCAATGTGGCTGCCTCAAGTGGACAAGATTTCAGTGTTTGAAAAGCTGTTAATTATGGAAATAGAATAGTTGCTGTCGAAATTTTTATTTTACATCCTTGTACAACTCTTCAAATCTACGATGTATATTTAATATATATTATTTGGAATAAACAACACTTTCATTTTAATACAATTATTATATTACCTTCTGTTACTTGAACTTCCTCTGTAATTACGCTAATCGCAAGCTGTTAATCATTTGTCGCCAACCCACCATCCTCATACCGTTTTCCTCTTCTTCCCTTTGCCTCACGAGATCGAAACACAAAGACGATATATTCTGTGGCTGAAACCTTTGGTGAGCAAGGATCAAATTCGCTCAGCGGTCAAGTGAGCAGCGCTCGCCGAGCAACGCTTATTTGGCCGTCAAGTAGCTGAGCGCCCTTGTTCTCGTTCGCCTGGTCTACAGTTAGCTGGTATAGGGTTTAGTCTCGATTAGCCTTTATGTGCATAATGTGGACTTAAAGCAACAAATCAATCGTTTTCAGTGCTATTTCAGTACTACTACTTCAACACACCTTAACCTTCCTTAATCTTTGACGGGAGCTAATAGCCACTGTGTTGAGGCGCCTATAATTTTAAAAGCAGTCAACGAATACTTTACCTGCCATGGTCCTCCGTCGTTGGGATACTAATGTCCAAGTAGAGGAGCATTTGCACGATAATGAAGCCTTGGGAAAACTTGAATTTGACATTAGTTGTAATCCAGAGCGTGCCCCCTTCTAAGCTAAACGGAACCAGGACTGAGAGAGATGTTGATAGTATAAACTAGCTATCCAGTACGCTTCACCGCTACACCTCCTGACCTGACACAAAACATTATCGCGATAAGCTAATGCTGTTGTGTGTTCAGCTCATTGTACGATTTAACGAAAGACCCCTGTGAAGTTGACCCGACGCATTTTCGTTGCCCTCAAACCTAGTCACGACGTTAGTTCTCGATAGTTATCATAATATTTTTGTTAGTTCCGCAAATACATAGAAACTGTTAAGGAAATAAATGTGCCGGGCCAACTTCACACTTTTACGACCTATATTCAACTTCGAACCGAAAACCATCCAGATCGATTGCTTTTCGTTAGTTCCCGTTAGTTTTCATAAAACTTTCGTTAGTTCTCAAAATTTATCCAATTTTTCGTCGAGATAATTTCAGTTTCCCAATTTTCACACGGAATTATTATCCGTATTGGTAGACTGTTGAAGAGTGTGAGTCAATTTGGGTAAAACTTTCGTAATTTTATCAAATGTATTCAGGAAGTAAATGGTTGGACAATTGTTAAGTCCACTTCATGCACATAAAGGCTAACAAGGAGTGGACCTACAGTTTAAAGTGGGTTGCGAACCACCACTGTGCCATGTGTCTTCACAGGGTATCGAACCCGGGATCCCTTGATTACAAGATGACGACGTTACCACTACGCCATCAAGGAAGCCTGGAAGTGAATGGGTTTGGCACAATCGATAACTCAACGAAGTTCGAGTTCAAATCCCAGGATGGGTATGGATGTTCTTTGGTGGGTGCCTCTTCGTCAATTTTATGAAATCATCACTCATCCTTGGTCTCCTCGATGGCGCAGTGGTATCGCCATCGCATTGTAATGAAAGGGTCCCGGGTTCGATACGAGATGGAGGCACATAGTGGTTCGGATCCCCTGTAAACCGTAGGTCCAGTTTCGATTAGCCTTACTGTGCATAAAGTGGACTTGAAACACCAAATCAACCAATCATCCTCATTGTCGCGATTAGCCAAAAGTAACAGAAAGCGTCGCTAAATAATAAAAGTTCAAGCACATCTGAAAAGTGACCGTGACAGTACGAAAGCAAGTCAAATAACTAAAAATGCGAAAACAAGAAAATAAAATACTATCGTTAGGGTTGTTGTGGAGAGTACACGAGATTGGGCAGTCTCGGTTTCGTCTCATGTTGTCAATGTCTGTCTCGCTGTTTTCGGTGTCGTCTCAAGTCAAAATAGACAGTGCAAGAAATTTATACAGAATGTTACTGCACGAACTTTCACAGTGTGGTCTAGAGGTCATCAAGGAACTTTCATCAATATCTTTTTTTCTGTTTGACGCTTCATTTTGACGCTTCGTGCCCTATAAAAATTGAATTTTTATCCTGAATATCCTATTCGCTGACAGAAACGCGATGTAAAATAAAACAATTCAATCAATCAAAGAAATACATTCAAGTTAAGATGGGAAATAAATTTCTGAAATAAATATGACTGCTTTTTACGTTTAGTATGTTGAGCTTTGCTACGCAAGTAGTGATCTTCATCTCTGATAAAGATATGAGTTTCTTCTTACGGCTCCTTTGCGCAAACCAGCAGTACACGCTGCTGCCAACAGCTGGTAACTGCAGTCGTTTTCCCCCTTCACGCAAACCCGTTCTCTCCCACGTGTTCATTGGTTGCGCCCTCTCAAGTCACTACTCACGCAGAGACTTAATTTCGTTCACTCGCTGCACAGATTCCCAGGACATAGTATGGAGTATTCATGTAAATTTTAGTGCTGTTTGCAGGTATATAAGTAAGACAGTAATTATATTATTATTCTTATATTATACTCTGCCCCCCCCCCCCCGATGGCACAGCGGTAGCGTCGTTGCCTTGTAATCGAGGGACCCCGGGTTCGATAGCAGATGGAGGCACATAGTGGTTCGGATCCCACTTTAAACTGTAGGTCCAGTCCCGATTAGCCTTACTGTGCACAAAGTGGACTTAAACCACCAAATCAAATCAATCAAACTTATACTCTGGCAATATGTGTCTGCTCATACACAAGATTTTCCTCTTTTTCGTCAAATATGTATTGAATCATTTTAATTGTTGTTTATCAGAATTAGTAACAGCCAGTAAAATACGAGTACTATAAATAAACATATAGAAATAAACAGAAACATTGACAAAACCTAAGTTAAAGAAAATTGTATATTTTTTCCTTAAGATACAAAGAAACAATTTGTACAATATTTTTTAGAACCATCTTTCACACTGGTAGACAGACTGATTTACCACAAGTTCCAGTGAAGAGATCTTATTATTTGCTTATCAAACTCTTAACCATACTGTTGAACTGTTAGGCGCCATTTCTTCTATGTTTGTGCGTCATCGTTTTTCTCAGAGTAAAGTACATACGAGGGTTGATGTCGGCGAAGTCTTGCCAGCAGGGTATTCTCAAAATTAGGAGACTTGACTTCATTGCCGTCGTTGACGTTAAAGAGACCCAGAGCGTTTCCTATTGCATTAACACCCGCTCTGTATGGCGTGATTTGGTTAAATCCTGTATTAATACCACCATAGTAATCCCCATAATAGCCACCGACACCATTGCCGAATCCGAATAGAAGAGGTTCGATGAAAGTGGAGAACAGGTTGAAGAACAGCTTTCCTTGTGGCGTTGAGGTGTTTCCACCTTGTCTTGAGCTTGGTTCTGCAGGTTTACTTGCAACCTGAAAGAAATATTGAAAATGTAGTTGATTATTGTCGTGTTCAGTGAAACACTAAGCAAATATTTTGTTAAAACAACACAGAAGACTGTTAAAGAAGGTCCATACCTCATTTTGGCCAATGTTTAACTTCTAAGATGTTATTAGAACAGTTTGTGTTATATTAACACCACATTGACCAAGATGCAGTGCACCTCCTGGGACCAAACTCTTATGGCTAAGCAGAAACTCCTATTCCCTATTTGCTGTAAGAACGATGTCCATATAAACAAACACGTGACTTGTAAGAAATTCTATTGACTGTTGGAATAACAACTGTGCAGCAATCTTGCACACAGGAATATAGCGTATATAATAAAGCCACACCATTCACTATACTACAATTCCCTTTCCCTTACTCAGAAAAAATGCCCCTACATTCTGTGTAACGAGAACAAGAAAAGCTAATGTCTAATTTATACTTAACTATCTCATTAACTGTACACTGAAATGCCCCAGGCCGGTAAAGGCTCAGAACATTCCAGGTGCCTAATTTAATATCCTTATTCCTAACGTAGATCTTATCCTTAGTCCAGGGACCTCCCAAAGTAGTCCCCACCCGGAGATCCGAACCAAGTGTTAGGTAATAATCAAAATCTAATTATTGATAACAACTCGTTTGAACCAGTTTCCAAATTCAAATACTTAGGAGTAATATTAACAAATGAAAATTATATTAAAGAGGAAATAAAAAGTAGGCTTAATTCAGGAAATGCATGTTACTTCTCTTTTCATAAACTTTTGTCCTCTCGTTTAATATCTAAGAAACTAAAAGTTAAAATATACAAAACAGTAATTTTGCCTGTAGTATTATATGGATGTGAAACTTGGTCCCTTACATTGAAAGAGGAACATAAATTGAGAGTATTTGAAAATAAGATCCTTAGGAAAATCCTTGGACCTAAAAGGGATGAGGAGACAGGTGAGTGGAGAAGGTTACGTAATTTAGAAGTACATAATTTGTATTCATGTCCAGATATTATTAGAATAATTAAATCACGAAGACTTAGGTGGGAAGGCCATGTGGCACGAATGGGAGAGGAAAGAGGAGTTTACAGGATTCTTGTTGGGAAACCAGATGGTAAGAGACCTGTAGGAAGGCCAAGACGAAGATGGAGGGACAACGTTGAGATGGACCTAGGGGAAATCGGTAGGGATGGAAAAGAGTATATAGAACTTGCTGAAGATAGGGAAAGATGGAAGGCCTGTGTTGCTGCAGCCATGAACCTTCGGGTTTAAGAAGGCTAGGGAGTTAGTTAGTTAGAGGACAAGAAAAGGTGTGAGGCTGTGCATTATGATTTAGCTGGTAAATATTGTGTAACAATTGCCATCATTAAATAGGTCAAGGTCATTTGCAATTCATCGTCTCTTTGCTTATTAAAACAATGAATCGCAATATTTCGTGTTTTCTAATGATTGCAATACAGTAGCTGACTACTGCTATAATGTAACAAGTTAATATTTTATGGGCTTCTATACTAAAATATATTACCTCTTTTAGTAAACAAATATTTAAAATGCTTAGTATTTAATAAACTCAATTTGAGACGATCATGTCACTGGAAAATCTACGCAAGTCAACGGTTCCTCTTTTCGTGATTCCCACGTCAAGTCTTTGCGGCGATATGAAGATATTTACTATTTATATTGATTCTCTTTAAAGAGAACAACTATGGATAGAGAAATCGATCAATGTAAGTTGAAATGAAAATTCAAATAGAACTAACGGTGCAACATCGAATGCAGAAATTACTGCCGCCGTACATATGGCCATGGCCTTTTGAAAAGTATTAACGGTATAGTTGACCATAACTACCGTAATTCAAGTAACTTTAATAATTCAGTTTTCAAAAAAGCATTTATGGAACACACAATTACAATTACAATTACTAACCATTATCTAGCTTTGTACAAGATGAACGTATTCAGATTAAAATATGAGCGTCTTTTCTCATATGCCTCAATGCTGTACTATAGACGTATGTATACCACATGTGTGAGTGTGTGTCTGTGCTTAACATTCCAAGCGGTTACCAACGCATATATTTTTTCTCATTCTAGCCACTGACCTCCCCGATGGCGTAGTGGTAACGTCGTTGCGTTTTAATCAAGGTATCCCGGGTTCGATACCCGGTGGATGCACACTTTAAACTGTAGGTCCAGTCCCGATTAGCCCGTTTTTGTAAATTAACAGGCACACCGTTAAATTTTAACGGTACAATATTGTAAACCTTAAGGCAACTTCTAACATTGTGCAACTCAGTAGAATTTGGTTCGGATTGTATTCTTGATAAAATTACTCTATTCTTAGTGTAAGGTTTAGGGTAACTTAGGGTGAATTGGGTAAAAAAACAAAACATAAATATTTCCTATAATTTCATTCAAATTTAAAATTATCGGGGATATGGTTATAAAGCTACCCTTTAACTACAATTTCCATTAACTAATAATTTGTAAAGTTCTCTTATTTTTTTGCCCGTAGCATTTAGACTTCACCTCTGCATGACCCTATTCACCCTTAAGAGTTTGGATGAATCGGGTCACATCTGAGGGTGAAATGGGTCAGTTACCTAACCTTGAAATATGCATTATCAACCTTATCATGTGCCGACCCCGTGGCGGAGTGGTATCGCGCTACGACGCTAGGGGTCCCGGGTTCGAATCCCGGCCTGGGCGTGGATGTTTGTGAGTGTCCATTCATCAATTTCTTCATGTCATCACTCATATCCATCTTCGCAAATTAGCCAAAAGTGGCACAAGAAGCGAAGTAAAGTAAAGCAAATCAAAATCAAAATCAACCTTATAATTTGCTCGCACATTTTTCATAAATAAACATTATTCTCCCTTGTGCAGTGGCACATTTCCTGTGATATCCATCTTTAGATTTTCTTTCCACTGTATCCAATGAACCAATTTCACAGGAACAGAGTCGTTATATTAGTACTTCACATTACCGAACCCACAAACAGTATCGTTTCCTTCATCATTGACGTTTTCCGACTTTGAACATGATGATGATGATGAGAGCTTGCGAGCTAGTTGACAAATTCGAACACAACATTTTCACATCACTGGGGTCGAGACAAAAAACCATACGAACATAATTTTAGTAACAGTGATACCAGTTCATCCTTCTGATCCACAGTCAGAGTAGATTACCCCAATCTTACTTAGGGATTTGTCCTGGCCACTCTGTATTCTTCTTTGGAGATACGGATAACAGATATTATCTGTAGTGTTTTGCAGCTCCAAATACACTACTTCTTGGTAACTTCTAGGAGCAAGAGATACTACAAGTTCCAAACTTCACAGCAAGATCGACACATTTCCTCCGGTTCGTTTGGTTTTGTGTAGGGAGAGAGAATCTCAAATGTGACCCGATTCACCCTAAGTTACCCTACACGTGCGACTACAAATTTTATACGTATATTTGGTGTAATCTTTAGTAAAAAATAATCTTCTGATTGTTGCTTTAGGTTTATTAGTTAAAAAAATATTTTTATAATACAATTACCCATTTCTTTGTGCTCATGGAACAAATTATTTTCAACCAAAGAAATATCATTGTATTTATGTTTACATACAAAATGTCACGGAATATATAGACATTGAGGTGTATTTGTAGACACATTAAACAACCATACAACACCAGACACTCTCATGGTTGTGTGTATTGCGTTTCTGAGTCAAAATGTGCCATACATAACCATTCTTCGTGTTTGTGATCACCCTGCGAACAACCCATAGTAGCTACCAGAACCTCCATAGCCGTTAAAACCACCATTGTTGTTCCCTGGATAACCACCAACATTGCTGTTCCCTGGATAACCACCACCAAAGCCTCCACCGAAGGGTTTAAAGAGACTTCCAAGGCCACCGAAAAACTTTGCTGTTCTGGCTTCGCTTAAGACAACCTCTTCCTTGTAATCATTGCTTTCCTTATTTTCAGTGTCCCTTTTAATCACCTTCGAATCGGATAAGCAAATCACCTGTATGAGTGGAAATTAATTACTTTAATCTTATCTAAATAAATATTGTTTCTTAGTTTATGAATCATATTCACAGTTCAGCATTCGAGAACACACTTAACAGAATTAAATAGTGTTACAAATCTTACGTGAGCTGTAAATTTAAAAGTGGCAACACTGTCAAGAAGAGGTGATAACACCATGCATGTGCTATCATTCAGTGTTCAGTGAACTTTGACAGTTGGGGTCATTTAGGTGTGTGGAGTACCAAAATTTGTTGGTGTAGCTAGTGCTGTTGTGTATGTACGAGATTGAAATGAACACCATTTTGTGTATTGTCCTAAACATGTTTACAAATGTAGATCAGCGATTGTGGATCAAAATCCAGATGGCCCGTGGCAAAAATGCACGAGAATGTCATCAAGACTTAGCAACAATACCTAGCCAATGGGTAAGTGCATCTTGAGGAGGTTGGGACGTGTCAGTGAGAGCAGCTGGATTTTCATCCACAATCGCCGATCTATCTTTGTAAACATGTTTCATGGCAGTGAACAAAATGGTGTTCATTTTAATCTCGTACATACACAACTGCACTAGCTGCACCGACCACTTTTGGTACTCCACACCGACATGCGCCCCAACTGACAATGCTGAATGCCTGATAGCACATGCATGATGTTAGCACCTCTTACTGACATTGTTGTCACTTTTAGATTTACAGCACACGTATATGCATTTTGGTAAGATAATAAAAGACAAATTTAGTTTGATAATTTACACAATTCTACACTGAGGCGTACTAGTTCCGGGAAAGTTGGTGTGTGAGGACTTAAACTAAATACACTATCAGGGAATCACCATCACCATCAATAATAGTTATAGGTTGTGTTTGTTTTAGAATTAATCATAAAATATGTCTATTTCGCAATCCCTCATTTTGAAAAAAGTTTTGAATAAGATCAGGTTCAAGAGGGAAAGGACACTGGATTCCACAAAGAAACGTCCATGCCATGGTCAAAATTTTTCCATGGGCTTCTACTGCCAAAAGTTTAAAAAAGAGTTCAAAATCGAATGAACTATTACGATTGGATAAAATCCGGTAGCAAGCGACATTAATGTCGACATCTCTGCGGAACGTGACAATGCTATGAACATTTTATTGTCGGTCTTTCGTGATTACATTTGGACGCCTTTCCCACACCATAGAGATTGTTCAATCATTACCAAAATGAGTAATGATAGAATCTGCTTTAAAATATTTGCAAATGTACTGACTTTTGCCTAATTTATTTTGACCATTTCTCCTAAGGAAAAATTCACCCGAAGAGCCTTAAAATATCACCACACATTGTTTACATAAAATAAATTAAAAACCTTCATTACTTACTAGACTGAAGCATGATAAGCACAGCAACAAGGTCGTACTTGAAATCATATCTGAAGAACCTGCAAATTAATGTAATTTGGATGTTAATATTTGCTTAATATTGGATATTTTATGTTTTTATTACTCACGGAATAGACGTGCACCATTGTGAGAGATTCCTTGGTAAATACAAGTTTTGCAAAAGTTTTGTTATGGGCTGTTTGATAAGTGCTTTGGAATATTATGGATAATGAAACGTATATGCTGTATCTTTCGATGAAGTCCGCGTCTATAATGGAAATTGATTATTAATTCTATTTATGAAATGTAGGATTCAGAAGAGAGACTGAACCACACTGGAAGATTGCATTGTCCATATACGATTTTAAAAATATCATGTTAAGGGGGTTCTAAAGCCATGCTAAAGCATAGACCCAAATTTCTTTAGATAACCGTACAACTAATATAGATTCGGTAAGGAAGAAATTTTCCGATATAAAATATTGTTTTATTCACTACAACATGTGAACCTTATAATTTTGTTACAATTGAAGGGATTTAAGTAAATAACAGAAAATATAAGGTCTCCGTCATGTTCAAACTGCTCCGTACAGATGACACTGAAGTGGTAGTTTTGTTAATACCTGTGCATTCTTTTCTTTTATGAGTAGTATGGAAGATGTCGTGGTGAAACAGGTAAATTTCTCGTATGGGACAAACAGCTGAAATTTGCTAGTTTATTTAATTTGAATATTCATACTTACGTATTCTGCATTGAGAAACATTGCTGAAGGTGGCATTTCGCTTATTTCACGGAAATAAGCTCTATTTGCGACATATTGAGTAAGTTTTCTTCGTTTCTTTTTGCCTTCGGTAACACGCAAAATGGCGATCACAGTTTCACTACCGTACTCAGCATGCAGTGTTTCCACCCCACCGCACCCAAAAATACCTACGTAGCCCACAAACCATTGACGCATAGCCCCACAAACCATTCATACATAGCCCCACGAACCATTTCCGGTAAGGTTAGGTTAGGTAGGGTCACTATAGGTTACAATAGTTAAAAATTGATTTCGAAAAAAATATGCGTAGCCCCACACACCATTCTCGCATAGCCCCACGAACCATTGACGCATAGCCCCACGAACCATTGACACATAGCCCCACAAACCATTTTGGGAAACGTATCTTCTTCAGTTACAAAAACACGTGTTTGGAAACACTGACCAGGATTACGTCATCACACACAGGCTACATCCACCTGGAAGTAAATGGATGCAAGAACTTCCATGCATCGGTCACACATTTATATCGAAAAATAGATGATTTACCGGCAAAATTCAATGAACGATGCGAGAAAACACTTCCCCGAACTTCCAGAAGTATAAAGAAACTGCATTCGGTAAGTAATTTCTCCTGTAAATTTGATGAAATCCGTTTGTCCCTTACGAGAAATTTACCGTGAAACAAAGATCACATGCACTTCCCGCAAGTATCTGAAATACTATGTGAAAAAATGAAAACATTTCGTTCCTTCAGAAAGTAGTGGTTATCATTAAAATTTTTGAAGTGGCGTTTCGTCGCAATATACTCCGTGGTGCAGATTTAACATACACTGTTGCCAATATTTCATTCCATGTTGTCTAACGATATGATCAATGCAAGTTCTTGAAAGAGTGAAAATGAAACCAAGCTACCAGAGGATATCGAATCCCGTACATATACGAGAACAAGGGAACAAATATTCCATGGAGGATGTTAAAAAGCTGAACAAGCTCGAAGGTAAGTCTTAATATTTAATTGCTTGTTGGTTAATATTATCCATCTAAAGCAAAATGTTTGAAATATAGGCAATATGTATAATTTATTTACATGTTGAAGAAATATCTTCTGATGTAATTTCGGTGAGAATATCGCTTGAACCTATCAATTTCTTAAACACTGCATGACTTTTTTACTTCCAAACGAAGTTGATAATTCTTTGTAAATGTAAAATCAGAATAGGATGTTATATTTTAGGTTAGGCATAATCCTAATAACTACCGTTTTGAGATCATTACCATAACATAAAATATACGTAGCTTAATATAGATTATATCTGATATCATTAAATCAATATTGCATAAAACGCTCTATTTTCAATCCGGTAAGTTAATTTCCAAACCTAGGAAACTCGTGCTATTCACATGTACAGCATCGGAATGTTTATTACAAATCAGTAGTTTGTTTAAATGTTTTTTTTTACTTTGCCCTTGTACATGGTTGAAACAATACTTTCTGACCTGTTATCTGCAAGAGTTTTTCCATTTTTATGGTACTACTTTACTATACCGGAGACACCTATCAATGATTTATTTCACAATTTTTTACATTGCTAACGTACTATTCTGCATTGCGGAACATTTGTTTAGGTGAAATAATGAATTCTAACGAAAATAATGTCTATTTCTTACAATAACGAGTACTTACTGTTGTTCCTTATTTCCGACAAACCTTCCACGGGCAGCCCCAAAAACCATTGACGTTAGCTAACAAATTCACGATAGCCCCACGAACCATCACTGGGACGAGGTATGCCTACTAGGTTAGGTTAGGCCTGTTAGGTTAGGTTCCATTAGCACTCCCTTCGTTCAATTTAGCATATACGGACAATACGAGAGCGTATAGTGCTCTCGTGCAGAAAGCCAATGGCGGCAGCAGCAAAAGCGCGTCGGAAATAGATTTTCGTAGAAAACCACATGCTTTCGCATTAAAATGGATCAAAACTACATTCCTGAACATCAACAACGCTACAGAAAATGATTTGCGTAAGTGCTTTTTCCTGTAAATTTGAAGAAATCCGTCTCCGGTATAGTAAAGTGTTACCATTTTTATTTTTGAAGCAGCTTGCAAATATTCGTATGTATTAAGTAGGTCAGGCTTAATTAGGTTTGATTCGAATAGATGTAATGTGAGATCCCTGAATGTTTGCAAGTTTCAGACACAGTTCTGTTATCTTCCTTTACAGAAACACGTCAGAAAACCGGTTCTGTAAATTGTATGAAGCTCTTCTGTTTTCTTGTCCTTTTATAATTTAGGACGGCTTATAATGAGAGTGCATTTCGTCCAAAAACTTGATGCTGTATATTTAAAGTGTAAAAGTACACTATAACAGTTATGAGACTAAAGTCTTACCATCTATCGAACACAAATCTGTATGTTTACTGATAATTTACAAATGAGTACCGGTATAGATTAATGAAGATACTAGTTCCCATACTTGCAAGTACAAGGGCAATAATTTAATGGTGGATGACACAGAGCTTCATAGAAATCATAATTTGTCCTGATTATGCTACGTATATTTGGTTCAATATCATATTGAATTTCAGTAGCAGTTTGTACTAAATAGTTTACTTTGAATACCAGTGAGTATGAAGCTTGACTAGTTTTTCTCTCAGACCTATGACTGATTGATTTTGCATGGATGTATGATATTATCATTCCAGGCAATTAAATGTTTTAAACATGCTTTTTTTTTGCTTCTTGGATGGTCCACTATGTAGGACTTCCGTGTATACAAATTTAGCCTGATTAACTTTACCCCACAAGACTACTTTTGACATCGATATTCTGACCTAAAAATATCACCAAACAGTTTGTCTCGTCCATACCTTTCATTTGATATATTACATGAACATATTTGGATGAGTTTGAAATTTGACCTTTTATGGTCAGACTATGAGCTTGAAATGAGCTGTAAGGTCGGAATTTTTAATGGCATCCACCCTAGTTTTTCTGTCAGACCAATGACTGACTTATTGGATTCCTATTATTAACATTCCATGCAGGCAAAAGTTTTTTTTTTAAGCTTTTTTGCTTCTTGGCTGGTCTACTATAATAATTCAAATAAAAATATAGTAGGAACTGTCCATTTCATAATGTATTTCTGTTATTTTACCTCCAACTTCTGCTCCTTGGGACAATGATGATGAATAATGATTTGATAAAATGGATGATTGGAACAAAGATAATGATATAAATACGTACATGAAACCAGGATTCGAACCTGGAGGAACCTCACTCCATATAGCGTTGCAATCATCACTCTACTATGAAAATATTTCTTACAATTATTTTGCAAATTTCTGTTTTAGGCTCATCATTTTTAACAATCATTATAAAGTTAGATAACTGAAGTGAGCTCATATCGTGAACCAAACAGCCCTTTAATAACAGGACGATATCGTTAAGCATTATAATGCCGATTAGATAAATTATTTTCAAATCCATTTACACAACATCTGCAAATTCCATTATTAACTCAACTTGTTAATGTAATATCAAAATTTTTAAACATGTTTTATAAGTTCATAGTCTCATATACGATGTTAACACTATTTGTATTTGTTCCTTTTGCAGATGAGCATTTGAGAATCTAATCGAAGTGTCTTCTACCAATAGTAAAGAGCACTCTTGAAATTTGTACAAAAGGACAATAGGTTTGGCCGACAATGACAGTTGCGTACCATGGCAGTTGGCGTATAAACTTCTACGGAATATAAATGAACAAAGTGGACTGTTTGAACTTTACATGGAAGAGTACATACATTTTTGCTTGATTGAATGGTGATGATTTACTAGAAATCAAGGGTCCAAAATATGCTCAAGAAATGATGTTTCAAGCCTTAATAATATCTGATAGCAAGTGGTGATCAATTGTAAATTGTATATTAGAGGAAACAGGAGGAAAAAAACAATGCGAGGGAAGTGACTTACTTGTCTTGTCTGTCAAGCATTGACACGCATTCAATGATATTCTTGCAAGTTGAAATTTTGAGAGGTATTTTCCCAAAATATTAGGACACTCATTGCTTCCTGAATGCGATGATGATTTGCAAAAAGCATATCTCTCAGACAGTGGCGGCAATTAGGGAGAGGGGCACTTTTGCCCCAATACTATACAAAACCTTATCTACCAAGGGAAATTAAAATGTCCTTGCCCCCTCCCAGTTTTGGAACCCAATCACCAACACTGTTCTCAGAGAACTCAATAATGTTTTGCAGGGTATGATAAAGAAAAATAATAAATATGCATTGAAACAACAACGTAAATATGATTTTATATATCCCGAAAATCTAGTTTTAGTAGTCCCTGTAAACAATGATTTGTAAGCTATTGGACTTCTATTCTAATGGTATTTATTACTGTATTGTATCTTCCCTCGAAATACGTTTTTAAATCTACTTTATACACATAAATGCTAATTGGGACTGGACCTACAGTTTAAAGTGGGTTCCAAACCACTATATACAGTCACCGGCAATAAAAATGGGACACCTAATTGTATATCCTGAAATACCCGCATCCCTGCAATGCGTTATGTGTGTTGCCTAACTCTACGGCAGTGAAAGAACTTGTCCGTAGAAAATTTGCTATTAAAATCCATTCATCGCTATAGATTTAGATAACACACAAGACGCATTGCAGAGAAGGGAGAATTTCAGTCTAGTTGTCCCTTTTTTATTGACGATCACTGTACATCTACCGTCTATCGAACCTGGGAATCTACTTTATACACATAAATGCTAATTGGGACTGGACCTACAGTTTAAAGTGGGTTCCAAACCACTATATACAGTCACCGGCAATAAAAATGGGACACCTAATTGTATATCCTGAAATACCTGCATCCCTGCAATGCGTTATGTGTGTTGCCTAACTCTACGGCAGTGAAAGAACTTGTCCGTAGAAAATTTGCTATTAAAATCCATTCATCGCTATAGATTTAGATAACACACAAGACGCATTGCAGAGAAGGGAGAATTTCAGTCTAGTTGTCCCTTTTTTATTGACGATCACTGTACATCCACCGTCTATCGAACCTGGGACTCCTGTATTACAAGGCGATTACGTTACTACTTTGCCAAGAGGGAGGTTCAACTTCCCTCGCAATTTGTACCAATATGTTGCTGAACTCGATGATATATCAGCAATGTTTGAATAGTTACTCTTTAAAGTAACTCCGAGTTAATTACTTGAGAAAGTAATTCACTTATAATTACTGTCATTACTGTTCTTTAGAAAGTACCTGAGATAGTTATTATTACAGTTACTTTACTCTAGATTTGTTTCATCTCGTAAGACGTTGTTTGGAACATGAGTTACAAGAGCTATGTCCTTTTCACCATCGATGACTACCAAATGCTTAGCATTAAGTTTCATGAAATTTCTTACATTTCATGTACAAACATTGAGGCAATAAAATTCACAGTAAACTTCTGTTACAAAGCAATGACAATTAACATTTCATTTTATTTTGTTGAGCAAACCAAATATTATTTAGAATTTTTTTGAACTATGTAATTACTGTGTCCATGAGCATAGTTGGAGATTATGTATGTAGTCTTATATGGTAAGTGTTCTAATACAAATAAACTTGGGATACATCCTGGCTCTTGACGAAAAAATACAAAATTGTTCTCAAGATGTTAATAATCATCAAATTGATTGATTGATTGATTTGCTTTATTTTACTTCGCTTTTTGTGCCACTTTTGGCTAATTTACGAAGATACCTTTACGAAATGTAAAACAAAGATTACATACACGGATGCAAAACAAAGTTGTTATATTTAATAACTTATCGTTTCTCATTTTAATTATAAATAAATAAATATAATTATTCATAGCAAGAAGTTAATAAAAAAATGGTATTAATATTATTCTCATTTACAAAATGAATAAATAATAAATAAATGAATCTGTAACAAAACCACAGGTCAATTTTTTTTCTTGAACGTGTTCTTTTATAGGTTCTGACTCATGATGGTTCTAACCTACAGTTAATTTATCATTCTTTGTAAGTAAGAACTTTTAAATACATTTTAAGAGAACTGCACAAAAGATAAACACGTTCTTCAGGAAACTAGCAGCTCCCAATGAAGGTTTTTCAATTTCATGAAGTTGGTATGAAGTTTTTACAGCAACTGAATTTCAAAGTTGTAATTTGACAAGTGACCCTTTCTCATTCCCTGAAATGAACACTCTTTCGATTGCAGATATGGTATGTATGCCAGTATTATACTTGAAGAGATTTGTTTTAAATTCGGGAATGGCGAATTTTAATAAAACGTGGCTGTTCTGATATTAGCATGCAAAGAAGGCAAGCTTCCTTGCCTTAGTCTATTCCATGAAAATCCTTTCACCTTAGCATACAGAGAATACAAATTGGAAACAGAGTTGCCAAATGCAACCCTTCCCCCACGTTAAAAATTTTAAAGGTAATAATTTAAGTTCAGTAAAGCAACTGTTGATAACGTTACTTCTACTGCAAATAGTAACTTTGTTACAGGTAAAGCTACTTACTTATAGTTGTAATTCCTAAAAGAACTCACTGTTACTTCCAAACACTGGTGCATGGTAAAGATCATGTCGCTCTTTTTTATAATCCATCAGGTGTAATATGGTGGACTCAGAGATGGTCATTGTATTTCATTGTGCTAATGAATATAGATAGTTATTTAAGCATTCTTATCTCATTCAAAATGTCAAAAATTAATACCTCAAAAGAGGAACTACAAGATGTCCACATTATAATAAACTGAACCGCCTGTTTCGAAAGATCGTACGGAGACATGGACGGCCTTGTAAGAATCGAGGCGAGAATGAGACGAGAACGAGACAGACCTCTGTATCGAGACGAGACCAAATCTTAATATCAGATCCTCGGTCTCAATGTCATTTTTTTAAGAATACCTTATGCCCAGATATTTTAATTAAGCCACTGTGGTTTTGCCGGGAATCAACACGGGACCCCATGAATACAAGATTATGTCAAAAATGACTTACACAAAATTAACTTCATTATGCAACTTCTTCAAACGTATTAAGCAGGCTTCTACCTGACTATTTATAGGTAAGCCGAACTATATATACGCCAAACAGAAATAATATTGTTAAAGAAATTCGTGCGCGTATATGTGTGTGTATTTATTTATTTCGGATTAAGACTTTGGAACTGGAAGTATCTTTTGGTAAACTAAAAGTATTTTTATTCTCTTAAAGCCACTGTCACTGAGTGATAAGGCTTGAAAATTCCCTTCTATTTTCTTTCCAGACATAAATTGTTCGAAATAATGGAAGGTATGTCAATTTTCTTGCACAAGGAAGGAGCAATGCCTTGGATATTCCTGATTGTTGATGTTTTAAAAATAGGCAAAGTGTTTCCATGGAATTAGTGTAGTGAAAAACAAGATTAGCACTAAACGTATATTTTGCGAGAAGCAAAAAAAAAAGATTAAGGAAGAAAAATAGTGAAGGATATATTCACGAGCAGTGAAGATATTGCTAAAACGTCAAGTGAAGAGCAATCGCTGTCAAGTCTAGAAGAGACCGAGGCAGTTAGAGAGACAGAGACAGCTACCGAGTCCGAGAGAGTTACCGAGACTGAGATAGTTACTAATATAAGTGATGAGGCTGGCCCTTCAGTTTGCAATTTGCATCCATTGCATACTCTGGTGCGAACTGCGGCGATGTACGTTCTACCAGCGTTCCGTCCATGTTTGATACCTTCGATATAACGTTAGCTGGTATGAAAACTATTGATAGGAACGATACCCCCCATCCTGCTGCTACAGTCCAAAGGGGGAATAGCTCTGCCCCGTATGAAATTCGTTTGCTGCAGACAACGAAGGAACAAAAGACGCAGAGTAATGTTACGGGAGTTATTACCACCCAACACAGCCACCATAATCCATTAACTGTCCTTCCATCATGAACGAACTTCAAAAGTCTTTCGTATTTATTCATACCGTACATGCAATTCCATTATGCATATGATTACTATTGTCAGCGTAGCGTGGGTATCCAGGAGTTTAAACCAGTAGATGCCATTTTCTCGAAGGCAGAATGCAGAGACTAGGAAAATAAAGAATGCAGTGACTATGATGCGAGGCAATCTCTCCTTCTTCAGAATGGGATAAACATCATAGAGACCCCACTGGAAGGCGTCAAGTTGTATCACTATCCAAGAGCGTGCGGTATAGCCGAGAGAGGCAAATACGTACCAGCACGTTCCATAGCTGGGAACAAGGCATGGTGGCTATCACCGCAGCATAAACAGAGAACATCACTGCTGGCCCGTCCTTTGCCAGGGAGAGGAATGCGATACCTGTCTGCGCTTGCAAGAAGCCCAAGACGCAAAATAACACGAGTCCGAAGATCACGCTCACAGCCGTACTCAGACCAGGGACGCAGAACACTTCCCACCAGCAATTGTGATTCACATAGTTGAAGCGAGCTCGATGAACCGCAGTGCCGTGTCCGATCCCGACTGTGAACAGCGCTTGGACTGCTGCGTCCACCCATGTTCCGACGCTAAGAACTTCCTTAATTTGAAGTACAGAGAACGCTCTAAGCCCATTCGCTGCGCCTGGAAGAGTGACTGCACGGATCATCATAATTATCATGGCTATGTAACCGAGCGGTATCAGAAAGTAGAAGCTTATGCGAAACTTCTTCCAGCCTACGTAACAGCAAGCAATTATTAGAGCGCATAATATGAGATGCAAAGTCTCCATCTCCAACACAAGTCCTCCAGCAGGATCCTCAATACTTGAAGATGTCCTGAGGGCGAATTTCGTAAGATACTGCTCTGACGGGCTCTGTGGATTAGTTGCTAAGCTTGCCAAGGCACTGCTTCCCAGCGCGGTACAGTTTCCGTCAATCCAAACGTTCTTGCACGTGCTCCAATCTATACTTTGGCTCAGGGGATATGCCATGAATTTTAGTTTGAAATTACTACTACAAACAAACAGTGCCGGTTCTACAAATGTTGGGCCCTCCTGCAAAATATTACTAATGGCCCCAGGTCCGGAGCCTGAATTTTATATCGAGGAAGGCAGCAGCGAAAAACTTGTGTGTGTCAGGAGGGGCGGTACAATCCCCTAGGATGAATTTCTCAGTACATTAAAGTTATTATACAAGATGTTTAATGGAAGTAAAATTAATTTCCACTATACAGTGTTTAAATTATAAATTTGTAGAATTTCGGGTGGAGCTTCAGTCTCCGAGCCCTCTATTTGATCGTATTATTCTTAGTCAAGTATATTTTAAATTGAAGTAATTGCCTGCATTTTATTTATTATAACAAAAACTCTCCTCCCGGAAATTTTCGGGGGGGATTTTTGAGGCAAAGATTGTTGGTTGGCGGAAATCCCCCCATTTCGCCCAGAATTTTGCACCCTGTTGCAGAGCAGAGAAGAAAAAAATACACAAATATTTTAAGGTGAAATGATTTCATTCTTATTAACTTGGCTAACATGCAGCAGTTTTGGTTAATATCTACTGTGAATGCTCCATACCACAAACTAAACATTCATTTCCTACTAACCACGAGCGTTTTTTCCCTAGTTCTGTTGTGTGAAACTACTTGCTGAGACTGTTCTGCATGTACAGTCAAATCAATCAACCAGGGGAGCAAGGGACGAAAAACCCGTAAATAGAACATTGATTGATTGATTTAAGTCCAATTTATGCACAGTAAGGCTAATCGGGACTGTACCTACAGTTTAAAGTGGGATCCAAACCACTATGCCCCTGGGACGTCTTGATTACAACACGACGACGCTATCATTATGTCATTGGGGAGGCCCCGTAAATAGAACAAAATTACTATTTACTTTGGAGACATCAAATCTTAATTTCCTTACCAAACCACCACTTTACATGACCAACCCAACGCATACCGCACTGTAAGCAAAAGCACAGCAATTACAGAAATAATCTGAAACAGATATCAACCCATCATTCCCAGTTCAATTGTTGTCGCTTTCAAGAGTAAATTCTCGAAACTTTCATCTGTATTTGATTTGGCAAAACTTCAATTCAATTCTATCTAGCTTTCCAGAAGTGTATGTCGACCTTTGTGGCGTAGCGGTTAGCACAGCGCGCTATAAGCCAGGGATACCGGATTCGAATCCTGGCCAGGGGTTGAGTGTTCGTTGTGAGTGTTCCTTCGTCAACTTAATTCTATCATGACTCATCCTCGTTACGATTAGCCAAAAGTGACAGAAAATCAAAGTTAAATAACTACAATGAAATCTCGCCCAAACCTTTGGCATTTTCTTTCCCAAGCCCGATCAAATAGTTGTGAGTATTCAATGATTTCTCTCTCAGGAGATCATTAACAAATTTACATCAATACACACAATGAAAGTAAAGGAAGAATGCAAGACAATAATAAGTTTGAAATCTAATTGGTTTATATTAACATAAAGCACAAACTAATGCAAAACTAACACATTATAAAACCACCAACTATTTCATAATTTTAACATCTCTAACCAGTTAGTAAAGGAATTAGCTGCTTCGCAATATATAATATGTATAAAAGTAACAAATTAATTTCCTTTATATAAATAGTAATAATATATTTTTAATTGAGTAATTTATTTTTACTTTTAATAACATTACAAATATGTATATCGTATAATTTACACATATGTTTTTGAGGGGGAGGGGTGTTTGTAGATTAAGAAGTTTCTCCCCTATTCACTAGTATTCAATGATTTCGCACCCTGCTCTGCAGTGATGCATTTATTGCTTTATATAAACATATTTAAGTATATGAAGATCATGACAAAGTGGCAAAGACCCCCCTAAAGACTTAATGTCAAATAGCTCTGTGAAGGGTCTCTGTAACTAGGAATTTTCCAAGATTTGAACGTGCTTTTTCCATCCATTGCAAAGAGATTTTGGTTGCTTATACAAGGAAAGAGCATGCTCGTAACATGGAAATAACGTTCTGTCCTGTAAAATCAAGAACATGGACAAAGCACGTTCTCTCTTGTGGTCTTCATTTGCCAAAATTGCTATTGCTGCAGATAACTTGAAGGAAATTTCTTCACACTTTGTAACACTGTCTATCATCCAGCGTCAAATCGTGGCAGTCTTCCCGAGTAAACTTTTGTCTTGTGGGAGGTTTTGAAAGCAGCTGCTTATATTCCTAAAATAATCATACACACAAGGTATGAAAATTTTCATGCACAGACTATAATTTATGGAGGGAAACATATCAATAGGCCTATCGAAATGAGTTGCAACCAGTTGTTTGACGAAGCGTGCCAACGTAGGGTATCTAGCGAACGTTCAAGGGTGGGCGTTTTTTTCACTCACAGGTGTACGTTGGATCAGGGTGGATAAAAATCATTATTTTAATCTTAAAAAATCATTCTTGTTGGTTTATTTTATTTAAATAGGATTTTTTAAAATTTTAATCGATTTTCTTATTTTTTAAAAAAAACACGCTTAAAATTTCTTGTATGGTTTTTGGTATACATGTTTTTTGTAGAAAGGCTTTTTCTAGTAAACAGCCATGTAAAATATTTGAACAGTTAGATTAAAGCAAGTACAAAATTATATGTAATACATTTTTCTGTTTCTGAGACTGCACCTACTATGGAAATGTTCCTTGAGTGTGTTAATGAAACTATAGTAATTTCAGTAACTTTTCATGCAGTGAAATTAAAACATTCAGGATGTACTGTAAAATTGTAACTTAAAATATTCTTAAATATTTTTATAATCTTTGTAACTGAAATTTGAAATTTTTTTAATGCTAGTTTGAAAAATATCAGCTGCCATGTTTATTTACAGTTTGATGATAATGACGCTATTATTGGTTTAACGTGATTAGTATTTTGTATATGTATAATGTTCTTTACTTCTATAGTGCTATAACTTGCGAGTCCGTCCACTGGACGAAGCGTGCCAAAGTTGGCTATCTACTTCGAGCTTCGGCCCGATTTCGTTTGAAGAAAACCGCTACTACTGTTTTTGGAATCGGCCTGGCAACTGGCCTATCGACAGGCCAAAGACAGGTACCCACTTGCTCGGCTTTTGCGTGCGGCCTTGCCAACTATCATAGTGGGGACACATTAGGAGATATAATGCACAATGGCTAATTATACATTTTTCCATACAAGTAAAATTACATAGAGCTATATATTATTGTTGTTTCTTTCTTATTTGCAATGCACTTTTATTATGGTCTAACATCGAAATGTAAGATGACAACAAAACTTTTTAACGCCCTTATTTCAGTGTTGGAGATTTAGTAGCAGAACTTGTATAATTTGAAATGTAATTAAAATACAAGCTTATTCTAAATTTTATCTGCGTAATTGTACTTTTTATTTGAGTTGGTGCTTTATTAGGGTTTATACTATTCTCAACACATAAATTAAAACTTACTATTTTATTATTACTGATGCGAGTACTTTGGCAAGAGTATTTGTATTAATGCTATGGTGATTTCGCCTTGTAATCAGATGAATGAAAAGGTAGGTTAGTTTTTGGACGATAAATTTCAACTTTTTTTCTGACTTGGTACTGATTGAATAACATAGACACATTAGGTACTATGCTCTGACACGACCAATGTTGCCAGTGCACCGAGTTTGTGACACTTGCCCGTAATTACATTTGCACAGAGGTGAATTTAGTGACTGTTGCACGGAGAGGTCAATGTCCATAACCGTTTAACTTGCGACGATGACGCTTGCACGGAAGTGCAAAATAAACTCGTTCCTCGCCCTCCTCCACGCATGATTGGTTTATGTTATTATCAGAGACTCCCTCGAGGCGATATTCGCTTGCACTATGCAGACCTTCTATGCAGGTCCGAGGTAGTGATACAACTTACTCACAAGTTAGTTGATGTCAAATGAGTTGAGAAGTCTCCACATTCGTATATTTCGTCGTAAGTTAATTTCGCTGCAAATTTTATGGAGGTGACGGAAACCAGCAAATGTAAGCCATTGTTAATTTTTAATGGATATCAGTATATTGTTGACTACACCAACAAGGAAAATGTGACTTATTGGCACTGTGTGAATTCTTGCTTGTTGAAGACAAGCGATGTTTTGGTTTCTAACAGTAGCAGAAATACAGACATTATGTTCATTTGTTTTATGTTAAATATTACAAAATTATGTTTTAATTAATATACATATATTACCACTTGAGAATACATTTTCAAGAAGAGTCCATTTATAATAGGCATTTTAATAAGGAATAAGGCTTCAAGCTGCCATGTAAAAGCGTTTTCTTGAGTTTCGCTCTTTCACAATGGAGTGGGAAAAAAGGTGAAAATGCTCGATTCTTTAGCGCCATAATCGTGCTTCCTAGAAGAAAAATGCACAGAACATTTTTTGTAGAGGATTTTATGTAGATTAATTTTTGTCATAGTCTCTTTTGCTGTAAAATGCTTTCCAAGTGAGGTATTTGCAAAAAAAACTGATTTTGGGCGCCATTTTTCCAAGATGGCGGCCAAATCCGGGGTGGTAGAGAGGTGCAAAATTAGTATGTTGTCAATAACCCTTTTATGAAGATAATAAAATTTGTTCCAGCTTTCCCTTATGTTTTTCCTTATTGGACCCCAAAATCATCCCTTGTTGACTGGCCTAACAGAAGAAGTTGGACAGCTATTTAATCGTGGTTACGAATTTTTGACGGTGATGCCAAGCAGTCATTGTTTCGTGTTCGGAGGAAACATTTAGGAACAATATCAGATCCCGATATCTCAGCAGATATCTGCATATCATAACAGTTCTTGACAATGAACGACGGAGGAAATTTTCTTCTTCACGATGACTAACGTGAACGCCAAAGGAAGGGACGCCTTACCATCATCGTCGTATTTTTTTTTGTTGATTGAACATTCACCGCGCCGTCTTACTTTCCGTGCAAGTGTCCCGAACCCAGTGCACCTCGTAATTAAAAGAACGTACATTCTGATGAATATGTCATATTTAACCCTATAAATAGTCAATAACGCAAGCGACTACACAGGTGTCTTTTATCCTTATTTCTTTTTACTTCGTACATTTTTTACACCTTAGTGACTTTTCCCGTCTACTCAACATTCATGTAGAGCATGGTTATTTGTTTAATGTTTAAAAAAAATATCCATATAGGAAAAGTTATAAGATTCATATATCTGTCGATTTTTGTATAACAGTTACGTTCGTTCAAAATCTCGGTTGAGTGACATTTTGGACACTCTGTATGAAAGATAATAACATTTCAAAATATACCGAACCTCCTTGGAGGTTATGGTGTGCCCTAGGAGATTGATAACCATAGGTTAAGAACCGTTGGCTTACACTATCGCTCCTGACTGCGAATATTTCTATTTATGAGGGTTGTCAAAGGTCCCAGGAACCCATAAATTCTAATGGCTTTTATTGGGGTCCGTAACAGGACCGGAACTGTTTTCCTCGCACAATTTAAATTCGGTTCAAGTTGCGTATTGTTTGATTTCAATAAAGAACTTGAACCGTATTTAAATTCATCCGGAAAAATATGTTCCTGGACTGAATTGAAGTACTTTAAACATAAAAAGGATCTTTACGTCTAGAACTTATTTACACTTTGCTATTCTTTTCTCCCGGGCGGGAATTGAACTTATTTACAATTCCTGACCTTTGACAACCCTATTTATATCTCATGTAGTACATAGTTGTTCGGATCCCACTTTAAACTGTAGGTCCAGTTCCGATTATCCTTGTTGTGCATAAAGTGGATTTAAAGCATCAACTCAATTAATCAGTCCATTTATATCTCGTGTGGATGATTGGGCTTTTAGCCATTCATTATAATAATATTAAAAGTGCACCTTCCCACAGGCATTTTTAACAAAACTTGACTTTTTAATAAACTCATGTATATATGCTCACCCCACACCCCCACATACTATTCTCTGCCCACTGTAAGAACGAAGCCATTGCGTAGAATATACACGTGACTTTTGAAAAACTACTGGTTATTAAAATGGCAGATGTGCAGAGATCTTGAACGTATGGATACAGTGCATGTGATAAACCTGCTTTAATGGAGTTGTGGGAGCAATACATTCGTGTGCAAAACATATTATATCGAGAACTAACATATAAGAAAGGGACGATTGCTAGCTTCCCCGATGGCGTAGTGGTAATATCGCCGTCTTGTAATCAAGAGGTCCCGGGTTCGATACCCGGTGGAGACACACAGGGGTTTGCCTCCACTTTAAACTGTAGGTCAATCCCGATTAGCCTTCTGTGCGTAAAGTGGACTTAGAACAAAATGGAATCGAACGATTGTTAAGAAGTCGCGTGGTTTTCTTACATTATCTTTGTTCTTACAGTAGATGGAGAATAGGTATAAAATGAACTTGGATACACTAGAACGGAATTGAATCGAATGCCAACGACCAGATGGCACTCAATACGTTGCGCACACCTTTTTTTCTTACCTTTATCACTGTCCGGCTGAAACTGCTTCTGTGAGTCTTAGCAGATGTCACTTAAATCTCTTTACGCTAAGAAACGTCCTTGGATCACAAATGAACACGAGGTGTGTAGAAACTGTGTTACTGCCGTTTGTGATGTTGTGAAACTGGAAGATTTAAACTTTCCCCTTTGTTTCCTTTCTCTTTCAATCCTCTGTCCGTTCCATGCGGGCTGGATGACGACAACGATTGATACCTAACGGGACTGGCACGCGAAATTTCTCTTAATGTGTACATTTGAAATTTCGGCACCATTTTGTTATTGGTTGGTTACGGAATAGCGGACAAGTGTGGATATCAATACTCGTCGAGATGCGTGTTGTGGAAAAAGAAAAGATCTCTTAAGAAATTCAATGATGATCCGATCAGATACATGGTCGTAAGAGCTAACTTTCAAAGCATCAATCTCTTGCGTGTTATTCCACCACCTCCACGTGTTCTAAGACTTCAATATCCAATCATGTGCTGGTACCCCTATGGACAGCGCAATGTGTCACGTGTAGCATTCTGCCACTCCTAAGCTGAAATCCAACTCTCTGTAAACAAGTATAATATTCCACTACACGGTGCAGTAACGATTATATTAAGCATTTCTTACATTTGTCTTTAATCTTATTATTTTACTCCCTGGTGTATTGAATTAGGACAGTGTAATTTATTATTGTAAAAATAAATAACAATGTAGAGCAGTTTCAACAGTTATAGGTTTTCTAAAATATGCTTATTTTACACTTAAATAATCTCAAATGTAGACTTGCTTTTGTGATTTCTGTTTCAGAAGAGCCGTTGTGGTCCAATTAGCTAAGCGTATACTTCTTAAAAGTTACTACTGAAGGATAATTAAAAAAAAGCTATTTTAACATAACAAAAGTCGGTAGGACATCTAACTGCCACGCGGAAGGTCCGCGTTCGATTCCCAGGGTCTGAAACTTTTCCAACAATGTCCCTTCATGGAACGTCCCCGGGTTCTCACTTCTGAACCAACTTCCTAAAAACAAGAATTCTTATTTTGCTTCTTTGCTTTCCCTCTTATATGTTGCCAACCCTTGACTATGTTTTTATATGATCTTAATTTGTATTAGTCTTAACTATATGACACCAAGCACAATTGTGTCTTAATTTTTGTATCTTTTTTGTATTCGTTTCCAATATTTTTCCCTTGTTTAGAGTGTGTAAACGAGACTTTGTTCTCACTTTTGTATTTGTTCTTTTTGTGTATTTTCTATGTTTCTCTTCTTTTTTGTTTGTTATTTGTATAAACATTTAGTATGTAGTAGGTATTTAGTATCCATTTGGATCATGTGGAATGAACAGCCGCAGACTGAACCTTGCCCCTTCAATAAAGGAAAATTGAAATAGCCTCTAATAAAGGGGGGGGGGGTAAGGTGGTCGGATGATGATGCTATCACGTGACTTCAACAAAATTGTTGATGTTGTGAATGTCTGTGTTGTATCTCCACATCCCCCCTTGTGTCTTCACAGCATGTTGCCATGAGCAGGGGGTACCTTCACCTTTATTAACGTTTTAAGAACTAAACGTATAAGTATAGCTAATATTTTATAACATGCATACTTTTTTGAAGCGATCTGGATGAAAAATGAGCTAGTGATAAGACTATAACTTGAAATATGTATTATGTCAGAGTCAGAAGAAATTTTGGACAGGATTTGGCCACCTCAATAAAGCCACCTCTCTTTTAGAGTTAATGATGCTTCATAGACACAAAGGGTTCTTTCATGAAGACAATATTTTTTTATTAATATGTATTGATTTATTGCTTGTAAATATAACATAAATTTACAATATAAATAGTTTATAACCTGAGAGTTTATTTCAAATACAATCATATCACAGTGTTTACTGATGTAGCTTGCATTCAGCAGCACTGCACAACACTGAGCATGTAAACTTCGTTGTAGATCATACTTTACTCGTACAGAAAAAGGCTACACAAATTGACTGCTGAATGACCATAATTACTTACACCTTTTTAACACTGGTATTAAATTTTAATATTTTCGCCTCCTGCGTAAATATGGATAAAATTCAATGGTGTTTATTTCGACTCAGTGGTGTCTCATAGGCTTTGGTAGATAGTCGGTTGTCGCCTTAGCAGTGAGGCTATAGTATGTATGGAGCTGCATCGTGTAACAAGAAAGTTATAAATTAGGTGACTTATAAACTGTTAACTTGGAAATATCGTTTCCTCTTATGATTTCGAGGGTATTTCAGTGGGTTTTCTCGTCAGGTTCTTGATCTGTCTTATATTATCGTACAACATCCATCGCATTCAGGAATTTTATGGGAGGATTTGAGTATGGAATAAATTGAACCATTTATGAAAATGATAATCGGGAAAAATAATGGTATTTCTTCCGAAAAGAGAAACTCCAAAATTGTTTGACCCCCCTCAACCCCATAACCCACCATTCATAGGGAATGTCTCTGCAATATGTAATTTCTTAGACCAGTGTTACCAAGTATTTTTGTCTTGTGAAACACTTTCTTAACGCAATTGCCACGTTGCCGCACCACATCCGCAATTGGAAAATATATTTTTTAAAAAATTGCAAATGGATGTTTCTTGTCACTCCCTCCTGAAATTCTGCTCTTGATACTTTTTCCCATCTCGATTCTGGCAGCGACACATATCGGTTGGAAGAATTCTCTAGACCACTGGCAGCTTTTACTTCCTGAACTCCTTTACGTTGCAAAGCCTAGATAAGATCAGACAAGGGGGTTTGTAGGAGGAATAATACAGGATGGTCCATAAGTCAGTTGACACTAGCAGTAATTCACCTCTCCACTGACTAGTACGAGACAACATTTATTACAAAAACGTATTTGTGTGCACACTTGAATAAAATGTCACTTAACCTCAAGTAGGTACTGCTGTAGTCAAGTGCCTAGTACATTTGTCAATAAAAAAGTGAATAACTGCTACAGTTGACGGGCTTTATCTTCGTGGATGACCTTGGCTACTCCGTGGGGGAGAGAAATAGAGAGAAATAGAGAGAGAGAGAGAGAGAGAGAGAGAGAATGAAAGAGAGAGATTGAGAGAGAGAGAATGAAAGAGAGAGAGAGAGAATGAAAGAGAGAGAGAGAGAGAGAGAGAGAGAGAGAGAGAGATATTTCTGTAGATGACACCTATTCACCTTCTGAGTTGTCGACAGCAAGGACAAAACATAAAGAGAATCACGTGCAGTGACTAAGGTAGCCTGTAGCTCCCTTCTTCCTACTAACACCTGTGCTTGGTCACGATTCAATGATACAGCTCGTCAAGTCTAGTGTCAACCGACTTATGAGCCACCCAATACTGATGCAAGAGTTTATCTGACGTGCTCTTATTGCTCTTATAGTTATATTGGCCATAAGAATCTTTAAGAATGCCTTCACTTCTTAGTCGACAGTCAGCTATCTACGACCCTTGTAAGGCGTCAGTCTTTGAATTCTTTTGTCACTTTATCTCCAGAAGCTCATGCCCATCCCACTGAGGATACCAGACACATCCTCTTTATCTTTATCTTCCCCGACCTCCAGCACATTTCCTGAATCCAGAGCTCTGTAGATGGAGCTCTCCTCGTTGCTCATGCCTTCGTTCAGGTCATCTGCGTACTGCTGAAGATTGTTGTAGGAGGCGCAAGTGACATCCAGACACTCCTGCAGAGCGTTCTTCAACTGTTCAGCAGCATTGGAGCCTTCGAGGTTCCTCACTTCATCATAAAACTCTTGGCGGTCGTCGTAGTTCAACTGTCCGTCCTGCTCGACAGCTTCTTCCAGACCTCTCTCGAGGACCACGATGTCCTTGATGTAGTTGTCGTCGACGCCTTCCAGTTCCTCCAGACTCGCTTTTCCACTGCCGCTGCTTCTCTTGTACCTCACCTGAGTGGTCTTGGAGTAGGAGTACGATCCATCAGAGTTCTCGTTCTTGTACTCATCCGTTTCCGGAACAGTCCTCTGGAAGTGGCCGATGTAGAGGACCTTCGATCTGACGTGGCCTATCACTTCCAGGAGGAGTCTTCGGGACATGCTCGGGTCCTGTTCCTTCTCCTCATCACCTCTCAACGTGCATGACATTGTCTGAAACAGGAGATAAATATTAACTAAAGGACTTCGTTAACACATTTTTATATTGAGTGTTATTTAGTTTCGTTGAGATGATGACTAATTGCTGAACAAAATAGGCTGATGTCCAGTTAGAGATTCCGCATTGCAACTAGTTATACATAAGGCCATTCCATGTCAAAGTGTCCCAGAATCTCAATTTTTAAAATGAAATGCAATGCTGTAACTGTACTCTATCTTGTATAATTTTCATAAAAATTCAAGTGCTTTTACATGATTAACTTAGAAGGTATTTTACACATTGTTCGTTTTGATTGATTGATTTGTTGTTTTAAGTCCACTTTATGCACAGGAAGGCTAATCGGGACTGGACCTATAGTTTAAAGTGGGATCTGAACCACTGTGCCATGTGCCTTTACCGGGTATCAAACCCGGGACCCCTTCATTACAAGGCGACGACGACAACTTCACTAGAATATTCAAAGGTAAATTACCTTCTCAATTTGTCTTATATAATTTATTTTTCATCATTTGACAATTCACAGAAATAAAAAAATAAATTTCTTATAACGTGAAAAGGCAATGTTTCGTCTGTCCCACAGTGACACGAAATTGTTCACTTATAGCTATAAATCGGGGAAAGTTTTTTAAGGGTAGTTGTGTTTAATGAACTGTGTTAAGTTTCATATTTCATTGCACAGAACTGTAAGTAAAATGTTACTTAACTATCAGTAGAATAGTTACTCTAATGGCATTTTGTAGTCCGTGTTTACCACCCGTGACATTGTGCATTATCTACCTTAAGACAATCGGGCTTAATAATACATGTATTACCATTATCTATGGGCCTTAAGGAATGCCCCAAAGTTACTTGGTAACACGCTTAGGCAGCTGCAACGCTTGCAATCAGTCTGCCATATTTCAGACGTGAATCGTGGCACCGGAGACGTTCATCCGAACACGTTCCATTCGAGAGACTCAACTGACGGTCCAAGGGGGATCGACGTCCATCCGTGTCAGAGCAGCTCAGCAGAATATGGTGGAGGCAGAAGCAGAAGTCTCCATAGGAGGCGTCCGGATGATTCTCAGTGCAGTTCCGACGTGTCTCCTGAATGGAACCAGGGAGCCAATTTACAATACCGTAAGTATCTTCAATTGCTTTCAAATTCGGCATACTCACTAATTTTCGCTTCGTAATCACGAATCTGCAGTTAAAATTTGGAGGTTCGCGCCTAGAAATTGCAAAAGAAGTCGAAAAAAGTGGGTTCGTGAACGGAGTAAACTTC
Organism: Lepisma saccharinum; assembly: GCF_977018435.1. Lineage (NCBI taxonomy): Eukaryota > Metazoa > Arthropoda > Insecta > Zygentoma > Lepismatidae > Lepisma > Lepisma saccharinum. The sequence continues at coordinate 36,399,408 of NC_139246.1, forward strand.
CTTGATTTGTTAAGAAAACAACTATTTTTGGAACTGGTTAGCTTTTCAAAACTATGTTTATTATGACCCTTAATTTTAACTATGCTTGCCTAACCAAACCTAACGTAACCTTACCGTGAATGGTTCGTGGGGCAAACATGTTTTCCACCTTTACGCAAGACGCTATTTTCTCACATGCAAATCAACGCTCCATGCAACGGGTCTCACTTATTGCACAACACTTGAGCAACGTTGTGTTAAGACCGTTGTGCGGAAAGGAAGACGTCTTCATATCAGAACATATGGTTTCCATGTTAGTGTATGGAGAATCATAGCGGTAATTGGCAAGGCTATTTTGCAATTTCCAGACATGACCTCCAAATTTTAACTGTAGATTCGTGATTACGGGGACAAAATTAGTGCGTATGCCGAGAAATCAATTGAAGATACTTCCGGTATTGTAAATTCTTACCGGAACCTGTTCTTATGAACGCCTCAACTGCCGCGATTCCTCTCTTAACCGGTTCACGTTCTATGGCAGACTGGTTGCGAGCCTTACAGCTGCCTGAGCATGGAAGATTCCTGCGCCTGTGTTCGGCAGGGTAAGAAACTGACATTGTTAGATACAATACTCGTGCGCTTCTCCCACGTGGTTCGCTTATTTGCAACGTTTTGAACGTAACGTTACGTGTGTATGGGCTCTAATATGGTACAAATATTCAAAATATTATTGTCTATTTTCTTAATAATAAACTGAGTAAGCAATAACCGTTTCAAAATACAGTTAGTTGTATGTTTTGTATAAACGAATTCAACAGCGACACTAAATTGGAAAAACAATATCTACGTCTTTGGTCATTTTCACATTTTGAAACGTTATTGAAAAATAATTGTTTACCGTAATTCCCCTCAAATTCCTGCTTTTCCTCTGTAATAAATTCTGATGCTCATATTTTAAAATTCAAAAAGTCTAGCATAATTCACTTACACCAGTTTTCGGGGTGAAAATAAAGTTTCTTTAAGTTCCCTAGCAACGTCCGTTTCCATGGACAACAACACACATGGCAAGCTGTAAAGAATTGTTTGTTATACCTCTTAACATTTAGTTAAAACAAGCAGGATGTAGATGTTTTCGCATTGAGTATACCGATATATACGTAATTGTATCTGGACTGAATCTCCTTATATAGATGTCACTCGTTTGAAGCACCTTTTCCATCCAGGAGTTGATTCATCTATGTGTTATTGATCTATGAGAAACATTGTAGCTATACAATGAAGAATGAAGCAAACAATGTGAGCAAAATATGCGCCATGGAAATGGGTTGCTAAGGACATGAAAAAATGGCATTTTTCCACTTAAAAAAGGGCCATGTGGGCGTTTCTTAATTTTCTCGGTCTTTTGGAACGATTTCATTGGGGGTCGTAATCGGGCATTTTTTGGCATTGGGGCTTCCTTCATGGAGAACATTTATGTCAGTGAGTGAGTGGTGGGATTGGGGCTTTATACAAGGTGTCGCAAAACTCTTTCAACAACGCTTGGGTGCTGGTAGATATCATTAAAACAAGTAACTTTTCCCTATAAAGTTTACCTCGAAAGCGCTTAGTTTCTGCGCTATAAGCGCTTAAAATCTATCCTGTACGTATGCAACCCAACACAGCAAACGGTTGCTCTGACATAACTACCAGGGGCACGTGGCAGGGTTGCCACTAGCGTTCCTCGTTAAGAGAGACGACTTGAAAACAACAACTTGGGAGTCTTGCCTGAGCAAAATCCAAAACATTAATAATACCTGTGATGTTGTAAGAAGCATTGACAGTGTTTATAAACTGACCAAGACAAATAATGGGCAGACTGAAATTCAAGATTACGTGCTCATTCTAAAATATCTCCATAATTGATCGATTGATTTGGTTTATTTTAATTTGCTTTTCTGCCACCTTTGGCTAATCGCGAAGATGAGGATGATAGCTATGATGAAATAACAAATGACACCATTGTCTAGGCCAGGATTTAAACCCAAGACACCTGGCGCCTTAGCGATCTTTGCTAACAACATCACCACGGAGTGTTCGTGTATCATACAATATCAACAATTGTAAGGGACACGTAAGATACGGGAAATCCACTAACGAACAAATGTAAACATGATGTGTTTGCTGCCTCGTTTCGAACACGCAGACTGTAATGTTATTACAATTTATTTGAAAATTATTCCTATCTGTACTACCGTTATTGCTAATCGTGTTCGTCTCATTAGGCATCCCCGATGGCGCAGTGGTAGCGTCGTCGACTTGTAATCAAGGAGTCCTGGGTTCGATACCCTGTGGAGACACATAGTGGTTCGGATCCCACTTTAAACTGTAGCTCCAGTCCCAATTAGCCTTACTGTGCATAAAATGGACTTAAAACACCCAATCAATCAATCATAAGGAAATAATTGCAAGGCTCTTTTAATTTATTGATTCATTGATTGATTGATTTGCTTTATTGTACTTCATTTTTTGTGCCACTTTTGGCTAATTTGAGAAGATAGGGATGAGTGATGATATCATGAAATTGATGAATGGACATTCACAAACATTGATACCCAAGCCGGGATTCGAATCCAAGACTCCTGGCATCGTAGCGCGATGTTCTAACCACTCCACCACAGACGCCGACTTTCAATTTAATGAAAAACGTCGTTTAGACATGAACAAAAATCACACATTAAAACTAGTGCTTATTAAGAAACAAGGCCATGAAATGCATACTTATGTCAAGCGCTGAACTGTAAAGGGCACTCGTATTGCACATTTGCGCATTATTTACATTTGTTCGATAGTGGATTTCCCGTATCATACGTGTCCCTTGCAATTGTTGATATTGTATGATACACGAAACACTCCGTGGTGATGTTGTTAGCAAAGATCGCTAAGGCGCCAGGTGTCTTGGGTTTAAATCCCGGCCTAGACAATGGTGTCATTTGTTATTTCATCATAGCTATCATCCTCATCCTCGCGATTAGCCAAAGGTGGCAGAAAAGCAAATTAATATAAACCAAATCAATCGATCAATTATGGAGATATTTTAGAATGAGTACGTAATCTTGAATTTCAGTCTGCCCATTATTTGTCTTGGTCAGTTTATAAATACTGTCAATGCTTCTTACAACATCGAAAGTATCATTAATGTTTTGGATTTTGCTCAGGCAAGACTCCCAAATTGTTGTTTTTAAGTCGTCTCTCTTAACGAGGAACGCTAGTGGCAACCCTGCCACTCGCCCCTGGTAGTTATGTCAGAGCAACCGTTTGCTGTGTTGGGTTGCATACATACAGGATAGATTTTAAGCGCTTATAGCGCAGAAACTAAGCGCTTTCGAGGTAAACTTTATAGGGAAAAGTTACTTGTTTTAATGATATCTACCAGCACCCATGCGTTGTTGAAAGAGTTTTGCGACACCCTGTATACGTATATTGGATGCGCCATCCTGTATAACATTCTTATAACAATAATCATTTTTATTACTGAAATATAAATGTATTTATTACACTTTTCTACGACATTTATTCTTCAGCTAGGTGATCCATTCTTATTTGTTCTTGCTCTATTCTAAACACAAAAGGTTCTTTAGGTTTTATGCTATGATTTAGAGCACATTTTAAATTGCCTAATCCACAGAGGTCCTCCTCCGTGGCCGTGCGGTCGCTGTGCTTTGTACTCCGACTGCGAGACGGCATGGTTTGGTTCAGTCTCTGGGTTCTCAGCCTATGTATAGGACCGGTGGCAACCCACCATCGTGAGGAAATTGGGGAGCTACGAGTGAGTAGCGTAACCTTGTCACGGATGTCTCCTATAACGGCTGGAGTTTAGACGTGCTGCCCACACGTTACCCCATTACTGGTTGAAGATCTTCACACCTCTAGGTAGGATTGTGGGAGGGAGACTGGCAGTCGGGAGATAGGCCAGAGCCCTTCCAGGGGTGTCGAGCTACGGAGTATTTTATTATTATTATTATTTAATCCACAAAGAAACCGAAGCATCCAATTACATATTTCCAAAGCAGCAACATGTCAGGAACCTCCTTTACATATCCAAGTTTTGCATACCAAACTTTGCGAGATCAGCAACTCAATGATATTAGGCACATCCAGAAAGTAAGTTTCCCTGGGGTCGTGCACAAAAAGGAAACATTATCTCCTTCAATGATTTATTGACACAGATACAGCACTTGTCCAGTTACTTGTCAACATAATTCCCGCCGGAATTCAGGCACTTGCCATAGCGTGGGACCAACTTCTGTATAGCTGCGTCGTTGAAGTCCGCCGCCTGGGCGCGGAACAACTGTGTGGCAGCCGTCTGAACCTCTTCGTCGCTGTAAGAATGTTGACCGGACAGGATCTTTTTCAGGTGAAAGAACAGGTGGTAATCACCGGGAGCGAGATCCGGGATGTACGATGGTTGATCGAACACCTCCCAACCGAACTTGTCCAGAAGGGCTGCAGTGCGCTTAGTCATATGCGGCTTCGCATTGTCGTGCAAGATCACTCCGGCACTGAGCTTACCATGTCGCTTATTCTGAATGGGTCGTCGCAATGTCCCCAGTGTTTCACAGTAACGATTAGCGTTCACAGTCTCACCTCTGGCCAGAAACGCGATGAGCTGAATGCCTTGTCTGTCCCAGAACACCGTGCACATCACTTTTAGTTTGTCGTCATGCGCATTTTGCCGGTCTTCAGTAAATGTCCTGCACCAACAACACACCATCTGCTTGCTCATGACGTCTGGCCCATACACCTGGCACAGCTGACAATGAATTTCGATCGGCTGTATGTTTTTTGCGTTCAAGAACTTGATCACCGAACGATCCTCGCAAGCGGCGGGAGATGGAATAAGAGCCGCCATGTTTCATCGCTGCCGCGACGCTACTGAGGACTTTCGGGAGGCGTCTTCTAGGACATTCACTAGCCAGGGCATGTGCCTCTTACGCATGCGCAAAACCGGTTTCAATACGCATGGCGTGCCACCTGTGGACAAGTAGGAAACTTACTTTCTGGATGCGCCTAATATATGGCAAAATTAGAGTCAGTTCAGAAACTCTTCGCTCGATTACTGTGCCAGAAAACTCAAAGTCGTTATGTAACATGTAAATACGAGGAGTGGTTGAAATCTCGTAATTTACCAACTCTGAATTTCAGAAGGAGTAATGAGCGTATTTGTAGAGAAAATGCTCTCATCAAAGATTGATAGTGACTATTTCTTGAGAGCTGTTGCTCACAAGTTACCTAATTATGGGACTAGAGAGAATTCACTGCTATCAATAAATTCTAACAACGTGGATGGACTGATGAAAACTCTAAAATATAATTTAAATAATCATGTGCAGTGAACTGACTGCAGAATTGGTTTTGATGCTGTATCTCGCCATTTCAGTGCTCAGTGCTGAGTAGCAATAAATCAAACCTCGGTTACACGTTTTGGATTGCATGTAACGCAACATTTTTGACCGCACATGGTCTAATTTGTAATGTGTTTCAGAATTTTGTGATGAAACAGATGACTAGACAAGTACAATGAAAAAGAAAGTACATCGTCTTACTTGGAACATACTATTCTAACCACTCCCCCAAGGAAGTTGGCTTATCGGAGCTAAGCACCACAACCTGACTATTTCATTGTCATTTAACAATAATACAAAAATATACATGCTTTACAGTGCATAATTTAACTTACCAAGATTAAAGAAGCTATGATAAAGATGTGGCGATTTTTTCGTGATGACGTCATTTCGCTCCAGTTTCTACAACCTATTGGATAAAGAGAAATAGTTACAATTACAGAACTAACGAACATTTATTTCAGTTGTAACTATGAAACTTACAGGGGATGGACAAAAATATGGAAACCTGGTATAAAACAGGTAGCCATTTCAAACACGATTTGCGTCTGAATGATAGGTGGCGCTGTGGTCACTGGCACTTCCTGCGAGGTATACGCCCTGGCCAACCTGACAGATGGGCCAGTTACAGTTCAGCGACCGGTCCGTGCAGGTTATCGTGAATCATGTCTGAGCTGACAAGAGTTTCAAAGAGGGCAAATTGTGGGTGCGCGTATGGTGGGAGCTTCCGTGACGAAAGTAGCGGAAATGTTTGGTGTATCAAGAGGCACAGTCTCGAAGATCATGACTGCCTACGAGACTTCCGCATCCGCGAAGCACCAGCGTGGACGCAAGTGTGTGTTACGCGACAGAGACAGGCGCACATTGGGTAGGATTGTGACCAAGCAGAAGATCACCACGGCTCCAAAAGTCACTGCTGAGCTGAATACAGTGCTTACAAACCCTCTTAGCGTCAAAACAGTCAGAAGAGAACTCCACAAGCAGGGTATTCATGGCAGATCTGTAATTCCCAAACCACTCGTGACTGTTGACCATGCTGCTAGACGGAGACAGTGGTGCAACGCCCATAAAAACTGGACAATGGAGCAGTGGAACACTGTAATATGGTCGGATGAGTCATCCTTTACATTGTTTTCAACTGCTGGCCGAGTGTACGTGTGAAGAACGCCAGCACAAGCGTACGATACAGACTGTCTGTTACCGAGAGTGAAGCATGACGGAGGTTCAGTGATGATTTGGGCAGCCATCTCCTGGTATTCTGCCGGACCCATCATCACCCTGCATGGACATGTCACTGCCAGGGACTACGTAACCATTTTGAGTGACCAGCTGCATCCCATGGTGCAAACTTTGTTCCCAGATGGTGATGCCGTGTTTCAAGATGACAGACCCCCTGTTCATACAGCTCACATCGTCCAGTACTGGTTTGATGAGCACGAAGATGAAGTGCCAAATCTGCCATGGTCTCCACAATCGCCAGACCTCAATATTATTGAACCCCTGTGGTCGGTTTTGGAGACCAAGGTGCGAGCCTGCTACCCACCACCATCGTTTCTACAACAACTTGCAGCTGCTTTGGAGGAAGAATGGTACAACATCCCTTTGACAACCATACGCGACCTGTATTTGTCCGTTCCACGTCGACTGCAGGCCGTTCTGCATGCCAAAGATGGTCCTACTCGATATTAATAAAGGTAATGTGCATTTCTGCATTTGTTTCCATATTTTTGTCCACCTCCTGTACTTTACATTGTAATTACGTATACTTCTGTCTTGCAACACCTTGCACTTATTATTTTTTTTAAGAAATATATTGTCTTACATTACCGTTATGTATTTTAAGTGCTAAATCAACCAAAATTTTATGCGATAAACATTTTTAATTACACCTAATTTCTTAACATTTCTCAGTAAATTCCCATGACATATGTATTTCATTGCTGGTATGATTAAATTTTGAAGTTGCATTATGTGTAAATTCAATAACTTGTTTGTGTAGGGAAAGTTCTCCTCTTTAAAAACTGCCATATTTTCGTTATTTATAGCGTTACTGGCGAGAAAATATTACTGCAGTATCCTGATGGCGTATACTAACAATAAATAATATTATAAACGCAAGGACATGCAAACAAATTTGTTAATAACTAACAAACATATGAATGATGAAGAAACAAATAAGCAGTCCCCGTCACTTGGAATGCATCTGATCAGGGACGTCTGGAAAGGGTGGGAAGGGGTAGGCAGACCAACCCAGTGGTGCAACCACAGGAGGGGCAGGGGGCATTGCACCCCTAACCTTGATCGGAAATGAGTTCTAGGGAGGCAAACATTAGCGGCCAAGTGTACCTGCAGAGGCAATTACCGCCCAGAACTTCAAATTTCATGCAAATAAAAATACTTTTCGTAATTTTTTCTTGATCGCTTCGCTCGCAATGCCTGCTTTTCTTAGTCTTATCAGGTTCAGGACCATAGCTAGGAGACGGCCCTGGGCGCCGAACAATCTAAATGAAAAAAAAATGTAAAATTGATTGATTGATTTGTTTTTTAAGTCTACTTTATACACAGAAAGGCTAATTGAGACATGGTCTATAGCTTAAAGTGGGTACCCCTTGATCACAAGGTGACGATATTACGACTACACCACCATCGGGGAGGCACAAAAGTTGTAAATGATAGAATACCATGGCGTTCCGTGAAATTAATTGCTCCCTATTAAATTGATATTGATTTTAGCCTGCTAAAACAATTGGATCCAAATATCTTCTTGCTCGCTTCGCTCGCAATTTCTATTTCTTTGCTGTAATGCATTGTAAATCACCAGACAGAGATATAAGACTTCTCTTTGTTTGTTCTTCTGTTTGTTTATTTGTTTTAAATGCATAAACAATTGTTTTGAGGAAAGGGAGCGTGCACATTATTGAGAGACAATTTATGTAATTGTTGCTGTTGGTTTATTGTGAGATGGATGAATTAGTTGTGTAATGTATTTAAATAATATAGCTATGATGTATATAATATGTAAAAAAGAAACTTTATATACGTACATAACTTAGTGCCCACGTCACTCCACGTTGCATTATGTGAAACATATATATCGTGCATGAAAGTTATACATGTTAATGTAAAAGAGAATTATATTTGGAATGCATTTATCAAGCATTTTCTGTCTTTCAAAAATAGTTTATGTGTTGTGTTTGTTTTCCGTGCGAAATTGAACGTGCTAAAAAAATAATTCAAATCGTTTGTTCGAACACAATTGCTTTAGCACAAACTTCTACCTCCATTTTGCATAATTTACGAGGATAGTAACGTCTTTGATACTACCACTACTAATAGTAATAATAATGTTGTTCCTGGGATCGAATCCCGGTTTGGGCATGGATGTTTGCGAGTATCCATTCATCATTTTCATCATACCATCCATCACTCATCCCCATCTTTTCAAATTAGTCAAAAGTGGCAGAAGAAGCGAAGTAAAATAAAGCAAATCAATAATAACAGTAATAATCATCATGTTATAATAACATTTTTAGTAACATTATTATTATTAACTTTATATTTATTAACATTATATTATTAAAATTATTATTATTATTGGTACGTTTATCCTGGTACTTGCCCCATCCCAGACAAAAATTCGTGGTTGCGCCTCTGGACCAACCACCCTCTCCTGCGAAGGATATGTCTGTCGAAATGTATATATTCCATCCATGTTACTCGTATTTCATTCCTAGGTTATGGCCTTACCCAGGATATGGACATGTGGAAAATATACATTGTCGCGGCATTAAACCTTTCTGTTTATAAGAATCTTACAGAGTTAGTTATTTCATTTAAATATCAATACATTGACTTGATTATTTACATAATATTTGCATAATATATCACCCCAAGATGAATAAACTTTAATAAAGCTTCTTGCGTGATTTCGCTCCAATTTTTACAACCTATGTAAGACATTATTTAGAATTACTCATAATTAAGTGTTAAGACTACCACAAGTTCCTCTAAGCAACGCCAGAATTGAAACAGTTATTTTTGGGGTCAAATGTGTAAAATGTTTAAGAAACTCAACGTAAACAATTCATTTTAATATTAAGTACTAACTGTTGTTCGCGATGATATTGAAATGTCTGATTATAAAAAACTATTAAACCTGGCAGAGTTATACATTTATTTAATAACACCGTGAAGCAAATTAATTACTACTTCAGAATTCTTAATACATTGTAATGTTTCGTGTGTATACTCACAGTTTTGAAGACAAGGTTCATATGTGGACATATAAGAAAGACTACCACAAGTTCCTCTAAGCAACGCCAGAATTGAAACAGTTATTTTTGGGGTCAAATGTGTAAAATGTTTATGAAACAATGTAAACAATTAATTTTAATATTAAGTACTAACTGTTGTTCGCGATGATATTGAAATGTCTGATTATAAAAGAACTAGGAAACCTGGCTGAGTTATACATTCATTTAATAACACCGTGAAGCAAATTAATTACTACTTCAGAATTCTTAATAAATTATAATGTTTCGTGTATGTACTCACACCTTTGAAGAGAAGGTTCATATGTGGAGATGGAAATTGTTGTCTCTCAATCTGAAGACTAACATGCTTTGGGTTAGAAACTGTCAAAATTTTGTTATAATTATATATGAACTTCAGTGTGAACTTCTCAAGGTGTATGTGGAACATGTTAACAATAAACAATAAATGCTTTCAGGTTCTGTGCCAGGCCAAGGGAAACTGATAAACGGTAATGAGATGCAAATATAAACCAAGTTTGTTGATTCATTTTTGGACCGTTATGCCGAGATAAGTGAAAATTAGGAACAGCATAGAGGGTGATTATTTCGGTACATATAATCTATTTGGTTGCCGTTTTTCGTGTTAACAAATTGCTCTTATACCTTTGAGGTGCCTTATTTTCAATATTTTACAATCCAAGAGGTTTAGGTAGAAATTTCATCGAAAAATGCAGACTCGACCATGACTCAAACCTGAATCCCTGACACATCCGTGTCAACTAACCTAACGAACCAGATCTTGATTTGCTTGATTTTTCGCTATCGCTGTGCTACCTGCATGGAATTGTCTCTTTCAGTGCAACACTGTAACGGGAGCTGTTGCCTTTGAAACACCGATGACGTCGAAAGTGCCTAGTTTCTTCTAACATTGAGCTGCTTATGATTTGGCACACACATGAGTTGGCATCGTATGAAGCCTAACATTGCAGGTTCGAATCCTGCCCTATCATCAGAGGCAGCGGTGCGAAGGGGTGCTTTCTTCCGCTCCCTCTACAAGATCCCCTTTTGAAAACCAATTTTCAACCGAATATACAGTTAAATCTTCACAGAGTTATAACCAAGAATAATTTCTTACAATCAAACATTTCGTTAAACAAGCGACAAACAAGTGATTATTTCACAAGTAAATAAATGTTCTTTAGTAATCGTGCACATGTGCTTTCTATTAAAATCCACTCTTTGCCGTACAGTTATGCGACAATCGTTTTTCATGTTATCCACAGTCAAACTCCGCAATTTTGTCTGTGAGAATCATCTTATATGCTAAAAATAATCTTTCAACAAAAGCATAATCAGTGGTGTAAACTTCAATGCTGAAATGTTAGTTTGCAAGGCGTGAATGCCACAAAGCACCAAAGTGACTCGAAAGTGAGCAAGACCACACAGATCAGAATTTTGCTTAATTAGAGCTTCGAAATATCGCCATGGGCTTGTAGGAAGGGAAATCAACAGCGAGTACATTTCAAACACGTTCGTCAATGTTTCTTCGTGAACAAACAAAGCAAATGCATCTATGTCAAATGAAAATCCTGTAAAACCTTTAAAAATATATAAAAACCTAAAAAAAGGCTTGATTTAGGAGTGTAAACCTAAAATAGGTTCTAACAAGCAAAATAGTTTTTTTAGGCACTATAAAACTTCATCAGTTGTTTCGTTTTTTAACGAAACGCTGACATAACTTATTACTTCTTACATCCCTGTAAAGGAAAAAAATAGGTTATAAACATAAAATCCCAGGTTTAGTTATGACTTATGAAAACCATGTCGTCATGAGCGTATTATATTAAGTATTGAAGAGATGTTGATACTAATATGAAAGGGAAGATACGTTTACTTATTTATATGTTGTGGTGAAAGCAAGCAATCAAAAACCGAATCCAGTTATTGGCATATTACCATAGAAGTATACTAAATGTTGATTGATATTTGATGGCTAAAACATACATCTATGTTTCACTTTTCCTTTATTTTCAACATCGCACCCCCTAAATTTCATTCCGCACCCCTAGATAGTTAATCCTAGCGCCGTCGCTGCCTATACACAAGTTCACCACTCGTCCGTTTCGTCGCGAGTAAAGTATGAGGTAGAAAATCGACATAAATAACCAAAACAGTATTGAACTTAGCACGCTTATTCTAAAATTGTACATACTATGTTTTACGAGTTTTGATTCGAATTTTTCAAATGTCGTAAAACATTTAGAATCAATGATTAAACAAAATTAGAACCTTTCATGAAACCCTTCATAATAAATGCTGAAGACCACTTTGATATATTGACTACGTTGTTACGAACAGTTATTACGCAAGCCTGGACACATAGGAAATAATATTAATCACAAATATTATTAATCACCTGAAGAAAGCATCATAAATATATATAAGTATATATGAACGGAAATAGCGAGTTACTGCATCGTGTGGACTTAACGGTGGATACCACGTTACAGAATAAATTTACTGCATTTTGACGTAGGTGTACGAATTTTTAGGTCTCCTGTAGAGTACTGCGACGAGAGGGTTTCGATCGAGCGCCAAATAGTTGGCACAAACGACGCTAGATAGAGTACCGAATTGAAAGCTTCCTCGCTCTAGAGAATAACGCTCGAACAGACAAAACGAGCGATATTCACTCTAAACCCAGTATTACACGTATAACGTACTTTGTCTATGGTAGTGTAGTACACGTATAACAGTAATTTGTCTGTGGTAGTGTATGGATCATGAAGTGAAAGACGTAGGGAAATTGAAACTTTAGCGAACATAGTCATCATCTCCATGTTAAAATGTAGTTTAATATTACCAATAAACAGTGAAATACGAAATAGTTGATTCTGAGCTGAAATTATCAGGGCGGCAATTTTACATATGTATTTATGTATCCATCAAACGAAAATGATATTCGAATGTGTATACGCTCGAGGGTGGTAGATACGAACGAGTACGATCTAGCGAAAGTGGTCCCATGCAGTAATCTAGTCTACTTATAGAGTTGTAATTTTTTTCCATCCATTTACAACCAGTAAACATTGTTCTTGTTTTGCAATATTTTTCCTTGCTTCAGTAGTTTATATGTTCCAACTCCTGGTTGCATCAAATTATTCAAGATTTTTTTTTCTATTTTAAGAAAATACCGATCTTAATTTTAATATATTTTACACTTTATGGCCATTAGGTCATTTCATAGGCCAGCTTTTAAAAAATTACGTCATCAACTCCCAATGACCTTTCACTCACAATGCAGGTTTATGAAGTCGTATTTTATCGAGCCTTTAACATAATAAAGGAAGGTTTTAGCACTGTTTTTATGTTAACTAGTTGCTATCAGGAAACGGATAAAGAGTCCATAAAAATGGACGAAGAGAGTTTTAATGTCAGTGGAGTTTATAAATTGACCAGCGTTGATTTGTCAAGATCTCCTGTTCAAAGTATCGCGGAGAGCCAATTTTGTATAGACCTCCGGAGGTGAGTTTTGTTACTACATAGATAAGTGAACGTTATTCCGTAAGGAGCCAAATGCTATTCTTTGTGAATCTATATTTTGTTGTTGGGTTCTAAGATAGAAAATTTTCATTGTGGATGTTGAACAAGTATCACATGTTGCTTCTTTGAGAAAAAAATGAAATCGTTGTCTTATATTTCATGAAAGTAGAGTGAAATTATTTTCGGAACATCTGCAGCTGACCTTGCGAGTCTAACAAGTAGATCGTGAGCTTGAGAGCGATACGTAGGGCCCGCGGTGGATTGGTGAGGGGCCTGGGAGCTACAACCAGGGGTAGAAAGACACATGACGCCCGATAGCCATGGCGCATGAAAATTTTCACCTGGCGCATGAATTTTAAAATTCAGTGCTAAAAAATATACACTTTTTTAATATTTTGAGTTTGCTTATGGAAATTTTCATTACCTTTTTTCTAGGGCTGAGCTGATACCGATGTATCTGTATTGGTTGGTATTTTTGCACCGATACTAGCCGATACCTTTGTCTTTGAGTTGCTAGAAGAGCAGCCAAAACCAAAATTTGTTCCTTTTCAAAGGTTGATCCATCTTTTCGAACTTACCTTTGGTTTTGGAAAAAATGAAAAATAGTTGGGCATTTGTTAAATGAATCTGTACTCAAGTTTCCGTGAACATCAAGTACGTGAAACAAAGATCCATACGCAGATCAAACTCACGTGCAAATCAATCGTAACGTGGAATTATCCCCATATGAGTTCGATGCTTCTGTTTAGTTCTCTTGGAAGTCTACCAGGCTTTGTTCGTACAGATGCGGTCTTGTGTAACAATAACCTCAATGAGGTCCCGAAAGCCAACGATGCACCTGTTGGTGATCCTTCCACTTTCTTTGGTGTTTGCGAACATCTCTCTCTATAGAGACTTACCGCAGTCAAAAACGTCATCGCCAATAAAAGTGGTGGACGTGTCTCACACATAGTACCAGGTGGTTATAATTAAAGTGACGGTGTTCAGAGTGGTACAGCACGGGCTGTAATGAGAGTAGCAGTCTGAAACTTCGTAGATATGCTAATGAAGCAATGCGCTCGCGAATTATGCAAGAAAAAAATAGTTCCAATTCTCGCCACCAAGGTAAAAACTGGCGCTGTAAGCAGTCAAAACGTGGAATTTTCCGTAACTCTGACGTCAAAGTCGGTGACATTGCCTAACCATTGTGTGAGCTCCCTGGTTGTCCTTGGTGACGCTTGTTGCTTTTCCTTTAGTAGTGTTCATGTAATTCGAATAGTGAAATTGTAGCGATATTTGATTACAAAGAGTATTGTTTTCTGCGATTTATAGTGTTTTTCCTGTAACTATACCAAGTTTTGACTGCTTACAGCGCCAGTTTTTACCCTGGTGGCGAGAATTGGAACTATTTTTTTTCTTGCATAATTCGCGAGCGCATTGCTTCATTAGCATATCTACGAAGTTTCAGACTGCTACTCTCATTACAGCCCGTGCTGTACCACTCTGAACACCGTCACTTTAATTATAACCACCTGGTACATATCATATTCCTGGAAATTCAAATATCTGGGCTAATCTAACTTTTCCTTTCCAACTTTAGACTAGTTTGTCTCGACCTGGATAACTGGGTTTCAGCAGGCGTGTTTCGACACAGGGAACGGTGCAGGGGAATAATGTTCTTTGAACGACACATGATGGCAGGTACTTTCTGATGGGTTTGGATTTTTCTCCACGCCAAGGAATAGAACTATGCAATTACTTCTTTTTTAGGAAAATCATTTGCCGGAAGTATATACGTATATGTCGAAAGCAAAGCCACGTCGGAAGATCACTGTACTGAAGTCAATCGCCTGATATTGAAGCAAGAGACTGGTACGTTTTCATTCTCTCCTTACATTTCGTTTACTATTTATTATTCTCTTTGTTAAGGGACAAAATAGAGACGAGATTGGTTTCACATTACAGCTTTACTGTCAGTTTTAGACGTCGTGTCCGGGGCTGGTAAATTGCCAATTATTCTTGTGTTTGCGGATGATTTAATGTTAGTTTGGGAAGAGTGATCCCTTAACTTTCGAGGAGGTTGAAGAGGCATGATTTCATTTTTCAACATTGGGGGTTCGGGGATGACGACACGATTGCCTCGCTCTTAGCTTCTCTTAATATTTTTCACATATTTGAAACATCTTATCGATTGTCACTGATCTAAAAAAGACTGTAAAGTTGAGATGCATCACAAGAGAGCATCGTTTGGTGAGTTAATTTATTCATCGCGCCTCGTCAGAAATTAATACGTATAATAATAATTACACACACACACACACGCAACTATATATATATATATATATATATATATATATATATATATATAACATTTGTTATTTTAACTGGAATTGAAGAAGTATCGGCATCGGAATCGGTATCGGTTCAAAGTGGTATGGGCTCAGCCCTACTTTTTTTTTAAAAAAATAACGAGTCTTTTTAAGGATTACTCTTCGAAGAGAGACTATTCTTCGACAACATTTCACTCCCGTGTCTATATTTTTGATAAAAAAAACAACAACGTAAAAAGCATATTTTGAAAAGTGCGAAAATTTCGGAAACTTTTTGGAAAATCGCGTATATCACACGGCGAAGTTACCTTCCACCTTATGCGAGCTATAATTCTATCCCGAGAATATCTGGAGCAAGGTCGCGCATAACTGAGAGAAGGGGAGAAAGCGAGTGGGTGGAGCGAAGCAGAACACGCTCTTGCACGCCGCTGGTAACTGCACTCACTTTTCTCCCTTCACACAATTCTCTTCCTCTCGCGCGTTCATTGGACGAGCATTCTCGAGTCGCTACTTGCACAGAAACTTGTTTGCATTCGCTCGATCCAGAGATTCCCGGGACAGAGTATAGGGATCTGCAGAAGGTTTTTCGTTACTCCCTTCTTGACACGTGGCTGGAAGAGTGGGATGAAGTAACGGGGAACAAGGTTCGCTATTGACTTGCGGTTCTAAATACCTTAACACATTGGTTTTAAAGTGGATAAATAAATCTTATGATAACTTTTATATTTTAACTAGCTGATTACCCGGAGTTGCCCGGGTATTTATTTATCCCAATCTTCTATTAGACAGGAAATAATGTATTCTAACTATAGTGTAAAATGTAACTAATTTTATTTACAGGTATTTAAAAGTATAAGTACAGTATACAAATTATAGAGTGAAATGTTTTACAAATTCACTATAATATTAATTTAACTCAAAACGTTATTATGAACAACCTTTTTCGTTTCACCTCCAGGAGCAAGAATAAATTAGTTCTTTGGGATTAAATGTCATCGTGAATGTCACCAATTAGCTTAGCGACCCCGAAAACTATGGATTCCACACTAATATCCGTCGTTTTCGACTATTTTTACATGTCACCCCCTTCCCACCCTCACCTCTAGGTGTGCCAGGGGTGTCTTACCCCCACAGTATTTCTTTCCAGATTGGAAGTGATATGTGTACCAAGTTTGGTTGAAATTGCTCCAGGCGTTCGAGAGTTATGCCGGAACAAATATATACAGGCTGACTGGTAATTAGATGTATTCCCTGAAAGGGGTTAAAGTAGAGACAATTTGCAATAAATTTGACCATATGATACCCCGTCCAAAAATTAGTAGTTTTCGAGATAATCGATTTTCTATTGTTTCTTTAAAAAATTACAATTTTCCACATAAAAAGATGAATTGAGAAAAAACTGCTCATTGTACTGAACTTATGTCAGCGTTTTCTGATAGCTAACAAATAAGTGGTTCGTTGAAAAAAAGTTTTTCCCAAATAACAATCACATGTAAGTAACGGGGGGATCTAAACTTACAAGTGATGATAAAAAAATGCACTCTTAGTTTACTTGGCAACGTAAACAAAAATGGTATGACACGAAGCGTACAAATTACTTTAATTACTTCCTTGAGTCATCTGCTATCCAACAAGGTACAAATGTTGCTAACATTCACATTTGTGTACAAGAAAAAATACTTCATTCATCTTCATGTGAATGGAATCAATGAACAAAATAATTAAAGAACATTACACGTCTTGCTCAAAGTGGGCACCTCCGTTAAGAATGCAGGCACACTGGTTTTTACGGACATTTGTTCTCGTAACTCGTGATGTGATGGTGTCCTTGATGTATTGACCAGCTGTTAAGATCCTCTCCCTGAGTCGCAAGGCGTCAAATCGATCGGGGGATCGATCTGGGCAGCCATCATGCTGGTAAATCATGTCACGTCTTGTAGCTAGAGGCACATCCTCCAAAAACATTGCCATCCCGTTCCTCAAAATATGTTCATAAGTGATACCATTTAAGATTTGGTGCAGGAAAAATGGCTCGATCAAATGATTGTTGATGACGCCTATCCATACTTGTGCCAGGGCGTGCGACAGTGTCTGGATGAAAATTACCCAAAGAAATGGATTGGCCGAAGAGGGGCGATTCTCTGGCCGGCTCGATCCCCCGATTTGACGCCTTGCGACTTTTACATTTGGAGCCACATGAAAGACTTAGTTTACAAGACACCGGTAAACTCGCAAGAAGAACTCAGGGAGAGGATCTTAACAGCTGGTCAATACATCAAGGACACCATCACATCACGAGTTACGAGAACAAATGTCCGTAAAAACCAGTGTGCCTGCATTCTTAACGGAGGTGCCCACTTTGAGCAAGACGTGTAATGTTCTTTAATTATTTTGTTCATTGATTCCATTCACATGAAGATGAATGAAGTATTTTTTCTTGTACACAAATGTGAATGTTAGCAACATTTGTAACTTGTTGGATAGCAGATGACTCAAGGAAGTAATTAAAGTAATTTGTACGCTTCGTGTCATACCATTTTTGTTATTAATACGTTGCCAAGTAAACTAAGAGTGCATTTTTTTATCATCACTTGTAAGTTTAGATCCCCCCGTTACTTACATGTGATTGTTATTTGGGAAAAACTTTTTTTCAACGAACCACTTATTTGTTAGCTATCAGAAAACGCTGACATAAGTTCAGTACAATGAGCAGTTTTTTCTCAATTCATCTTTTTATGTGGAAAATTGTAATTTTTTAAAGAAACAATAGAAAATCGATTATCTCGAAAACTACTAATTTTTGGACGGGGTATCATATGGTTAAATTTATTGCAAATTGTCTCTACTTTATCCCCTTTCAGGGAATACATCTAATTACCAGTCACCCTGTATATATATATATATATATATATATATATATATATATTTAGAAATATTTAGTATATTTACATCCTAAGAAAACCAAAACTCTTACACAAAAGGAGGTATCAAACTAGTAACACCGAAAACTTGACAAGATTTTTATTAGCAAGATCAAGCTTAATCTCCATATAACCTACTTACAAGTTTGTGTCTGGACACCTTAATACATGTAGACTATCTACACTATGCGATGAAAACGTAAGTGGAAAATAGCTTCATGGGCTTCTGGAAGGGTGGGGGAAAAGGGAGGCAAGGGGGGCCATGCCCCCATGGAAAATAAAAGTCAACCAAAAATTATATATCGGGTGATCCGTTTGAGATGTCAGAAAAGTAAACCATAGGTTAAAAGGTTAATGTACGTATCTCTGACTAGTTTGTTGTAATATATGCACAATAATGGATGTTAGTTTTGAATGAGTGCAGCTTTACAGATTTCAGTCGCGTGGCACTAGCGTTCATTGTAGATAAAGATAATGGTCACCCCACAATAGCACACAATGTATCGTATGGGATGTGACATTTTCGAGTGTTATATGCACACTAGTACAGACACATACCTGAAGTCTGTAAACTTGCACTCACTGAAAACTTACATCCTTTCTGCATGTATTACAACAAACGGCTCAGAGATACGTATATTAACCTCCTGTACACAACGGTTTAATTTTCTGACATCTCAAACGGATCACCCGGTATTTCACACGCATAATTTCATTTCAGCCACAATAATATGCGTTAATTATTGCACGATCATGATAAATGCAAATTTAAGCAAAGTTTTTTGAGGTAACAACACTATTATTGCGTAAAATGTTTGCCCCCCATCCTGGAAAAGAAATTCCTTCCTTGCCTCTCCCTGGAAAGAATCCTACGGACGTCCATAAATAGTTTGCTGTTGTTTCGGATCGATGAGGTTGGTCAGTTGCAGAATGGTGTCCTTCTTTATTACACAAGCCTGCATCCTTTTCGGCAGGGAAATCTTTGATAATAATTGTACCATTAATGTACACGAGTGATTGTTCAATTGAGTTTTTGACATAGTTGAGAAATGGTATCTGTATGCTTCGAGTTCCATTTTGTTTGAGGTGGATAAAACATCCCTGGGATGAATACAAATAATTTTCTGTTGCCGGCGATAAAATGTTTTGTGGGGGTAAATCCCCGGCACCCCCTCCGTTAATTCGCACGCTGCCTTCACGTCATCTGATTCTGAATCATATTTCCGCCATTCCAGATGCTTCTCATCCTAGCCCTAGTTGTGTCTGTCATGGGGGAAGCCTACATGAACCCCAACGCAATTGACCAGGACTCAGAACTTATGCAGCGCCCTCGTTCGGAACCACAGGTTGCAGGTTCTCCGATGGCTCCCTCGAGAACCAAGATGGCGGATAATGGCAAGGCGAAAGGGAAAAGTGACTCCATGCAGGCCGTGGAGAAGCTGGAGTCTTCAGCCACTGCGATGTTCAGCGCGTTTCCAGACGTCCTGAAGTTCATCGAGGCTGCATTTTTACTCATTAAGTATTTGCTGACTAAAACGCTGTATCTAATCAGTAAGTACCAGATTGGGGGTTTTCTCTCTTTCTTTCCATTCATTTATTTATACAAGATGATACAAAAGTCTATTGACATATTCGTTATATCACTAATGAATGGTTTTCAGGATGGGATAAAAGACAAGTAGTTTTCCAACAAGATGGTGCACCACCCCATTTCTCCAGAATCGTTCGACCTCGCTGACACCTTCCCCAATAGGTGGCTTGGCAGTGGCTCACGCAGACTTTGGGCGACTCACTCTCAGACCTGACTTCGACTAGACTTTTTGTCTGGAGTTTCATTAAGTCTAGGGTTGTACCAAATAAAGTTCAACACCATAGAGTAACTGGCACAGCGAATAGCTGCAGCAACAGAGTGATCACGCTAGCTATGTTGCAGTTTCGGTTTACGAAAGAGAGGTGGGTGCTCTCCTAGGCTTACAGGGCCACCATATTAAAATGTATTGAGTTTGTCTTCTATTCTCGAGAACTTTTCAGCAGTACTGTTAATTTTGTCAATAAAATGCTTTTTGATTAAAATGTCAAGAGACTTTTGAATTACCCTGTATACACTCCTCCAGTCTTCTCTGTGTATCCATTTCTATACTCTGGTCTCTCCCTCTATGTATAGGAAAGTTACAAAATAACATTTTTAAATTTCAGCTTGTGTATTCTTTAAACTAATCATTTTAAAAATCGACATGTATTTTACACAGTCGTGTTTTGGAGATTTTGGCAAATAATATTTTTATATGATTGCGGTTGGAGGGAGGTTGCTCTCTACTGTTGCCCCCACCCATCCTGTTTGGCACCCAATCACCGGTACTGTTTTATATATTAACAGAAAATTGTAATTGGTGGCGTAACTCAGAAAACATAAGAAACACTATTTACCAGTCATTCATAACATGAATGACTTAAATACATATCAAAATTTGATATTTTGGTTTAACTTTTATGGAATTCCCACCAAACTGTCCTCTGTATTCACATAGTTTTCAATGACAAAAGTACCCACTGCAACAACTAGCAACTGTGTCCATATTAATCTTATAAAGTTAATAATTTTATTTCACTTGAACATTATTATATTCATTTCTCCAGATTACTGAAAGGTATGTATGTACTAAAGATGAAAGCAACAGACATTAGATGCGTGCGTTCAATAACTTACATGTAAACATCTTTCTTTTCTTTTTAATTGTATATGTTGTATATTTTGTTTCAAACTATATCCATCAAGTTTTCATCTTTGTATTAATCTCTGAGACCAGAGTCTGTTGTAAGAACGGATCTTGAGGCTGAAACACGTCCGCTCTAATAATACCATATTTTAATTAATATTATTATTATTTTTATCATATACTATAATTAAGTTTCTGTGTGGGGTATATTGTGTATAGTAAATATGATGTTCAACTTTTTCAGATAATCTAAACCAAACCCAATTCGGATTTTGAGGTTGTCATGTTTGGAAAAAGAACATTACTCAGATTGCTGTGAACAAATGTGTAATATGTACTCAGTTTATATCAAGTTTCAAGAGATTTGTTAACCATACTGTACTGCTTGATTTGTCAATCAGAGATTAAAGCTATACATTGTTTGTATTTATCAATCTCTTTCTCAAGCCTTTCTTCTCCTTATCACAAGAACTGTTACAATTACTGAACATTTGCCATTCTTGTTTCTGAGATCAAATTTCTCATTATGTGTTGAGATATTAAGTATTATACACTAAGCGTTTATGTATATTGTGTAGTTATTTCACGCAGAAATACTGAGTCTAAGAAACAAAATTTCCTATATTGCAAAATCGTCTGATGTAACGTAAAATCCTTGTCAATACGAGTCTTGGGATGGTAGGCACTGAAGAGTACTGCATTGGACCACCGCTCAAATATCATTTCAATGTGACAATAATCTTACAAATATATGTGTAAAATCCGTCCTGGTAGTTTCAGCCCATAATCATTAATCATCTATTCGTTTACATGTATTGCTATGTATTGGTATAGGCTAAATTACATTTTAACAAGGAGATGGTGACTGTGTTCACTTTAGCTTCAATCTTACTGCGTCTTTCACTTCACGATCCATATTTGAAGGCGCACTACCACAGACACATTACGGTTGTACGTGGACTACTGGGCTTCGAGCGTATACCGATCGTTTGCCTTTTCAAGCGTTATTCCCTCGAGCGAAGAAACAGTCGATTCCGTAAGCCGTCTAGCGTCATCCGTGCGAATTATTAGACGCTCGAGCAAAAAAGCCTGGATGCAGCACTAGTACTGAACTATAGGGAATAAAATGTATAGCTTATTACATTTTGGAGTAGAATTTTGGTATATCTTTTGCTTACACTTGATCAACTAATGATCCGTCTTATGCGAGCATCCCGCCTGCACACACCCCCCCACCCAGTGCCGGCGATTAGGGAGCTGTAGGAGGGCAGTTGCCCCCCACTTTTTGCCACTTTTGCCACCGCATTATGCTAAACCTTATCTAAAAAGGGAAAGTAAACTGTGCTTGCACCCCCCCGCCCTCAGTTTTGGTACCTTGTTTTTCTTTTCTAGTTTTGGAACCCAATCGTCCCCACTGGCACTACCTCAAGACAGTAAGGTTCAGAGCAGAAGTGGAGGAAGGGCTTGCGTCGGGAGTTTTAATACTATGGGGTAAGACGCCCTCCCCTTTCTCTTCTCCATCCCGGGTTCGATACCTGGAGAAGGCACCATTGCACTGTGGTTCGGATCTTACTTTAATGCATAGGCCCAGTCCCGATTAGGCCATCTGTGCATAAAGTGTACTTAAAACAAAAAATAAATTCATTCAATTCGTTTTCTTCTGCCATGATTACCATGCCACACTGCACAGTTACTCACGAATCAGATGACGAGAGCTTTCACATAGCAGGAACGCAACCGACGAAGCCTCCTGCCTAGCTCATTCCCTCCTTTCCGCCCCATCTTACGACGCTACAGTATCGCTGCTCGTTCTGCATTCCACACGTACATATGAGAGTGGTCTCCCTCAAATACGGGAAGTAGATCAGGTCTGATGTACATTGTGTTCCGGAAATCTCTGGAGCAAGCAAACAAAAACAAGTCTCTGCGCAAGTAGTAAATCTAGAGGGTTCAACCAATGAACGCGTGAGAAGGTAAGTGAGTGCATGGAGGGGAAAATGAGGTTGCAGGTACCACTCCGCTCACTCGCTTTCTTCCCTTCTCTACCGCTATGCGCGGCATTACTCCACGGATTCTTGAGACAGAGTGTAGATGAAATTGAACTGAATGTAGCACACAACAAATAATTTGTGATACAATACTGTTACTTTAATGATTGTGTCTTTTTTGTTGTATAAAGTATTTGTCTTGATTTCATGGTTTTAGTGGCTACCTTCCATAAATTCTGAAGACAATTTAGTTTTAAATATTGAACCCTGTTCTTATGTTATTGATATTCCTAAGATTATTGTCAATCTTCACATTGTCTTATAAACATTTTCTGTCATATATTTTTCTTTCACTTAAAAGGTTTGTAAATTGTAGGTAAATTGATATGCATTTCTTCAAGATTTTATAGGTCATATATGGAATTTTCACACTCACTATTCACAAACATTTTTTAAAATTAAATCCAGGTTCACCAGTTTGGAGGTTATATGTATAAAATTTAATTTATCATTTAATTAAACAGATACTTCCAAAGAGTATTTTTTTATGTGGTATACAAACTAACACAATTACAACTCAATAAATAAGTACAATTACATTGACTGCGTGCATGACTTAGTGAGGACAGTGATCTTTGTTTACTATCATGATACAATTGAAACAAACATTAGGTGAAATATTATGCAGAGAGAAACTAAGATATTGAAATTACAGTTAAATGTGAACTGATCCTTGACTACACGAATCGAAATTGTGCAAAGGAGACTGTTGCATGTACTGAGGCTGGTGGTTGGTAGCTTCAAATAGTGGAAGTGGCTTCAAATGATAGGCGGTTTCTTCAGACTTGTGGATTGTGTCTTCAAAGGGGTAGCTGTCTACAAACTTGTGGTTTTAAACTGTTGATCGTTTCTCCAAACTGTTGGATGGTGGCTTCAAATTGGGGTATCTTCTTCAAACGGATGAGCTGTATCTTGAAACAGGTCGACTGGTACAAGTTTCTTCAGATTTAAGGGAAGTAGCTGCAGAGTGCTGACCAGTTGCTTCAAACTGGTTTACAAGTTTATTTAAATTGATCGGCACAGTAGCTTTGAACAGATGAACCTTTACTTGAAACTGACGGTAGCTTGACATTTGTAGAAATTTGCATCAATCTGGTGGACACTGACTTAAAGCAGGTGGGCTGTTCACTTCAAACTGGTGGACAGTTTGTTTAAACTTGTGAATTGAAGAGGTGGACTGTCGAAGTATTAGTAGGAATTTCTTTAAACTGGTGGTCTCAGCTTCAAGTTGTTAAGATATTTCTTCAAACTGGTCGGCAGATGTTTCACATTGGTGGGAAGTTATTTTTTTAACTGATCGGATTAGCTTCAAGCTGGTAAGATATTTCTACAAACTTGTCGGCAGATGTTTCACATTGGTGGGACGTTTCTTTAAACTGGTGGGCTCAGCTTCAAGCTGGTAAGATATTTCTTCAGACTTGTCGGCAGATGTTTCACATTGGTGGGAAGTTATTTTTTTAACTGATGGGATTAGCTTCAAGCTGGTAAGATATTTCTTCAAACTTGTCGGCAGATGTTTCACATTGGTGGGCAGTTTCTTTTTAACTGATGGGCTCAGCTTCAAGCTGGTAAGATATTTCTTCAAACTGGTCGGCAGATGTTTCACATTAGTGGGAAGTTTTCTCAAACTCGTGGGCTGTTTACATCAAACTGGTGGGAAGCTTTGAACTGGTGAGCAGTAGCGTGAAGCAGGTGAGCTGTTACTTCAATCTGTTGTGCAATAACTCAATCTAGAGGGCAGAAGGTTCAAGGTTGTGAATCGTAGCTTCAAGTGGATGCAGCAACCAAACTGAAAGCAGATGAAAGCAGATGGATGAAGACGGTCATTGCATCATGCTTTATCATCCTTCTTCCTCTTCTCCTCCATGAGGAACTCGACCAGGACCGGGAGCAGGGAGTTGAGGAGTTCCTGTGAGGTCGGTTCGTGAGTGGGGAACATGTAACCGAAGGCGTCCTTCACAGACCCCATAAATCCGCTATGATGCTGTTCATTCTTCTGTTTGTGTGCTATTTCCGCCAGGGCTGTTATGACCTTTGGATCTACGGTACTTGAGTCCTCTTCCTTTGAAAGAAACAAAATACAGTGTTAAATTGTAAGGCCCTCACAATGAAAGACTCGACTTGGAATTCTACAGCGTGTTCGAGAAGTCCCCGAACGCCTAGATTACATTACCCTACATATTACCAAGGTTGTTAAAGATCTAGGGACCTATAAATTCTAATGGGTTCTAATGGGTTCCGCTACAGGACCGGAACATTATTTCTCGTATAATTTAAATTCGGTCCAAGTTGCGTATTGTTTCATTCCAAGTACGGAACTTCGACCGTATTTAAATTCATCCAGAAAATAGGTTCCTGGACAGTGTTTAAATTAATCCGGAAAAATGTTCCGGGACCGAACTGAAATACTTTACAGATAAAGATGGTTCTTTGCAGTCCGGAACCCATTTACGCTTGTTGATTTTCTCTCCTGGACCGGAATTGAATTTATTTAAAATTCCTGGATCTTTAACAACCGTGACTAAGAATACTCAAGCAATATCCAGTATAGTTGCATAGCCCGAATTCTAAGGTGATGTACTTCGTTCAGATTCACTTGTAGTGTACCTCTGCGGCCTTGGTGCACGAATACGTTGATTGATTGAGTTGGTGTTTTAAGTCTACTTTATGCACAGTAAGACTAATCGGGACTGGACCTACAGTTTAAATGTGCCTCCACCGGTTCTCGAAATCGGGATCCCTTGATTACAAGGCTACCACTGCGCCATCGGCGAGGCCCTCAAATACGTTGAGAACGATCTTGTAAGCGAAGTTTTCAGTTTCGAGTCCTACTCTGTGCATGAATGTGCTTTGTGAGTGCTTTCATCAATTTCGCCCAATCGTTATTCATCCTCATCGTCCTGATTAGCCAGAGGTGATAGAAAAGCGACGCTAAATGAAAAAGAAATTCAATATCAAATGCAACTTATCGAGTTGCATTTTGCTGTCGTACAGTCATCAGCAAAAATAACAGTAGGCAAAGGGTCTGTCGCTATTTTCTTTCTATCTTCAACTGCGTTCCCTGTTTTTGAGAAATGTATTTTTTGCTGGAGCACAAGTTGTTCTCTGTTTATTGGAAACTATGTTCCAATATTTTTGAACTGCACATTGTGGAAAGCAGAGTGAATGAACGTGATGGTGGACAATTTGCCTAATATTATCTTTGCCGTTGGGTGTACATTGCTCAGCGTTATGCAGTTCTTTACGTATACGACGCCAATTACGATATAATGAATAGATCAGTTTATAAAATAAATGAAAGATCATAATCGATATTACTTTGCAACTTATTTTCAAGTAAGAAACCTTCAAATATATTTTTTAAAAAAGTAAGTATGTTTGAAATAACTTCTTGAAGGTATATATGCACTCTGATGGAACAATTCTAACTAACTAACTCTCTAGCCTTCTTAAACCCGAAGGTTTGTGGCTTCAGCAACACAAGCCTTCCATCTGTCCTGGGCAAGATCACTCCAATCTTTTACATCTTTACCGATTTCCTTTAGGTCCACCTCAACATTATCCTTCCATCTTCTTCTTGGTCTTACTACAGGTCTCTTACCATCAGGTTTCCCAACAAGAATCCTATAAACTCTGATGGAATAATTTATTCAGGGTAAACTTAAGCTACTGCTATATGAACAACCTTGAAAACTTTTGCATTTTGTGACTTTACCTGTTCTCCTGATTCGTCTCCTTCCCCTGCTTTGCTCGAACACGCCAGAATGTGAACCTGGTTTAGAAAATGTTATTATATATACGTATATATACTAATACAAATGTATAAATATGTATATTAGTATGAATATTGTCATTTATTTTTCTGACTTATTTGTTGCTCAATAGGATCATGTAACACAAAATGGATTTCTTTGATTTAACAAAAAAACAAAATGATTTGGTGATCTTTTTGTTAACCATAAAGAAACATGCGTGGTGATCTTTACTAAAGGTAGTAATGTTAAATAAATTACTTTATAAATCAAAGTTCATGGTGAGATTTTGGCTAGAATTACAAAGAAGAATTTGTGTTAATGAATGATTACTTATTAGTCACCTAATCAAACTTTTGTTAGAGTCAGATTATTTTCATAACAACTTCAGCTGGTCGCGCGAGTCCGGTTAGTGAACCTACCAACAGTCCAGAGCGCGAGCAACAGTGATAGCGATAGGTGCTGTGAAGAGATTACGCCAGCGGCTCGTTTGTTGATTGGCTACTCCGGGACTTATAACTCGCTCCAAAGCTACCGATGCAAACAGCCAGAGATGTTACGAAAGTAATGTCACTCTACTATCACGTCTTGTTTGATTCAAAATAAATATTTATTTCTGTATACACACACATCATGCTAAATATATTTACAAGTTAAGTGTTTCCTATGTTTAATATCACCTGCTTAGCGACAACTGATTGAATTGCGTTAGAATTTAATACAATTTCAACGAAATACATGAAACGTTTACACTGATTTGATTAGCAGCAGTACTTATTCCGATATTTTTTGTAGTTTCATCTTAGATAAGATGGCTTTTTTTTGCCTTCGAGAATGCTGAGCGCCATAAAACTAATACTTGAGTACATACCATATGTTGCTAATTTATTTAACTTCTATAAGCATTATGTCAACGTCTCGTTTTAGTCCTCCGTGTGCTCAGATAGGCTTACTGGGTCTGAACCTGGGGGTTTAAATAAGTGTGCAGCTTGCTTCGGTTTGGAATCAAATTATGGGTCAATTTAATTTCAAATGGACATCATTCAGATACAAGAGAGCCTCCGCAGACTAGCGACTCCTGTGTATGACACTTCCGCTGGAGGGGACTGGTTGGCACGATTTTAACCGATGGAGGGGAAGGTGCATGGAGACTTTTCGCCGAAGGTTCTTTTTCTTGTCGTCGCTATATATCTGGGAGGCCGATTGTAATGTTACTTCTAATACAAGGTAACCAAAAAAGTTCTTGCCGTTCTAGAGCAGTGATAAACAAAGAGCAACACATTTTGCCAACGTTCCTGCAGCTGCACAAAATCCTGGTGATAAACCTCGGCGGGCTTGGATGCAAAGAAGTACGAGAGTGCGTTCCGCAGGTCTCCCTCATTTGCGAAGGATCTCCCACGGAGGTGGTTGTCGAGGGAATGAAACAGGTGGTAATCTGTTGGTGCAAGGTCCGGTGAATATGGTGGATGGCACAGTGTCTCCCAGCCAAGTTGCTGAAGGGTCTCCCGGGTCCTCTTTGCCACATGTGGCTTGGCATTGTCGTGCAGGAACAGCACACCCTTGCGATTCACCAATGCCGGCTCCTTCTACCGCTATACACGGTGCACCCTTTGCAAGTGCTGAGAGTAGAGGTCAGCAGTGATGGTCTGACCAGGTGGAAGGAGCTCGTAATGCACCACTTGCAGACAATTCCACCATACAGAGCGTATAACCTTTCGTGGGTGGAGAGGTGGTCTTGAGGAGTGAGGAACAGGGTCACGTGGCGACAACCAATGTCTGGTACAGTTGGGAGTGTCATAGAGGACCCACTTTTCGTCACCAGTGAGCAAGCTATCAAATATGGGCGTGTTCAGGTGCCGAGTGAGCAAGGACAAACAGGCTGTCACTCGTTGTACCTTGTTGGCTGCAGACAATGTGTGGGGTACCCACTTGCTTCACTTGTATGACTTCCCTATCCCATGCAGGTGCAGTCTGACTGTTTCAGCGGAAACATGGAACTTTTCTGAAAGTTCATCACACGTTAGACCACTGTCCTCCTCGATGGCTGTTTTCAGGGCCTCGTCATCCAACACATGTGGTCATCCACTGCGAGGTTCATTCGAAAGGCTCACATCTGACGAACGGAATTTCTGGAACCAATGCCTGGCAGTGCGTTTGTTCACGGCATTCTCCCCAAATGCCTGGCATATGCGGCGACTTGATGCGGCAGCTGACAGGCCCACTTTAAAGTCATACAACAAACACACGCGAACAAGCTGCTTCAATACCTCCATTTCTCTTCGACACTGGACGAGCTATGACTGCTGTGTGTGCGCAAAGTGCCTGTATTACTGACAGTCGTTGGTCAGACTAACTCCCGATCGCTTGGCAGGCACGTGCGTCATTTCGTTTTCTCTCTGTGAGCGCATGATGGGACGTCAAAAACGGCAAGAACTTTTTTGGTTACCTTGTATAATTACTAAAATTGCACACCCACGCACGGAAAGAAATGAATGTTCTTACCTTTTGAAGAATGAAGAGAACACACAGACCGATTAGCAAATTTTTTCTGGTCATTTTGAGGGTTTACCAATGGAATCCATTATTCCACTACAAAGATAGAAAAAAATAGTTAATGTTGTCATAGGTGCTCAAAGAAAATTGCTTTGTTTTCTTAAACAAAATCGAAAGATTATCTCAAATGAGGAGAAATGCTGGTGTCCAATTTACGGTCATCGAAAGTGACAAGATGAGAGAGAGAGAGAGAGAGAGAGAGAGAGAGAGAGAGAGAGAGAGAGAGAGAGAGAAGGGGAGGGCCTCCCCGATGGCGCAGTGATAGCGTCGTCGCCTTGTAATCAAGGGGTCTCGGTTTCGATACCCGGTGGAGGGGTGGGTCGGTTTCCACTTTAAACTGTAGGTTCAGTCCCGATTAGCCTTACTGTGGACAAAGTGGACTTAAAACACCAACTAAAAAAAGGCTGAGATGGAGATAGAGGGAGAGAGATAGCGAGGGAGAAAGAGTGGGAAGAGAGAGGGAGAAAGAGGGCAGAAGAGGGAGAGAGAGAGAGAGCCGGGAGGGAGAGAGAGAGAGAGAGAGAGAGAGAGAGAGAGAGAGAGAGAGAGAGAGGAGAGAGAGAGATGTAGTGGCGCACTAACTGAGCCAGAGAGGGTCTAGACAACTTGACATGTGCGGTCCAACCTTTCTCTGAAGTGACTTACTTGCCTGGGATGAATATAAGTAGGAGAAAAACTTCCTTCATAATGTTTCGTATGTGTACACTCACCTCACTTAATACTCCGAGAGTTATACAGCACATTTGTAGAAGATACAATTCAATCTATAAGGGTATCAATATACGCTGTATAAAACACACCTTACTACTAATTGCGTCAGATAATAATTATCTGCTTACGTTTTCATAAGTTGTTAACTATTACATAATAATTTTAACTTCAGATTTTTTCTTTGAATATATTTTTACAATGTGTAACAAAAGGGACCTTCCATATCTTTTACGATTCGGGCTGAGTGAAATTTTCTGTTTGGTTTACCTGTCATGCATTGCACTTTATTCTCGATTTTGTAACTGTACCGTAACAAGCCAGTTGACTTCTAAGTTCAAAGGGACCCAAATTACCATTAAGATGTGGGCCCAAGAGGCAGTAGTCCCTTACCCCAATGGTCAGTACGCCCCTGGAAGGAGAGAAAGAGGTGGAAAAGAAAGTTCGTATGTACAGTCACCGGGAATACAAATGGGACACCTAGATCCTGAAATGCTCGTTTCCCTGCAAGGCGTTGTGTGTGTTGCCTAACTCTACGGCGATAAGTGGACTTTGATAGCAAATTTTCAATGGTAACTTCTACCACCGCCGTAGAATTAGGCAACACACACAACGTCTTGCAGGGAAACGAGCATTTCAGGATCTAGGTGTCGCATTTTTGTTGCCGGTGACTGTACGTTTAGAGAACGTTAACAGAGAGAAGTAACACACCCACATTCACCCCCCCCACACACACAAGAGAGAGAGAGAGAGAGAGAGAGAAAGAGAGAGAGAGAGACACACACACACATACACACACGGTGGAGGGACAGCTGAGAGAAGTGAAAGAAGCGAAACATAGGAATAGAAGAGAATGAAGTGAAAGAATCGAAACATAGAAATAAAAGAGAATGAAGTGAAAGAAGCGAAACATAGGAACAAAAGAGAATGAATGAAGTGAAAGAAGCGAAACATAGGAATAAAAGAGAATCAAGAGAAAGAAGCGGAACATAGGAATAAAAGAGAATGAAGTGAAAGAAGCGAAACATAGGAATAAAAGAGAATCAAGTGAAAGAAGGGAAACATAGGAATAAAGGAGAATCAAGTGAAAGAAGCGAAACATAGGAATAAAGGAGAATGAAGTGAAAGAAGCGAAACATAGGAATAAAAGAGAATGAATGAAGTGAAAGAAGCGAAACATAGGAATAAAAGAGAATGAAGTGAAAGAATCAAAACATAGGAATAAGAGAGAATCAAGTGAAAGAAGCGAAACATAGGAATAAAAGAGAATCAAGTGAAAGAAGGGAAACATAGGAATAAGAGAGAATCAAGTGAAAAAAGCGAAACATAGGAATAGAAGAGAATCAAGTGAAAGAATCGAAACATAGGAATAAAAGAGAATCAAGTGAAAAAGCGAAACATAGGAATAAAACAGCATCAAGTGACAGAAATACATATTTTAAACAATTCTTGCTGCCCCTCTAATACACGTACAGTACAGTCGTACCAAGAAGAGAAACACCGTTACCAAGTCGCGAACTGAAGTAGACAGTCATCTGTTTATTCCTCTCGTAGTAACCACAGACAATAATGTTCACCTTCGCCTTTCCCCAGGGTCACAGTGTTGTTACATTTATATCCCTACCTTACTTCGTTGCCAGAAAATTACACAACGCTAAATATTACATCTCTGCTTTCGCTGTGTGCGGTTTTCACCGTCATGACGATACAAACACTTGGCACTGGTTAAAGGTGCCGATGATGCGTTGAAGAACTCCGCACATTTTGGTAACGCAGGGGCAGGATTACATAACAAGCAGCTGATAGCACCCTCCACAGCTCTGTTTCTCGCTTAAGGAGAAGAATTCGATGACAGCGTCAGAGGGTATTTCTGTTCTTGGCACAGGAGTATAAAATAAACTATTCTGTTACTCACGGGAGGATTGGTTGTAAGATATCGATTTTTTAGCTTGTTGGATACCATGAACTGATTCCTGTGTACTTCCCTACAAACTATACGCACTAAGTGGGGGGTATCACTGATTTTTTCTCAATCCTGAACGTGATACCAAACGACATCTCGTCGGAAGATATTTTACCACCCGATCATTCAATTCTCGTACATTAAATTATGGGGAATTTGTGATGTGTATGTGTACGCACACACACACACACACGCATACACCCACACACATGGACACACATTCACACACACATACTACATAGGCATATATATATTTCTGTGCAGTGGCGTCGATTGAATTCCAAAACCGGGGGGGGGGCAAGGTGCCAAAACTGTGGGGGGCAACTGCCCTTCCTCGCCCCCTAATCGCCGCCACTGTTTATGTGTATATATCAGTATGTATACATACATATATGGAGCATTCCATTGTCACCGGTGGAACATGCGAACTACATTTTTGATATTAAAGTAACTATTCTTCTGATAGTTAATCAATTATTTTAACAGTTTCTGTGCAATGAAATATGAAACTGAACACTGTTCATTAAACATAACTACCCTTAAAATACTTTCCCACATTTGTAGCTACAAGTGAACAATTTACTGCCACAGGTGGGACAGACTAAACGCTGCCTCTTCACTTTATTTTGATTACTGTGATTTGTCAAATGATGAACAATAAATTATTAAAGACAAAGAGAGAAGGTAATTGACCTTTGAATATTCTAGTGGAGTTGATGGGGAAATGTAACAGATAAAGGATAAATTATTTGCTTTTTGGTGTCACGGGTGGGACACAATAAAAATCACAAGTAAATCAAAAAGTTAAAATAAACGAGCAATAAGTAAAATAACTAATTAATAACTAACTTATATATGTACGAGTATATAATATTGAATTTCTATGCAAATGACAAATTAGGTTGCTCACTCATAAGATAGGATGAGCTTCAGGGACTCTTTAACATGGAATATAAATATGTTTCTAAGTTACAAACAAAAATCATGAATATATTATTTTTGATTCAAAAATATCCATATGCAAGAAGCATAAAGACAGGTCGAACAAAACTATTAAAAAATTAGTTTTCTAAAAAACGATCCCATTGGTTACTCATTTCCTAAGTTAGCTTCCCCTACTTCTTGCTCTATTCTATTAAACTGAGTAACCAAGGTGCTACTAAAGGAATAGATGAGTTAGAGTACTGAATTCTTGTCATTTAGCGCCCCTTTGTGCCAATTTAGGTTAATGGCCTCCCCGAGGATGACATTGGAGAGGAAACACTCACAAAGAGCACTCATGCCCATATCGGGATTCGAGCCTGGGAACTTCGGTGGTGAGATGGAAAGTCCACCACTTCTATTTCTCTTTAACTAACTCTCAAGCCTTCCATCTGTCCCTATCCTGGGCAAAATTAATCCAGTCTTTTCCATCCTTACCGATTTTCTTTTATAGCATCTCAATGTTATCCCTCCATCTTTGTTTGGCCTTCCTACAGGTATCTTATCATCAGGTTTCCCAAGAAGAATTCTGTAAACTCTTTCCTTTTAAGCCCACCTAAGTTTTCTTGATATAATTATTCTTATACTATCTGGACATGAATACAAATTATGAAGATCTAAATTATGTAACCTTCTCCACTCACCTCTCCTCATCCCTTCTAGGTCCAAATGTTTTCGTAAGGATTTTATTTTCAAATACTTTTAATTCAGCGTGTTTACCAGACAAGAATGTCAAGAAAGTAAAGAAATGAAACAGGTAGGTCTAGAATAAGTCAAGAAATTATGCTTGTGGTCAATAATGTTTGCTATTTTTTTAGAGTAATGTGAATTTACATTGTTACGTACCTGTACTGGAATTTGATAAAGTCGACGCGCTAGCTACGTTAACGACCGTCTGGCTTTGAAGTCCACGGAGCGCGCCCACGAGCTCCAACAATCACATTCAACGCACAGTGTTGCCACACATCTACTCTACGCCACCTTGTCCCTCCGCCCACAAGCACCTTCCCACGGTCTCCACATTGAAGTTGCTAACTACGGCAACAGCGTATCCGCAGTCATGTGACTGAGACTCCACGTGGAGTAGACGAGCAGAATGACAGCTGCGCCCATTGGCTGGAGGTTGAGTGTGATTGGACGTAAACAACTCGCCCGTTGTATAACCCCACCCGCGTTCGTGGCGGCGGCTTTCTTCAGTTCTTGGACGTTAACGAAGTAAACGCGTGGATTATACAATTGAGTATTTGGGAATCTAAAATTATATTGAACTGTGATTAAGATGTGTTCACTTTGTTTTAAGAAGTAGATTCTTGGGTGTGTGAAATTTTGTAAAAATATTAAATAATGCGGCCATTTCCCATCCAGAATGAAGTCTGAGGTACAGTAACACCTCGTTAATCCGGACCCCGATAAGCCAGACTTCGCTTAATCCTGACAGGTAAAAGGCAAATGACAAAAGGAAAAAAAGAACAGAATGCAAGGTTTTAAATGTGGCTAGAAGTCAACAAGAGAACTTCCCAAATAAAAGGCAGTCAACCATTAATGAAATTCTGTTTCCCACAGACTTTGTACTGTACTGTATAGTGTATTTAGGCCTATGCCCTTTAAATACATCATAATAAACATGTTTTGTTGCTATAAACGGAGATTTAATGCACTTTCTACTATTCTTTTAGGTTATTTCAGTTAATCCGGACTTTCCTTAAACCGGTCAACTTATCCCCCCCAGTAGTCCGGATTAACGAGGTTAATTCTTACATGCATTAATAATTAAAGCAAATCTAAGTCGTAGGGGGTTTTCATTGAATACAAATATATATTCTCTTAACGTCCAAGTATTCCTAAGAAGGGGAAGATTAAATAAATGTTAAGAAAAATGGAAAAAAGGCCAAGAAAAAGTAAAGAAATGTGAAGAAAAAGTCATGAAAACGTAAAAATATTTAGATTTGTTAATTTGTAGACACCCTGTAATTTCACTCTATCCATGTTACACAAGAACCCTTAACATAAAGCAAGAAAGCCTTTATGAACGAGAATGACAATGAACAATAAATCCCGGTATTTCTTAGGAATTATCCTCCCATTTACCTTTCGAAACACAAGTTGTAGTCCAAGCTGCTTGGGAGAAGGCGAAAAACTGACCGTACTAAGCCAAATGGCACGGGCTCGCAGCGATACCACGTGAGAAGATTAGCAAACTCAATAGTTTTCACTCATGCAAGCACCGTTGTTCGCAATGTAAGTTCTTCCGCCCATCCAGATACCCTGTCGCCAATCAGTGATAAGTGCGCTCCACTTTCTAAAGCTTCAATAAGTATGAAGGTCAAGGGCCCTTAGTGTGGGAAGATAAGTGCAAATGTTAGCTGGATCTTTTCTTGTTTTTAATGAACACCATTAGTTTATGTGGGACCTTTAAATCAGCAAATACACCTATACCTTGTCCCAGCTAACTGTGGAGCAGGGCCGTGCATAGCGGCAGAGGAGGAGGAGAGAAATCGAGTGGTGAGCCTAGTCTGTACCCTGAATGCACGGCTTGTCAAAATTTGAACTTGCTGTTTCATCCCTAATATTTCCATAAGAAGTTCTTAAACCAAGCGTACGGACCTGGAGACAAAAATACGGTCCGTTTGCCATGTGCGTATGGTATTGTCGCTTTCAAAAGTTGGCAACACTGTAGAGCGAAGCTGGGAAATCGGGTAACTCCAGTCGTCCATTACGCAATCCCGTTTCTCTCACTGTTCATTGGTGGAGCCGTCTCGCGTCACTACTTGCGTAGAGACTTGTTCTCGTTCGCCTGGTCTACAGTTAGCTGGTACAGGGTATAGACTCTCTTCTTATCTTTTGCTTTCCATATATATTGAATAAAAAAATTACCGGCAATTCTAAGGACATAAGTTTGTGTGAAACAAAGTAGAATTATCGCGGCGTAGAAACCACAGATTCTAGGTTAGAATCCTGGTCAAATATCATACATCCTCGTCATCGCGATTAGCCTAGACGTAGAAAAACGACGGAATGTATCAAAAATTGAAGTTGTAATAGCATACAGGTTGTCTCAGTGTATCTGTGTGTGATAAACATGCCGAAAAAAAGTGTACATATTTGATTTTGACTTGGTTCTTGTTATTTAGCGACGCTTTTCTTCTGAATTTGGCTAATCGCGACGATAAGGATGAATGATGATACTCACAAAGAACATCCTTGCCCAGTCCGGGATTCAAGCCCATGACGTCTGACGTTGTTGCATGCTATGCTAACCACAGGCGACGAAGGTATCTGGAACCTGTCAAATGTGAGTTATCACACGATCAGTAACGCAGATTCTGCTTATTGACTTCACCATGAACTTAAAAATTAACCTCGTCACTGCGAAGAATTTTCGTTCCAAAGGTAGTAGGGTCACGCTGTAATTATTCGAGACACGTTTCACAATATTCAACTCGACGATCTGGATCTTCCTCATTGAGATGATGTTGAAGCCAGGGTTGTTAAAGGTCCAGGAATTTTGAATAAATTCAATTCCGGTCCAGGAGAGAAAATCAGTAAGCGTAAATGGGTTCTGGACCGTAAAGAACCTTTTTATCTGTAAAGTATTTCAATTTGGTTCAGGAACCTTTTTAACAGGTCAATTTATATTCGGTCCAGGAACTCTTTTAATGATACAATACGCAACTTGGACCGAGTTTAAATTGTGCGAGAAAAATGGTTCCGGTCCTGCATTGATGGTTGACTAACATCACATTATTGTGATAATCGGCGTGTTTGGAGATTTTGCAAATGAAACCGCTTTGGCCGTTTCTTCGTCGGTGGAAGTTCTGGGACGTCCTGATCGTCGCCTGTTGTTGACTGATCCTATCTCCCGAAACTTTTGGAGTAATGGTGAACGTGAACTTCTCTCCACAGACAGCAATACGATCTCAAAGCGTTCCTCATGAGTTAGGAGCAATCTAGCACTGTTTTCTCACACTTGGAAAATGAGACATTTGTTACAATCACACACTCACAACTTTTTACTGGCTAAAGACATGTCGAATAACCTTCGCCATTGCATTTCTTGCGAAATTCTAGCCTGATGTAATATTTCACATAACGCTCTTTCCACTTAAAAAGTTTGAATTGAATTCAATATAGCGGACGCCCGCTTAAAACACCCATATGCCTAACAGGGCCTCCCCGATGGTGGTATCGTCGTCGCCTTATAATCAAGGGGTCCCGGGTTCGATACCCGGTGGAGGCACATATTGGATCGTATCCCACTTTAAACTGTAGGTCCAGTCCCGATTACTGTGCATAAAGTGGACTTAAAACACCAAATCTATCAATCAATAAAACCCTATGCCTAACCTGTTTCTATCATGACAAATTGTACCCAGCCTAACGCCTTTATATTTTAAGGGGGTGTTAAGGTACTTTTGAATCACCCTGTATATATGCGTGTGTTTGTGTGCACACGCATGCTGCGTTCAATAGTATCTACTGTAGATAAACTAATTCACGCGAACATTAAGTTAATTATATTTTGTACTTACATGCAACATGATACGGGCGATCCATTTGTAAGCATTTTTTCTAGAACATCACCCAGATAATTAGATTTAATTCCCTACCCCTTGTTAGCCTTGAAATAGTTTTCAGGACATTGATCTCATTGATAACAAGTAATCTTTCTTCATATAGATGGCCTGGTTTTTTAAAACTGTTCTTGAAATGACAATTTATTCTCGTTAGACCTTGAAACAAATGTACAACAATGTGAGAGAAACTGGAGGTGATTGACACTACAACATCCAACCATGAAATCAAAGTTCTGTAAGAATTGGGTGACATAATTTACCGAAACGACGTAGTGGGCAGGATCCCACTTTAAGCTGTAGGTCCAGCCCCAGTTAACCTATCTGTTCATACAGTGTGCCCAATCATTGCCACTACTCAATAAACTACATTCAGCTACTCTGAAATTAATCGTGTTAATAAATTTAAATGAAGTTCTCCATGGAAGTCCCCTATTCCTTCCTTGACACACACACACACACCTATGAATGAATGAAATAACATCTAGTTCGATGTAATAAAATACTCAATGTGTCGTCAAAGGTTTTGTTGTTGAAGAAATGCATAAAGGAAGAACATTTCTTTCATTGGAAAGGCAGAAAGTACTTTAGGACTCCATTCATGTTTGATTAGCTACCAAAAATAGTTGATGTTCAACATAAGTTTCTGTACACAAGTCTAGTTGGTTTTCTGACCGTCTCATAAAAAAGCAATAATCCTTCAGTAGAACATAAAGGAAATATCTGCTAAAAGTAATGCTGGAGCAACAAAAATCCTCAAATCCTCATATCCTTATCACTTACGGAATGAGCACTTATTGCTATGATCAATAAGACGTCGGCTTGTCTTGTTGATTCTGTCATAAAGCAAGGTTTCTCCTTGGCTGAATTCTCTTCCTGGCCAGTCTGTATAATTCTGTAGAAGTTTGACGATTTGTCGCAGCAGTAGAGCAGTTGTATAATTCCAAAAAAGTTGACACGGATTAAAAAAAAAGTCATATGTAATAGTGTGATGTCGGTGAGTAATAATATTCTATTGCTCTCTCCACGAAAATAGACCAGTCAAGGTCGGAGCTTCCCCTTGCTTCCTCCACAACCCTTACTCTCCAGGGTTGCCACACTTCTTCTAAACTGCTCAGTCGACACTTTCCGCGTTGTACGTATGCGGTTGATTTCGTCGGTTGAAATGGTTGCTTATTGGCAACACTGTAGGTGGACGGCGTGACCTTGACTGGACTATTTTCATGGATTTAGCTTTAGTTTCCTGTGTAGTATTAAAAATAGTAGAATGCTTCGCGATGAGCAATGAGACTCACAGACACACACATACTTATCTCACATCAGGGGTGCCGGGTTCGAATCCTGGTCTGGGCATGGATGTTTGTGAGTGTCCATTCATCAATTTGATCATATCATCACTCATCCCCATTTTCCCAAATTAGCCAAAACTGGCACAAAAAGCGAAGCAAAATGAAGCAAATCAATCAATCAATCAATCAAACAACTCTAGCATGCGGGGTTAGCGTCTAGGCACAGACTGAATTACAAATACAGAGAAAAGAAAACCCAATACTGTTATAGATAACAAGATTTATTATCCTGTAATAGAAGAACACTGCTGACAATATATCAAGGCGAATCTAGGACATTTGCGATGGCGGACAATTGCAACGAAGCTTAAATCAATGCGATGATTTTGACCGTGAAGGTCATTTTACAAAATAATGGTTGGACAATTGCGATGATGAGGATAACTAACTGAAGATGCACCTAACCTAAAAGTGGTTGTAATGAAATTAGGCTACGTTTACAAGCTACCTTGCCAGTCTCAAGCCTGGAGAAAGTGTGAGAGGATTCAGTGTTCTATTCGGAAATATCGATATTTCACATAATTCTCTTGTAAGAGGTACTGCTTGCTTGATTTGCTTTATTTTACTTCGCTTCTTGTGCCACTTTTTGGCTAATTTGCGAAGATGGTGATGAAATTGATGAATGGACACTCACAAACATCCATGCCCAAGCCAGGATTCGAACCCGGGACCTCTGGCATCGTAGGGCGATGTGCTAACCACTCCGCCTCGGGGGCAGGCTGTAAGAGGTATTGTACGGGGAGTTAAGTCACCCTTCAATTTGATAGAAGATTTAAAATGTCATCGCAATAGTCCACCCGCCCTTTCACTTCTGTGTTCATCGCAATTGTCCGTTATGACAATTGTCCGCCATCGCAATCGTCCGGCTACCATCAAGGCCGCCATTAAGGGTGTTCGATGCGTGATAGCGCAAAGGACCCTGGGCTTGGAGGGGCCCCATGATCCCAAAATATATCTAGGAAACATAAATTTGAATCAAGATTCTGAAAGGTTAAAATGAGAACAAAAGGGGATGTCAGAAATGTACTTTCGAAAGATGAAGCATTATTTGAACGTAAGGGTTAATCTCATCGTTTCATCCTCTCTGTCTCACATGAGTATTATAACTCTTGTCTAGTCTTACGGCTGGCGGCCTACATGCTGAACAGGGAAGTCGGGAGCGGGGAATACGCAGCAAACCATCCAGACGACAGTGGTGGCGCCGAGAGTTACGACGTCGCGGGAGGAGGTGTTGCGCGCACCACGTTCTACAAGCTGCTGTTTCACATCGCGCTGGATTGGTTGCTTAAGCGCTCCCCACTTCCCTTGCCAGCATATAGGCCGCCCGCCATAAGACTAGACAAGATCTATGACGTCATATTATCTGAGATGAAAAATTATATTTTATGTATATATATTATATGAGAGCCGCGGTAGCTCAATCGTCGATCTTCGTGGTGGAGTGGTTATCACAGCGCGAATACCGGGTTCGAATCACGGGTAAGACAGTGATATTTGTGTTTGTTCTAATGAGAAAAACGGATTCTTTTTTTAAAAATAAATGAGAAATGTAAAAATTGAGAGAAATGTGATGAACGGGGGATACTACCGCTTAGGGGTATTCCATTTTTAAAATAAAAAGAAGTCGTTAGGGCGTCTGAGACAATGCGAGGGACCCGGGTTCGATCCCCGGCGGGGGAGAACCAGGATTTTACCCACCTGTTCAAGCGGCTCCGGCGCCCAACCTACGTCGTATAAAGTAGGGTACCTGGGGGAAACTCTGGGGGGGGGGGGGTAAAGGCGACCAGGAACGTGTGCTGATCACATCACCCCACATTCGGCTGTGATCACGAAAGTGTGGGGCACTAACTCCACATCCCCTATACGCCTTCATGGCGTGATACAAAGCACAGGGGAGCACTTTACTTTTTTATGTACACTCGTCAAAGAAAGTTTGGATTATATTACCCGATAGGTTTTGATTGATTAATTGATTTGGTGTTTTTAAGTCCACTTTATGCACAGTAAAACTAATCGGGACTGAACTTGAAGCTTAAAGTGGGATCCGATCCTCCATGTGCCTTTTAGGGGCCTCCCCGATGGCGCAGTGGTCGCGTCGTTGCTTTGTAATCAAGGGGTCCCGGGTTCGATACCCAGTGGAGGCACATAGTGGTTCGGATCCCACTTTAAACTGTAGGTCCAGTCCAGATTAGCCTTACTGTGCACAAAGTGGACTTAAAACACCAACTCATTCAACTCAACTCTATGTGCCTCCACCGGGAATCGAACCCGGACCCCTTGATTACAAGGCGACGACGATTAGACGATAGGTGATAGGCAAGGTGGCATATGTCAGCGAAAACAGGAGAACGTGCAGTAGACAGATACCATGTGCTGTTGAATTCCAAGGTGTTGTCTATCACGTATTCCCTAATTTAACAATATTCCAACCTTTTTTGAGGAGTGTATATATCATATAGCGTGTGGTTGTGTGCATGTGGAAGGGCGCTACCTGAAATATCGGAAAAAGTTCATGTAAATATTTCGAATGGTGAAATTGTAGCGATATTTTCTTACGAATAATATTGTTTTCTGCGATTTGCAGGTTGTGTGTTACGGCAATTAACAGCCATGCCCAACAAGATTTCGACAGAACATTTACACGAGGGAAACTAGAATCATGCTGACTGCCGTAAGAAGAGGTGTTCGAGGTGGGAAAAATATGATTGGGGTGGAATTGGGAAGGATATATTAATAATTATTATATTATTAATTAAAATTCCTTCATTTCCCGACCAGGTCCGGAAATTATCGGTACAGGAATTTTTTCAAAAATTTCCAGATGCAGTGAAAATCGTAAACACTATTTCACCTTCAAGTTATTGTTTTTACACTTGTTAAATATAAACTGTCAATTTCAATAAGTTTCAGGCATTTACATGCAGAAATTAACAAGAATTAATCTATTTTAAACAAGATCCTTTGGAGTTTCTCGGCTGTGGAGTTATGGAAGGCCACAATCTCACTTTGATAATTCACACCACTACGTTTTGATTTTTTTACAATACCCTTCGGCGCGTAGAAACATGGATCAGACGTGTGATTCAATGGCAGCACATTATATGGTCTCTGTGCATTATGGAGAAGTACAGAAGACATAGTACTGTTCATCATCATCAACAACAACAATAATAGCAACAATAATAATAAAATTAATAACAACATGAATAATAATAAAAGTTTCAAATTACTGACCATCCAGAGACCAAGTGAATCATCTGCCGCCCCCCGTGGCGGAGTGATTAGCACATCGCGCTGCTACGCTAGGGGTTCCGGGTTCGAATCCTGGCTTGGACATGGAAGTTTGTGATGTCTACTCATCAATTACATCATGTCATCACTCATCCTCATCTTCGGAAATTAGCCAAAATTGGCACAAGAAGCGAAGTAAAATAAATCAAATCAAATAAAAAAATCAAAGCCATAATTTTTTAGAAAATTTTTCATGGAATTTTCTTCTTTTTTATCAATTTCTATTTCTAATATAATGTTTAGTCAAGTTTGAATTGCACCATTGAAATACTCTTATTAAGCTGTAGCTTGTAAAATATATATTGTGAACTTTGGTAAAAGACATAGTGGTCTTTTAACCATGATGTGTTCCTTTTCAAGATGGTGAATATCGTTGAGAGTTTTACTAAGTATATGATAATCAGGGCCCGTATTTTGATGACTTAAGAATATCTGATAAATGATCTATAAAATGTCCTAAAAATATTAATAATATGACCTAAAATATGACTTAAACATTTTGTCTTTATTTCAGTGTATGACAGTTAGTATGGCACAGTTCTTACTTCTGTAACGTTAGAACTGAAATTACAAGGTGTGTATGAATTTTAGGTATAAAACTCTTACTTTATTCAGAATTGTTGCAGTTGTTAATGTCGAACGGCATGTTGTTTTGTTCCTACAATCACGTGGCTATAGAATTCTTGTTTTCATTGTTACCGACATCAGGGCGATAAGTGTCAGTTCCTGGCTAAAAATAGTGAATAATTTCAAATATAGAAAATATGACGAAAAATGCAGAATAATATTCACATTTTTATGACCAGAGTTTCGTATTCAGGATTTTATACTTAAGGGCAAGGCTTACTACATACGGATAAGAAGATGACATGTCATCAAAATCAGAACCCTGGGATAATAAAAGAATGATACATACTTGGACTTTATTGAACAATATGTTACAAATAAATAGGTGCACCATTCAACAATGAGTTCCAGTTACAACAATATCACATATTAGCATTTTAGTAGTCATAGAGAGTTTGTTTTTGTGAATCTTGTAAAATTTAGTTGCCACCGACAAAGAAAGACTGTTGAATTGCCAAACTTCTTGCATTTTACTGACAAGATAGGATAGGGAGCTTCTCCTTGTTTGCACTAGTCCAGTAAAAGTGGTAAGGGACAGTAGAGAAGAGGGACAAGATCTGGCAACGCTGTCAGATGCTAACTACACAGGAGGTCGACTACTTTTTCGAACCATATCGCGAGAAGTACATGTCTCTTGTTGAAGTGAAGGGCACAGTCTCACCTCTACTTCCCTGAAACAGCCTTTTCAAGCGAGGATATGGTTCACATTCTGTTTGTACAGTCAACGGCAAAGATAATGGTAAGCAAAATGCCCATCGCTATTTTAATTACTTTTTATTCTACATCCTGGGCTGTGCAAAGGAATGAAACTATGTTGGTTCGAAGCAGCCATTGTTCTCTGCTTATTAACGTCATTATTTCAATTCATTGTCATCACACTGTGTAATATAGACCGAATGAAAATGGTGGGGGACAATTCGCCTACTGTTTCTTTTGCCGTTGGGTGTACCAAGCTGTTAAGAAAAAAAACACTGTTTGGAATTAATTCGCCTCGTTTATCTGCAAATATTGACAGAATTTAAAGTGCAACCGCAAAGAAATGGTAATGTTTTTCTGACAATAAAGGAATTAACTATCTCTTTTGATGAACTATACCAGCAGATCTCCATATTGGATATTAAGAGAAGCTAAATATTACTCAGTATTGTTCTAATTTTAACATGTAAGTTACGAAATTTTTTTGGTTGCTAACCTGGCATGCGAGAATATTCAGGATAATTTAACACACATACATTGTTTACACCATTTCAAATTAACAAATAACAACACAATACAGGGTTGTAATGACTTTGCCGATGAAGAAAAGCATAATAGAAAAGTCTTTTCTGTCGCTACATTGGGAAGCAAACTCTCCAGAAAAGACTTATGTAGTCCTTTCATATTTGCTTAGGCGCAAATTATGATTACTGTTGAGCATATATTGCGTCCTAGAATGCGATCCGAGACTTAAACTACCGTAAAAAGAAAGTCGCTATTCTGGACTGAGGGTTTTCTTTTAATGATGAAATTAACCTACGAATAATGGCGTGATGCATGAATGTGTATTGTCCATACGTGTGCTTTGCCCTTTTAGTCTACAGATACTTTTTATTGCGTTTATTTCTCCTAAGGGCTCATCTTGGTGTGATAAGTGCTTATCGACACCCTCTATCTTCTAATATCCAACGCTTGTATACCATCTTATGTTGTCAATAAGGAAGTTGCTCCTATATACAGGGTGTTTCCGGGCTGATGATACAAACTTTCAGGGACGATGGAGAAGGGCACGACTTAGTCGAAAGTTATAAGCGAAATTTGGTGTATGAAGATGTAATACTTTTATTACCTACACAAGTTTCACAAGCTGCTACATC
Organism: Lepisma saccharinum; assembly: GCF_977018435.1. Lineage (NCBI taxonomy): Eukaryota > Metazoa > Arthropoda > Insecta > Zygentoma > Lepismatidae > Lepisma > Lepisma saccharinum. The sequence goes on from NC_139246.1 coordinate 36,444,207, forward strand.
CACAACAGTTGTTCAAAGTGGCGTCCCAGAGCTTCGCTGCAGGCATAACACCGTCGCACAAAGTACTGGCATACCTGTTGGAACAACCTCGGGGTCGTTCGAACAATGTGACATTCAGCGAGAATTCTTGCCAGGAGATCCTCTTCAGTCTCGACAGGTGTCTGGACAAAACTTTGTGCGACGATGTCCTGCCTGCAGTGAAGCTGGGGGACGCCACTTTGAACAACTGTTGTGAATGTAGCAGCTTGTGAAAGTTGTGTAGGTAATAAAAGTATTTCATCTTCATACACCGATTTTCGCTTATAACTTTCGACTAAGTCGTTTCCAGACCAGGATTCCTTATCTCAAATTGATACATGTGCCCTTCTCCATCGACCTTGAAAGTTTGTATCATCAGCCCGGAAACACCCTGTATACATGAATTTTGCGGATACCCACAGGCTGAACTTGGGCCATGAATAAATAATTTCTGAATCTAATTCTAAAATATTTTAAATTTCAATCACTCATTTCACCATATCGTCAATTTTTCACCCGTCTTCATCGCCACGATTAATTGAGAGGAGTACAAAAGTGAAGTTAAATAACCACAAGTTCAACATACAAATTTATTTAAACCAGTCATATGAATGTGTAGGGTAGGATGTCTTGTCACGTTTCTTACGTCGCCTTGCGGCTGGCTGAGGAGGTGGTGTTGTTGTTTGTGGTGAAGTTGGCGTTGTTGTTGTGTCTTCTGGCGCAATTGTTGTCGCCGCAGGCTGACGAGCTGGCATGTTGCCCCCGCTATTACCAAGCATATTTCCCAGCATCACATTGTTCTGGTTGATCAGATTTCCAAGCATCATTGACGTGTGCGCGTCTGTGGTATCCCCTTTGCGTCTGTAGGGACGATTCGCTGGAGGATTGCGGAGGGGCCTTACCGGATACTGTCTTCTCGGACCGCCTGTTCTTACAGGGCGACTTGGTGGCGGATTCACGACGTTGTTTGTCACAGTGTTAACCACGTCCCTTCTGCTCCTAGGCTCTTCCACTGGAGAGGATAGCGCCATCTGCAGAAATAAACATGGGCCGTGTAAGGCCCGCTTTAGACGAAAGCATTTTCCTTAGCATTTTTCTTAACATTTATGCCATGACCAGAATGCTACCGTGTAAATTGAAACATTTCATGGTATTTTATATGCCATGGCCTTTTTGCGTAGCGTAACCAATCAGAAGCGACCTCTATGTCACGAGTGCAGAAGTAATGGCGGCCGAGTGAGATGTAAACAATGTGTCACTTCACATTTTTAAAAGCCGATAACTATTCAACCGAGAGTAATTACGTTTTCTATGAAAAGGTATTTGGTGCAAATCAATGGCACTGCTTAAATACATACTTTACAACGTTTACTGTACACGTATGGAAGAATATTTTAGTTGTTTAAATTGTAAACACCGTGTAACTCGACGTGCATTTCGTGCTGTATATATTATACATTGTAATCGCAAAAGGTAACCGAAATGTTACATTAAATGCTTCCGTGGAAAGTAGTACCTGCTAAAGATTTTTGGAAGAATTTACATAGCATTTATGCTAGGAAAAATGTTAAAGGAAATGCTTCCGTCTAAAGCGGACTTAAGTGACATTTGACACAGAAGTGGCAAGCGACATGCGACACATGTAGTTTCGGAACGAATCAATGTTTCACTACCAGGCACTACTTGGCAAAAATGCCGTTCATACGTGAAAAGAACGATCCATGTGAAAGTTCGTATTCAGGACGGCGATGTTGTCCATTCAGTACGAGACGGGAGTGCATTGCCCGTAAAGTACATCAGTATAATTACCTAATTACCTCACGCCAAGAAGTGAATTACCTAACGTTCTGATTACCTGAATACAACAATGATAACACGTACGATCTATAATGAAAAATGTATGTATATTTTAATTTAACACATAAAAAACAAAATACAAGACACTGTACAGCTCCCCCTGATGCACTCACCCATTCACACACTCATTCATACCCTGGGACTTATCAAAATAAAGATATACATGCAATGCGTAAGTTTCACCAATGGACCCTTTCTAAACGTTTCTTTCCTGACATTTACTCTTTCATTAGGTCATTTAATTTCTGCTCCTGTGTTCCCTGCAACTAATACGTGCCAGCCATCAACTAAAACAATGGTGAGAGTAATTATTTGACGTGATTGGTCCTTTCGTTCAACAATAATCTTAGCGCCTAGACAGCAAGTACCAATTAACCAATTTTCTCGGACGGGGATATTCACTGCATGTCCCTTCTCGTCCTTTCAGCAAAATTACAACTCTGCTGCGTGACTCAATACTCATATAGACTCCAGCTGCCTGAATATCTCAATTAACCTCGGCGCAAGCAACAATTACATCACAACTTTATAACAAAGGAAAACATCACTTGCGCGACCTGGGCAAATTTAAAACACATTACTCAACAAAAAACCTAAACAGTTAGTTATACTGGGCGGCGGATTACATTACTATGGAGCACACTTTGACAAGTTACAATGGAATTTAACGCAATAAAGGAGCATAACCACATTTTTATAAATGCTGATAATTATATATATAAAAATAATAATCAAAAGCGGTCTATTTATAGCAATACACAAATACAAAGGCGCGAAAGTTAGATTCGGGATTCCGAGTCACGTCGAAGTTCGCGAGTTAATATAGCTTTAGTCTTTCGTGGTAGGGTGATAAAAGGAAACAATACCTTCGTACGTGTAGATTAATCGACACATGAATACTGTACCAAACTCTGCTACGTCATCAGGTGGTCCACCTTTCCAAGGGGAGTAATCACATGTTGTCCCATTGCGACGAAAAAACATTTCTTCCGTTAACAACCGCGACGATGGGAGCCTCTCGTGACAGTCACGACATCTCTTCGTTCCGTGCTCCTCTGTCAGGCATCTCCTGGGCGTTGGGAGGTCACTTCGCACCGGATGGTGTTGGCGGCGTCGTTGGGGACTTGAGAACCCGACGTTCCCTCTCCGTTTTATCTTCCTAGCCTGCCATGATTTTTGATTGTTCTTCGTTCACGAAACAAGTAACCGCATATGATATTACAGAATCAAAGTCTCACTTCGACGTCCTCTAGCGATTGATGTAGACACACACGTATCACAACACACTGTCAGCCACACGCCGACAGTCTGTGAAAAATACTAAGTCCACGATAGACAGAGCTCTAGCACTGAGGTGCTCTCACTACGAGAATCGCAGCAAACTGTGTCGAAACTTCGGGGTTCTCTAGTTCTATATCTGGTTTGAAATTTCGGTTAGAAGAGCGTTAAAGTAAGCGTCGCTTCCCCTTCCAGCAAAGTTTGTTCACCCTTGGTGCATTGTCTGCCCACGCAAGCAGCGCGTGTCCTCAGCTATTTACAGTGGGATTAAGTTTCCGTCTCCCTGGCGTCTGAAATTGCAGATCCGTACCTGGTCCATAAATTTGCCTTTTTTACAACCAATTTGATCTTACGTCTGAGTATTCTGTTGATAGTCTTGAAATTACATCAGGTATATTTTACAACATGCCGCTTCAGTTGTCCAAATTTCAAGTATACGTATCTGCCGACTGAAAACGGAGATATTCCATAAGGCCTATTGTTGTACAGTGTCTCTCAAAAGTCTTAGGACAACTACATTTTAAACTAAGCAACACAATTTACACAAGGCATTGGTGGGTTGCGTGTAGAGTTAGGCTAAATTTAATGGTTGCCACATACACAATAGATATTTATGAAATAGGCGAAAGAAATAAGAACAAATATTATTGTATAAAATTATTAAAAATATCACTATTATATAGCAAATGACAGAATTGTTTCTGAAAAAAAAGTTGGTTTTCTAGTATTTCATCGCTGATGAGTCTACAGAAAGGAAACGAGGTGAGGGAAACAAAAGGTGACAAAGGAGATTAGAAAGAGAAAGCGAAAGGACATGAGGAGAAGTAGAGGAGAGAAGGAAGAGAGGATAGACAAGGAGATGAGAAGTAGTGAGAAGACATGAAAAATATTCGAGGAGAGATGAGAAAAATGGAGATGCGAGGAAGGAAACTAGATGAGATAAGGGAAAAGAGGAGTTTGGAGAGGAGAGGATGAGACGAGGACAGGGGAGTGGGGAGTAGAGTAAGAGAGAGAAAAAAGAATGAAAAGAAGAGGAGAAGAGTACAGTGGAGTCGGAAATCTAAGACAGGAGAGGAGATAAGACGAGTGGAGAAGAGTGGGATGGAGACAAGATGCGAGAAAAGTTGGGAAGGCGATATGAGATAAAGGCAGAGGAGAAGGAGGGGAAGAGAAGAACAGAAGAGACTAGAGACGACTGGAGAGAAGAGGTAGTTGCACAAAAGATCGTCTCGGCGTCAAGAATTGATGCATTGATCAAATTATCGACATGAAATATTCAATAACATTTTCAAATGTATTTGAGAATGTAATAGATCGGTGCTCAATGCTATTTTGGCTGTGTTCAGAGCAAGATAAAATCTTCCACGTAAGATCTTTGATTTTACGTGCGATTATACCACTAAAAACATGAATGTAATTTTAATATTTCTAAGAATTAACCAATTTTTTTCCACTTCTCGGTTCGTTGAAATGGAGATTTTGTAATTTAATATTTCCCCTCCCTCAATCGTTCATTGCAAACTGAATCATTCAGTTTCACACGGCGTGGACAATGAACACAATGGGATACGTCTAAAACTTTCGAAAATTTCCTGCCACCGGAGGGGTTTGAATCTACGACCATCAGGTTGTCAATTCGTAACAGTAACCACTACCCTACAAGCTTTTGCTCCTGAAAGCAGGTAGAAGGAGGTGACCCATGTGAAATGTAGGTGCAACTCTCCTCCTACATGTAATATGCAAGGAATACTTGTTTGTAACAAACAAAACGAAGGTAGTACGAATCGGCGAACACATTTAATGGAGAATTGTACATGATGAAAACTTTTCATTTGATATTTGCGGAGGTATCCTTGCATCCTTCCCCTTCTTCTCCTTCTTCTTCTCCTTCTCTCCCCTCCTTCTCCTCTGCTTTTATCTCATATCGCCTTCGCTACTTTTCTCGCATTTTGTTGTCTCCATCTCACTCTTCTCCACTCTTCTTATCTCGTCTCACTGCACTCTTCTCCTCTTCTTTTCGTTCTTCTCTTTTTCTCTCTTTTACTCTACTCTCCACTCTCCTCTTCTGGTCTCCTCCTCTCCTCTCCAAACTCAACTTCTCTCATCTCGTTTTCCTCCTTGCATCTCCTCTTTGTTCCATTTTCCTCATCTCTCCTGGAACCTTTTACCTTTCTTCTCATTACATCTCCTATCCACTTCTGTCCGCTATATTCTTCCCTCCTTTACCTTTCCTCTTCCCGTTTCGCATTCTCTTTCTCCTCTCTTTAGTCCCTTTCCGTTTCCTCTCTCCTCTTTTCTTTGTGTAGACTCATAAGTAATGAAGTGCTAGGAATTCGATTTTCTTTCTTTCAGAAGGTATTTCTCATTTGCAACAAATGTAATACTGATATTCTTTTTTCTAGTTAGTTACAATAATACTTGGATTTCTTTCTTTCGCGTATTTTATAAATATCTATTGTGCATGTGGCAACCCTGAAATTTAGACTAACTCTACACGCAACCTACCAACGCCTTGTGTAAATTGGGTTGCCTAGTTTAAAATGTCGTTGTCGTAAGACTATTGAGAGACACTGTACAGGTGGGACGTAAAAAGTGAACCTTCGTGACTGTAGTCGCCGTGACTCCGAACCTTCCTCTAATTTCAGTTGTTTCGCCAGAATTTCATAGTGTTTCAAATCTCTTAACCAAAATCACACGCATTACATCAGTAATATTTTCGATTATTTATACATAATAAAGAAATATATTGGACAGGTGTTTACACGTCCAACTATGACGTGACATCAGTCCGTGCACTAGTCTGTGTTCGTTGGTTAAATTCTCAAGCGTCAGATGTCGCGTATCACTTGTCGTTTCGGATTTCAGACCGAGGCAGTTGGTGGCAAGCGACACGGATAATTCACACTAAAGCGACAAGCTAATCTGTCCCCTTAAGTGTAAGTCCCTTGTAAGAACATGTGCTTGTGCTTGTTACTGGATATTAGATTCCCCTGTTCTTAGCTTCACAGCTGGGGGAGCTGTCTTTCAAAAGACCGTTGCTGTGGATAATTCCAGTGCTACGGGGTGAACGTCCACGGACTCCCACCCCGACTATAAAAAAGGCCATTTGGGCTTAACTAAAAACAGTTTTTTCCCATTTACACGACGACGAGGAACTTTTCATCGAGTTTAGTCCACTTTTGGTGGCTAGACTGATATAAGAATGTAGCATTTGGTGTAAGCCAACCCCTGTTTGCTGTCCCAAAGTCCCCTTTAGGAAAGCTTTGATTATTTGGATATTTCCGTATAAAAATTGATGCCCTAAAGAAAGAGTAAAGGCGTAAGGAAACGCATTGTAATGAACATAATATCATTTAAGCTGAGGGTAGGCCCGCAGAGATAGTTTTGCTAATTCTGTGGTAAAGGAAGTGCCAATGGTGTAAGCCTTAGGTACGCATCTTATTGATTTAGAGTTATGTTGATTTGGTCAATGCACGACACATGTGGAAACGCTATGTAAATATGTGTATAAAAACAGTATATAATAAATCCTTGTAATCCTCCAAGATAATGTTATGATTTGCTGAATTTACTCCAAGAACTACAGTACTGTCTATTTTAAACCAGATATTTATTCACTTTCTGTACTTGTGAAACACTCCTTTCGTAATTCCGGCGTTATTATAATCTGCTCGCTAGGCACCCAGGGACAGGTGTTGAAGGAGAGATTTGAAAGGATTAAAGAAGGGAAGTAATCCAGAGGGCCGGATAGAAAGTAGGGAAGGCGGGGGCCGCTTTCGCAACCCAGGCACAGTGATTTTTATAAAATCAAATGGTAATTGCAACCGGAAGCTGAATCGAATTGCACCTAATGGAGGCTCGAGTTCGTGATGGATTACTTCCCTTTGATTTCCTTAAGATTATTTTGAGTGGTACCGGCGTGCGCTGTGCCATGCCAACTGTTCATAGTTTGTTTCCTGCTTTAAAAGAAAAGGAAACTGCAGGGCGTGGCAACTAAACCTGACGGTTTTTAATTACAAATAAAAACAACTCTCTTTCATGTTGTATTACATCTCAAAGCATGAGTTGCAGTTTCATGTAATTTATTGACAAGGACAGTGATGATGCGCGGCTACTGAATCTGACGGTTTTTAAATTAACACTGAACGGAAATTGCTCGTTATCTCAAAGCATGTCAGTCAGCACAGAGCAGTGGTCTACACATCAAAGTGCTTTTGTGGTTGAGACATTTTTCATAATGAATTTGATTGATTTGATTTGGTGTTTTAAGTCCACTTTATGCACAGTAAGGCTAATCGGGACTGGACCTACAGTTTAAACTGGGATCCGAACCACTTGTGCCTCCACCAGGTATCGAACCCGGGACGCCTTGATTACAAGGCAACGACGCTACCAACGTGCCATCGGGGAGGCCTCATAATGAATGTGTGCGTAATCTGCATGTTCCCAGTAAGAATACCAGTGGGTAAGGAACTTCAAGGAGGCGACCTCAGCAAAGAAAAGAACCCCTGGTGGGCATCGTAAGGTTCGAAATGCCGAGAGCATCGAACGATTTCCGGTCTCTGTTTTGAGGAGTCATTACAAAAATGAACTGGACTTGTAAAGAAACGGCATGAAACTGCCTCTCACGTTATTTTCCTAAAATGCTTTGAGATGTAATAGCTTAGCGACTCCGAAAACTATGGATTCGACACTAATGTATGTCATTTTCCACTCCCTCTCTCCCCCCATGCCGATAGGTGATGAACTTGGAGTTGAACGGCATCTACATAGCAATTTCGCACTTTCTGTGTAGGCCACCAAATTCGCCGTGCTGTGTAGCGGGAAGCATAACTTGCAGGATATGACACGAAAATGCCACGCAACAGAATACTATTTTATGTTCCCTTCCCACCCTCACCCCTAGCTGTGCCAGGGGTGTCTTACCTCCACATTATTTCTTTCCAGATTGTAAGTGATATGTGTACCAAGTCAGGTTGAAATTACTCCATGCGTTCGAGAGTTATGCCGGAACACACACACACACACACACACACACACACACACATACTTCCATTTTTATATACATAGAAGATGGATAGATAGAAGATTATAAACCGTGAGGTTCAGTTCCCACACCCTGTAGTTTATCATTATCTTATATGGAATCATTAATCTTAAATTATTATATTTAAATATCTTGCTGTATGAAAAGTACATGTAAGTTCTTATAGCGTTGAGCATAACAAAACAACTCTGCGTCAATTTGAAATTTTTGCGTTCCTGCTTCAAACATCTACCAGTCTTACTGTAATCAGTTTCTTGTAATAACGCAAATTAATGTGACTACAACGAAATTAGGCTACATTCATGAAATATAATTTCACGCCAACATATTTGCCATATGTCCAGGCGTCATGTACAGCAGGAAGCAAAAGTTTTTCATCAATACTACGAACTTTGTGTTCGAATCCCGTTTCATTATTGATCAACATTGTCGCTACTAACCCACAAGGCTAAAAAGTGTTGTAAAATGAGCAAAATAGAAATAAAAGTTTCCTCTTTGGGTTCTCAACACTGGAAATTTTAACTTTATTTAATGTATTCAGACATCTCTGGTTCGGACTGCACATAAGTGCAATTTTTATGCTAGAATTAATTTGCATTGTTTAATCATTGACTGAACTTACCTTCGAGAAATATATTGCACCCATAGCAAGCACGGCAACTGCTATCTTCATGATTAGTAGTATCCTGTAGAAAGAAAATCGGTAAATTATATAATGCTATGAACCATTGCGTGCAGTTAACAATATTGATTCTTGCAAATTACCCTTCACGCATATTTCATAATTCATATGTTAGTCGGGGTGTAAGAGGGTAACCTTCACCGAAAGTACTCAAGTTTCAACCTCTCTTTCATGTAGTACACCTTGTGATGCACTTCGCAGGGTAACGAGGCTCTGGGTCCTGGATCCACAACCAAGATAATTAATCCTATATGGCGGTTGTTTCGTCAGGTCCATGTACAGCCAACGGCAAAGATATTAGTAGGCAAATTGTCCTTCGTTATTTTCATTATTTTTTATTGTACATACTGTGTTGTTTAAAGGAATGGAATTATGTTGATTCGAAGCAGGTTTTGCCCTCTACTTAGTGACGTTTTTACTTCAGTTCATTGTGGAAAACAAACTGAATGAAAATTGTGATTGACAATTCACCTACAGTTTCTTTTGTCGTTGGGTGTACCTTTGTGATTATCCCTTCACCTATTTCAGCACCATTCATCTCAATCGTCTTGGAACAAATACAAATGCGACTTTGATAAACGAAACGAAGCAAACAAACAATATGTTAGTCGAATAGGACGGTCACGCCTGCTTACGCGTGCATTTCTAGGTCAATGTTTTCAATGAGGATACAGGGTGAAAGAGTAGATGAAACGAACTAAGAAGAACATCAGAACCTAGAACCCCTGGATTCGTAGCACGTTCCGTTTTAGAAGCGGATGTGATGAGCACCACGCTCCTGCCGCCTTTACCCTCCAGGTACCCATTTGTTGGAGGCCGGATGAACTCCAGAATCGCTTCATGCAGGGACATTGTTGAAAGAATTTGCCATCTAAAACCAGCCATCTCATTAATGGAAACCGGGTCTCGTCCTGGCAGGCAGACACTACAGACTGCACCATCACGGTTTTAGGGATTGCTATAGCTCTTTTCAGATCTTACGGCGGACGCTCTAGAAGCTGGCAGGGGAAATGGGGAGCGGAGATGCGACCAATCCAGCTCGATAAGAAACGTAGCGGCTAGTAGAACGAGTTTCACGTAGTGCTTTTTCCGGCCGCGTCGTGTCTCTCAGCACCACTGCTGTTGTCTGGTTGGTCTGTTGCGTAATCCCCGCTCCCCACTTCCCTTGGCAGAACTAGGACCGGCCGCCGTAAAAACTGAAAAGAGCTATAGTCATTATTGCATACAATTGCATAAACGTTATACCGTACATGCAGTGACGCGTCACGAATGCTCCACACCACACCAAAGTAACAAGACCACATCTGAACACACACTCACACGGCAAACAATACGTGCAGATTATCTTGTCACTTCGATGCGAAAGGTTCGTTTACAAGTGACACATGTCGTTCGTTGAATTGTTGTTTTAAGTCCACTTCGTGCACAGAAATACTAATCGGGACTGGACCTACAGTTTAAAGTGGGGCCCGAACCACCGTTCGATGCGCCTCCACCGGAAATCTGACCCCTTCATTACAATGCGACGTCGTTACCACTACGCCAAGCACTATGTGCCGCTCGTTACGCGAAAGCTCCCTTATTCTCTCAGTGGAGTGATCAATGCCGAGTATGGGGATCAATATACCTTCTTTGGTCCAGCTTTACTAAATAATGGAATGTAGAATGTAGGAAAATTTGACAAACTACCTAGGAGTCACGTATAACTGGAGAAATACCTGATACACCATTGTAAACTCTAATACGACTAAGAGACGCAATGTAACACTAGTTGACGGAAAACCAATACAATCAACTTTTCCAGCTATCCGTATAAGTTGTTACATTGGTAGAAACTAAACGCACGCCCATGAAAATAGGCGACTGGGCAGAATTGCGCTGGTGCCACATATGGGAAAAGCAAAGCGAGAGCGGGACAAAAGCCGCTGGTTCCCGCGCACTGTGTGGCAACGTCAACCGGGCTGCGTTGCCTAGTTCGAGCGTCAGACCAATCTCTCTCCGGGACATACAGTTGTCATCCTTGACCTCTGAAGCAAATACTGTCAGTTTGTATCGCACGGATTACAAAGACCAACTCTACAACGAGATCTATAATTTTCTTAAACCTCCAAACACACAGGATTGTGCTCCGACGTGGCAACAGCGCGAAATTCTGCCACCCGCCTAATTTCATGGCCGTGCGTTTAGGCAACAAAGGAGGAAATTTCAAAGCTAAAATGCGAATTTGACAGTCGAAAACTATCATGCCTTTGTAATTTTTATTTAGCCTCAGGCTAGCACTTCTCCTAAAATATGATTTAAAAAACCAGCGCTGCTGAATCATAGAGAAAAGTATCACCTACCTGCTGTCGTCAAATACAGTAAAAATAACTAAAGTTGGAGCTAAGGCGTAGAAGATGACCTAGAGGTTCGTTATGACTTATCGTCAGATAGGGAGCAGCCGACAAGATCCTTTGATGTACTTGACGACCCGATAATTCTGTTACCTCCAGTCGCCACTTCCGGAAATCCATTTGTATTTCCTGATTAGACAGTCTGGATATGAGAATACCAAGGTTACTTCCTGCTAAACACTAATGTTTACACACTTGCAATAGTTAAAGCATTTATATTTTAGTACAATTGGCTCAATAAAAAAAAGGTGCGCTGTTACAAGTAGAACATAATATACCGGGTGTCCCAGAAGTCTTTCCCTGATTACAAACTTTATTCATATCCGCTATATGCAAGGTAAAAATGTGAAAGTGGTGCCAAAATGTTGGAAAACTAACCAAGTTTTTTGGTTGCAGGTTTGAGTAACGTGGCTGTAGTGTAGCAGTATCAGTGTGTCACGATCCGCCCTAGATCGTACTTGGTTCGATGGGTCTATTGAGCCTTGGCTTCACGCTCAGTATCTCTTCGGGGCTTGAGTCTCCTCGGCTCAAAGTTCGGGTTAATCCGGCTGCTTCAGTCCCCGATGTAAGGTCCCTCGTAATTCTGGGTCAAAGGTTCTCAATCTGCTTATAGATCTTGACCAAGATTCTACAAGCAATCGACAATCCTTCTTCCCACTAGGTTCTGTCGATATCCAGTTAAGTATCCAACTTCCTTTTCTCTTTTCAGCCTCTGACCAGAGAACCGAAAATTAATCCGTGACCACAGAATAAGAAAAGGTGTACCCTGACCAGGGTTACAAACGTTGACTACCAACAGTCTATCGGCCGATCCCGAATTCCGGTATATCTTAAGACAATCACAACCCTCTCAATTATATCTCCTGACCAGGAGCATAGAACAGAGAGAACATAAGCCTTCTGACCAGAAGAGCTAAGTAACTGTCCTAAGGTAATCCCAGAATGAACTAATTCCTAATAACGAAGTGGAAGTAAACGCAGAAGTTCGAGCGTTGAAAGAAAAGACGGTTATACGAGTTCCGTATTTATAAGAAGTTCGAATACAAAGGCCACGGGCCACCGAGCTTCGCTGCTTATATAGCATTTCTCGGTGCCGTGAAGGATTTACCAACTTTTATCTTAACATCAATTTTACATCACAATAAAATACAAATTAATTAAATATCAATGAGGAACATAATTAGCTACATGTAAACATTACTATTTTTACCCTTTTGTGAATAATAAATATGCAATAGAATTTTAATTGTTACACTCAGTATTTAATTTGACCAGGGAGTATGGCTTCTTCCAACTCCCCTCTCTCCCTGCAACGGCCACGCGATATGACAACAAAGAAAAAGAAAGAAAATTTACAACGTCAAAATGTTAAGCAACAATTATTTATATACAGGTTTTGTCTTGCGCGGGCATACCTTTCTTTTACGTTAACGTAACTAAATTCTGAATACACTGTCTTGCAGTAAAAGAATCAGGGTTTATTGTGATATTAGTCTAATTATTGTCCGCCAAGGGACACGACAGGTAAAAAATAGCGAGGGAAAGACAGCCTAATCTTTCGTCTTTTCCCTGTGACAACGTTTTCATAAGGTTGAGTCTGCCTGGCTCTTACACAATAGCGTTAGCTTTCCTGCATTGTTGTCACCGATAATAAACTTCCAGCTCAGCTTGTTGGCAGAAAGAAACAAACTCTTGGAACTTATATTTAACATCAGGATGTATAGTTTATATACGATGTGTGTTCCACATTCCTTGGTAATTAACCACTAACATATAAAATTATAAATACAAAACAAAGAAAAATATGAAGTTTATATACATATTTGTAACGTGGACACTGCTACACGTTACAAGTGCCCAGAAAACCGGAAATGTTTACAAATCAGGAAAACGCTCAGCATGTCCTCTGGTATCACGAGACCCGGTCACCAATAACAGTGCAGAGGAACTTTCAAATGTACAGAATTCTTTCGTCTATAATATCTGCCATCAATAAGTTGGTATTTAAGAAATGGAATTTATCTTCATTCCCAAATCCTGTCAAGTCCAAGAAACATTGTATGGAAAGATGCCACCCGATGTCAAGAGCATTAATTCCGGATTCCTTGGCACTGACACTGCTGCACTACAGCCACATTACTGAAACCTGCAACAAATAAACTTGGTTAGTTCTCCAACATTTTGGCACCACTTTCACATCTCCACATTGCATATAACACATATGAATAAAGTTTGTAATCAGGGAAAGACTTCTGGGACACCCGGTACTTCAAAACCACACATTTCCTGCGTAAAATAATTAAGCCTGTAGTATACGCATGTGTGACTGCTGGGGGCAACTTCGCAAGCTCTCCCCCCAATTTCAGTTATAATTTTTATGTTATGTTATTCCAGATAGTTACATTTTTGATCATATTTCAATAATCTCATTTTTTCACTTTTTGGCACTTTTCAAAGCACCCACTCCCCTCAGTAGAGGTCCTTGGCAGATGGAAGTGTTGTGTAATAGCGTCCCCTAAATCAGCCCTTAAAAGAAAATTTTCCTCAAATCTGGTCCATTGCATTTGTTTATGGCGTTACCAAACTTATATTGCTAGAATTGAAATACGACGGATGCATGTCTTACAAAACTAAAACTACAACTACAAGTAGGACGTTGAAATTTTACAGACGTATAGTTTGAGGTTCGTGATAGAGACGTCACTGGGTTCGATCAGGTATAACTCTTGCGGCAGAAGCGTGAACTACTTAGCAAAGATGGCGCGCATGTTATTGTCGTCAACGTGTGAAGAACAAAGAGCTGTAGTTCGTTTTTTGGGCGAAAGAACAAAACCCCATTGAAATTCACAGGGAAATGTTGAGCATGTATGGGGAAGACTGTTTGGACCTTAGCAACATCTCCAGGTGGTACACATTCTTTCAAGGAGACCCTGTGAACATTGTTGACTAGTCACTATTCATCTTAGCGACCAAGAAAACTATGGATTCCACACTAATATCTGTCGTTTTACATGTCACCCCCTTCCACCCCCACCTAGAGGTACCAGGGGTGTCTTGGAATTAAACGGCATTCGAAGTGTCACTATTCATCTTAGCGACTCCGAAGACTATGGATTCCACACTAATATCTGTCGTTTTCGATTATTTTTACTTGTCACCCCCTTATCACCCCCACCCTACGGGTGCCAGTGGTGTCTTACGCCCACAGGGTTTCTTTGCAGATTGTAAGTCATATGTGTTCAAAATTTGGTCATCCTGAATGTCACCAGTTAGCTTACCGACTCCGAAAACTATGGATTCAACTATAATGTAGATAATTTTTTACAATTTATTTTTCACCCCCTCTCACCTTCCATCCCGATAGGTGATGAACGTGGAGTTGGACGGCATTGGAAGTGTCACCATTCTTCTTAGTGACCCCGAAAACTTTCAATTCCACATTAATATCGGTCGTTTTTGATTATTTTTACATGTCACCCCTTCCACCCCCACCCCTAGGAATGCCAGGGGTGTCTTGGAGTTGAACGGGATTGGGAGTGTCACTTTTCATCTTAGCGACCCCGAAAACTATGGATTCCACACTAATATCAGTAGTTTTGATATGTCTCCCCCTTCCAACACCCACCCCTAGGGGTACTAGGGGTATCTTGAAGTTGAACGGCATTGGTAGTGTCACTAATCATCTTAACGACCCTGAAACTATGGATTCCACACTAATATCGGTCGTTTTCGATTATTTTTACTTGTCACCCTCTTCCCACCCCCACGCCTAGGGGTGGAATGGGTGTCTTGCAGTTGAACGGCATTGTGAGTGTCACTATTCATCTTAGAGACCTCGAAAACTATGGATTCCACAATAATATCGGTCGTTTTCAATTATTTTTACATGCCACCCCCTCCCCACCCCCTCCCCCAGGGGTACCAGGGATGTCTTATCCCCACAGTACTTCTTTCCATCTTGCAAGTGATGCGCGTACCAAGTTTGGTTGAAATCGCTCCAGGTGTTCGAGAGTTATGCCGGAACAAACATATATACTACACACATACACGTATGGGTAACCAGGGCAAGAGTGAACATCGGGGCAAGAGTAAACATGGCATTTCCGTAGATTTGGCAACACCGCAAAACAAATGAATAGCGTAAACCGGGAAGTCAACATGGCTACCGAGTGTTAACAGCAGCAGAACGTTCGGCCTGAACTGTGATGCCGAGGAAAGTGGCATAGTGTTGAAAACTCCCACCCGACCAAAGTTTTAGCGGGTATGTCTTACATTTGATAGTGTAGTATATAAGACAAGTGGAAGGTTGTAAATGTTCGTGCGAAAGGCATCATTCCTAAGTATTATTTGGACATGGTGTAGAAAGAAAACACGTGCCCAGCCAAGAGCTGGCATCCACGATTGTAAAGGACGACAATTCCGGGGCAAGAGTGAATGGGGTAAGAAGGAACGTTCACTCTTGCCCCTCCTCGAGAGATGTAATCTTGACATGCTTACATGTAAACACTCCCACCACATTGCAGCCATAAATTACAGCCTTTGGACAGATCTTTCTTTTCTCCTTTTAAAGCAAAGTACGACAAATGTTTGGACTTATGGATGTCAAATCATCCAGGGCGAAAAGTTACTCACTTTGATCTTGCTAAGCTTGTAACAGAAGCTTGTAGCTCAACAGCGACGGATTCAAATGTACTGGGATATATCCGTTCAACCCGACATATTCCAGGATGCCGACTACGTGATCTCCAGCCTTTCAGAGCACCAAGTGGCAGAGCAAGTCCATCACAACGTTCCAGGCACTTCTGTCACAGGAAATAGTGATCCAGAGGCAGCTTGTCGACAAGATGATATCTCAGTAACACAACAGGTAGTCCACCAGGAAGGCAATGAACCAGTTCCATCCACTTCAGCGCAAAGTATTTGAGATATTTCTCCACTTCCTCTATTACAGGCATCTAAGACAAGACGAGGGGAAAATCAACTGTTCTTACATTGTCACCACATAAAAATATGCTTATAGAAAGAGCAAGGAAACGAAACTGTGCCGGTCGCGCCAAGAGAAGGTCATCATTGGAGCCAGCAGTGCCAGGTGAACAATCCAAGAACATACCTTCGTTTCAGGGATCTGATAATGAGACATCTTCTGTGTAAGCGGACGACACAACACCTCATGCTTCCAACACCCGCCACAATGCACCTTGCCAGTTCTGTGGTGAATTGTTTGCTGAAACTCCCGAAGGTGAAATGTGGGTACGCTGTGCCATTTGCCAGCAATGGTCTCACGAGCAGTGCTCAAACTTTGATCCTGCACAGCCTCTGAATATGTGCGACTACTGCAATTGATTTTGTTTGTGTTTCATAGCTACTTTCTGCATCAAATTTTCTTTCAAATATGTTCCAACTACAATATTTGAGCTCTTATGGTGTAATAGTTTTGTATTCCAATAAATGTCTAATGTTTACTTGTGTGTTCCTTCTTGCCCCGTGCCCTGTTTATTCTTACCCCACCCACCGGGACAAGAGTGAATTTTTGCAGAGTTTGGAAATATTCCCTGTGGCACATTTGTAGTTTGCCTAAGTTCATAAATGTGACATTCCTATGATACTTGAAACTTGTACTTTTCATGTGATACCATTGTCGTATCTTTACTCTACGTGTTTCACTTCAAATATGTCTTCCGAAAAAAAATGTTCACTCTTGCCCTGGTGGTTACCCATACATACATCCATTTTCATATATATAGATGATATATGTACCAAGTTTGGTTGAAATCGCTCCAGGCGTTCGAGAGTTATGCCGGAACAAACATACATACATACATTTTTATATAAAGTATATACTAGATTACTGCTTACTACAGTTCCTTAATTAACTATTTTATATGTGGCATAGTCTATTGAAGGTTGAAGCACTTACACATATTACTTAAGCCCAAACTACAGCTCACCGCTCAGGAGATGATCCCCAACGGAAGTTAAGTGACGTAGCTACAGGTGACTCCACTATTAGGGTTAGGGGTGTGCACCCTGAGTGAGAAACACTCGAGGGCTCGCTGTAACCAGTGCAGCGACTCAAGTCGTTTACGGTTACCAGACGTTCTCTTATACCCGGACAATACCGCTTTTTCGGATCCTAAAAATGGTCCGGATGGTTTATTCGGAAAATTTGGAAATATCATATTTTTTGGTAACTGCTGCTTAATGAAGTTAGTAAAAAAATGTTATTTGTAAATAATTGTTAATGTTGCTTCCATTTTCAAATTCTAAGTAAAGAAATATAACACTCAGTTGAAGGTGCGACGCGACGGGTGGGCAAGCGCCCTCCCAAAAATTTGTCTGCCCACCTGATTGTCCACCCAAACAAATTCAAGAAGTATTACTAAGTATTTAGAAAAATACGAATGCGTATCGTACCCAAGGTATTGGGCAAGAAGTATAAAGTCTTAGCATAGCAGGTATCAGAGAAAGGAATGCTGAATAAGTAATCAGGCAAAGGTCGGGTGATTGACTTGAAAGTCGGATGTGGCATGAGTGTTGGAATTGTCAGGAGGTGTGATCAGTTGGCGAGATTACGAGAGAGAGTAAGGACTACGGATTGTGAGAGAGGAGCAAAGTGGGGAGCGACTATTGGACGATGGTGTGTGACAAGAGACAAGTGATAGTTGAGAGGACAAGATCCATTCTTGTGGAACAATGCTTTTATAATTTTCTCACGTGGTGTCAGAGTGTTGCATGCTTATGCACGGACTTCGCTACGTCATCATGTAGTATTGGAACTCAGATGTGTAGCGTAAGCCTCTCAATGAATACGCGCACGAGCAGATTGTCAAGTTAGCATAACAAATTCACGTGCCAGTGTTTACCTTTTATATGCTTTACGCAGACATGTATTTATTTCTTCTCTTTGTTTCTATCGGGACTCGTGATATATCTATATTTTCAGGACCTATATTATTCCATTTACATATATTCTGGGTAATGGTATGTTATTACAATATTTTTAGTATACTATATTTTATAATAAAAAAAAAATCTCTCCATAGAATGGATCGATATGGAATACAACTGTAAATCTTTCATCTTTAGGTGAAAATCAAAAGATTTTCTTTAGGGGGTAGAGGAGCGTATCGTACCCAAGGTATTGGGCAAGAAGTATAAAGTCTTAGCATAGCAGGTATCAGAGAAAGGAATGCTGAATAAGTAATCAGGCAAAGGTCGGGTGATTGACTTGAAAGTCGGATGTGGCATGAGTGTTGGAATTGTCAGGAGGTGTGATCAGTTGGCGAGATTACGAGAGAGAGTAAGGACTACGGATTGTGAGAGAGGAGCAAAGTGGGGAGCGACTATTGGACGATGGTGTGTGACAAGAGACAAGTGATAGTTGAGAGGACAAGCTAGGAACAATCTCCATATATTTGTAAGGCAAGTAATATCCTTTCCTTAACCAATCCATATCGGTTCAGTCATGGAGAGTATAAAACCCATATTTAATCTAAGCTAATTTCTATCGCCATTCCTTTAAAAGGTAACCTCTTGCATTTATCACATTTAGGCCAAGCGAGTGATAACTACCTGAGGGATGAATGAGGAATAGCTACATCACCCAATTAAATCTAGAGGTTCTTGGTTCGATCCCAAACGCAGCATGGGAGTTGCGTTACGAATGCTTAATTAAAAAATATTCTTGTCTTGACTCCGTGTATATTTTTCTTGCGAATATTGTCGATCCCAGAAAGGCTCACAATTAGTTTATCCAATAAGATGGCGAAAATCGTAGAAAAATATTATATAGGCTATAATTAATTATATTCCATATTTGAAACTTGAAGAATTAGACTTGTGATCGAGTTAACACTTCTGTGACTACAAGTATGTATTACAATATCTAAATCTATTTACAGCCAAAGTGCAGTTTTCCCGAGGTGCGAGTACAAAATAATCGTACAGGATGAATATTAGAAAAACCAAACAAATAAATAAAAAAACTTCACATTACGTCCATATGGTATAAGAAAGAAATTCGATTCGTGACTAGGCTTCTTTCACCTAGCATTTTGGGTAATGGGTGACTTTTATTTGCTCGTGTGGCAATTGTCAGTAGGCCTAACTGAAACTGTTTTAAGCGTTATGAACAAGATATACTCCATTTGTATGAAGGTAAGGTGTGTACAGGAGAAGAATCGTCACATAGCTACAATGATCATTTTTTTTACCTAACTTACTTAAACATGTTTGTTTTCTCAATCTTTAGGCCGTGGCGGAACCACAGGGTGGCAGGGGTGCATTGCGCCCCCCAACCTTGGACTGAAATGAGTTCTAGGGGTAGGGGGGGGCAAACATTGACGGCCAATGTACCTGCAGGGGGCAATTACTGCCCACAACTTCAAATTTTATGCAAATAAAAATACTTTTCGTAAAATTTTCTTGATCGCTTCGCTCGCAATACCTGCTTTTCTTACGCTATGTCCAACGTGGATACGGGCAGCGCGGCGCGTGCGGTGCGATGCGAGCAACGCGGCAGTCGTATCCGATCAAACCTGTAGTCAGCAATGAGCCCGTCCTACGTAGACACGTGACGCGTGCGATTCGTCCGCTCGCAACGCACGCAACGTTTGATTTTCAAACAGGTTTCTTTTGTATCGCATTTGCCGTCCGGTGGCCAGTCGCCAAGAAATATGGAAGGGCTTATTGCAGAAGTGCAAAGAAGAAATGTGTTGTGGAATAAAAGAAACCCTCGTTACAAAGATCGTTTAATTGTTCATAAGGAGTGGGATTCCGTAACTGAGAGTACAGGAATTGCAAGTAAGGAATAATGGAATACGCATACACTCTTCACGTTTTAAGTATTTGAAAGTCGTGAGTGGATGAACAAAATCATCAAATTGTATTCACTGAGAAGTAATCACAGAATACGGTTCGTACATTTTCTGCTGCTCTCGAAGCGCGGTTGTTTGCCTTCGAGAGTTGTAGGTTCCTGTCCATCACATTTTCGTCCAAGACGTTTACAAGAGAATATTTTTCTATGTCAATTATAACATTATGCAGAATGAGAATTGCTTTAACAATATGAACAGCATGCTGTACACTAGTTTCAATTGGTTTCAATAGAATCCTAAATTTCGCAGAACTTATGCCGAAAGCACACTCCACGCGATAAACGATAATTGAAATATGAGGCGGCTGCATTATTTGAACCCTTCTTTTAGAATATGGTCTCATAAGATATGTTCGTAATGGAAATGCTTCGTCTCCTACAAACACAAATGGGTCTTTTTGATGGAAGTTGGACAGCTGCAAATCTTTTGGTAACGATAAGAAACCATTTTCGACATTTTGATAACGTGCTGAATTAGAAAATATTCCTGCATGACTTTCTTTGCCATATGCACCCACATCGATCATTAAAAATCTGTACCTTGCATCAACAACGGCCAAAAGCACCGAAGTGGAAGCCATGTTCGTCGCAACTGCTCATCACAATCGCACGCAGTAACGTTGGACACTCCCGGCGTTCACGCACATATCTACGGTGCGGCGCTCGCATCACACCGCACGCACCACGCTGCCCGTATCCACGTTGGACATAGCGTTACGTCTTATCAAGTTCAGAACCCTAGCTAGGGGGCAGCGGAAGTCGGCCCTGGACGCCGAACGACCTAAATAAAAATAAGTTGTAAGATTGATTGATTGTTTTTTTTTGTTTTAAGTCCACTTTACGAACAGAAAGGCTAATCGTGACTGGACCTACAGTTTAAAGTGGGATCTGAACCATTGTGCCATGTGCCTCCACCGGGTATCGAACCCGAGACCCCTTCATCACAAGGCGAAGATGTTACCACTACACCATCGGGGTGGCACACAAGTTGTAAAAGAGAGAATGCATTGGCGTCACGTGAAATTATTTCGGCCTATTAAATCAATAATGATTACTGCCTGCAAAAAAATTGGATCCAAATATTTTCTTGCTGCCTTCGCTCGCCATATTTCATTCTTCTCTGTAATGCATTGTAAATTTCCAGACAGAGAAATAACACTTGTCTGTCTTCATTGATTTTGTTTTAAATGCATGAACTATTGTTTTGAGGAAAGAGAACGTTCACATTTGACAGACAATTTATGTCATTTTTGCTGTTGGTTTATTGTGAGATGGATGAATTGGATGTGTAATGTATTTATATAATATATGTTGTATATAATATGTATTAAATAAACTTTCAATACCTACACAATTTAGTGTCCACGTCGCTCCATGTTGCATATATGTGAAACATCGATATCGTGCACGAAAGTTATACATGTTAATGTAAAAATGAATTATATTTGGAATGCATTTATCAAGCATTTTCTGTCTTTCAAAAATAGTTTGTGTCCTTGTTTTCCATTATTAATGTGAAATTGAACGTGTTGAAAAAATAATTCAAATCGTTTGTTCGAACACAAATGCTTTAGCATCAACTTCTAACCCTTTTTGCATAATTTACGAGGGTAATAACGTCTTTGATACTACTACTACTACTAATAATAATGTTGGTCCCGGGTTCGAATCCCGGCTTGGGCATGGATATTTGTGAGAGTCCATTCATCCCCATCTTCGCAAATTAGCCAAAAGTCGCACAAGAAGCGAAATAAAATAAAACAAATCAATAATAATAATAATAATAATAATAATGTTATAAGCATTATTATTATTAACATATTATTAGCAATATTATTATTAAAATTATTATTATTATTATTATTATTAGTACGTTTATCTTTTTACTTACCCCCCCCCCCCAGACAAAAATTCGTAGTTGCGCCTCTGTCGTTAGGCATATTTCTATTGAACCACATCGAGCATCTCTTTTTCCTGCATCAATCAGGTCACGATTTACTTCATCGTGTGAAGACATCGATTTTTCAATGTTTATTTTGAACATATTCTTTTATTTTTACAATTTTTAGTTTTATTTTGTGTGAAAATTCACAATGTTGAATGAACAAAAGTACTTTAAAACATTTCTAAGAGGCATTCATTAAATGCAAAGGTTCATACAGGCAGCTACACGTATCATTTTGGAACACCCCAATGAGCCAAGTAAAAGATTAAGTCTTAACGAAGAAGTAGTGTTCTTTTCAGTTAAAAACTAGTAATATTATTAAAATTGTATGTTCAAAATCATTCATTTGAATGATGTACAAAAAGCAAGAAGTATTTCTTCGCTATTGTCGGAGTTTATCACACATTATGTCATCATTTTTGAATGACTAATGTACGGGGCATACAACTGTATCGCAAGAAGAAACATGTTATTTCGTTTTGGAAAGTACATCAGTAGTAGAAAATACAGGCGGACAGTTGAAACTTGCTCAAGGATAAATGTCGAATTTTGATATAACTTGGTTTCCGAATATAAAATGCTAACATTACATTTCAAATAGTTTTGCTGGTTGACTGCTTCTATCCACGAAGAGTGAGACCTTGCCCCTCTCCTAGGGACGGTGCTAGTTTCACACATAAAAATACTTCTTGTAGCCTTTTTTGGTTCTTGCATTTGTAAAGAATTTGTTCCATATTTTTCATAATTGTCGCATGAATTAAGCAATATCATTTAAATCATAGTAAATTTGATTAAAACTGTGTTTGTATTATATTATTTTTATTGGTACTATGTATTTAAAGTCATGCCTTATTTACTCTCATATGGATTTGATATTTGTACAAATTCTGTAATTAATCTTAGTGTTCATCGACTATTGTGCGATATGTTTGTATCTGAAAGTATGTAGCAGTACTCTGTTGTGATGGTACTATAATGTGTTTGTATTTTGTTTGTTACTTTGTATAACATACCTACTGCCATTTTTATCTTTTTATCTTTTTTTATCTTTTGCTTTGTATTCTGTAATATTGTAATTCTGTAGTTTTGTAGTTTTGTATTATTGTAATTTTTAAAATGTATATTTAATCTTTATTATAAATGTTTTTAATATGATCCTTTGTAATTGGAACTATTGGTTCTGTTAAGGATCTTTTCCTAAATAAATAAATAAATAAATAAATATACTCCTATCTGCCATCAAATGTCAACTTTTCTTCCATGTTACACTCTGGACTGTATTTTACACAAGCTCTGGCGTCTGTACTCACATCCAGTATGATCCTTTGCGGACCTTGTGTGTTTGTGACTGTCCTTAGTAGTGTAAAATACCCTATTACTGGGGCGAGAAAGTATGAGCCCCCCTCAGGCAGATTTGGCTACACTTAAAACTAGCTCAAGATATGCATATGAGCTTATTACTCAAGTGTGGTACTCTGTCTAACCCAAGATTTTTGTAAAAATGCCCTCGGGAATTTCCCGTGAAAGTATGACCCCCCTCAGATTGATTTGCCTACACCTACAAAAGCTCCATCTGTGAGATTGTTGTCCATAAGCTTGTTAAAAATATGGCCTTCTTGATATTGTTTTTGCTACACTTAAAACTAAGCCAAGATGCTCATAAGAGCTTATTGCTTTTAGTGAAACACTCTGTAAAGTGTAATCTTGTTAGCTACATCTACACCCACGCACACGCACACCCACCCACACCCACACATATTTACTTCCGGCCACTTCCGGTCCACTTCCGGTCCACTTCCGGTCCACTTCCGGTCCACTTCCGGTCACTTCAGGTCACTTCCGGTCGCTTCCGGTCCACTTCCTGTCCACTTCCGGTCACTTCCGGTCACTTCCGGTCCACTTCCGGTCCAATTGTGGCCTACTTCTGGTTTATTTCTATTGCATCATGTTGTGCAACAAATTATTATCCAATATTATGCAATAAATTATTAGGCATGTGTTGTTTTCTGATTGGTTGGTTATGACATAATGTGATGATGTGGTATATTCTGATTGGCTTATTGTTTCAGATGTTTTCAATGCGGTCCGTGCTAAGGCTATATAAAGAGATTTTGCATTACATATCAGCTAGTATTGTGAGAGTGGCTGAGGAGTAAGGGTATGTTGTTGCAGTGCTCCTCATATTTTTTTAAAAACACAAAAATATAGCAGATTTGTATAAATTGAATTATAGGTTTGTTTGATTTAATATACAGAATTTTTTATTATTCATATCAAACATATTTCTAATATATTGAACAAAGGGTTTATATCTGTCCCAGTTTGTTATACATGACACATGGTATTAGGTCATTGCCTTTCTAGGACATGCCTGTGTAGACATGTATTTGTGGTGGCTTAGTGCTTCTGTAGATTAATACTTATTCTACCTTTGTGCATGTAGGCTATCAGCTTTATACAACCTGTCATAGTGTTATTAAGTATAGAGTTTTGATTTGAACCCCAAGAAATTTTATATAATAAACCAACAACAAAAATATCAAAGCCAAAAATATTAACACACACACACACACACATATACACACACTAAGTATACAAAGCACACTGCTGAACCCAACTGATATTTTTTTATTAAGTATAGAATTTTGATTTGAACCCCAAGAAATTTTATATAATAAACCAACAACAAAAATGCCAAATCAAAAATATTGTAATCAATGCAATAAGAATATATCCAGCCCTAATTGGGCTAAGCACCAAAGGAATTGTAATCCAGACAAATGCAGAACACCCACAAAAATATGCCCAAAATGCCATAGAAAATATAGCATGGAATACTTCACATATAAACATATGGGTACTTGTTCTGCACAGTCATCAACATTGCCCCCGCAACCATCTACATCTGGTCTGAAAAGGAAGCTTGAAACACCTGTTAATGCTAGAGCAGCAAAGCAGCCATGCTATGAACCCATCCATAGCAGTTTTGCTGGCCAACTTAGGGATCACCGTTTTGTATCAGAGCCAAGATGTGACATTAAGAATTTTTTGAACAGTATAAATCCTGATGTGCAGGCAATTCTAAATGCAGAAAATGGCTCTTATAAGCTGTCCCTCAAATTGTTTACACAATATAAGAAACCAAATGGCACAAAATTTACACAGCCCCACATAACAGAAACTGTAGCTATATATTCAAATACAAATTTAGACAAAATAATAAGCAGTTTGATAGATCAATTGAATATTAAACACTCTGAATTTGCTGCAAAAGAATCAGGATGGAGCCTATGCGGAACTCCACACAAGCTCTATGTTAATATTTCTGAATTCAGCCCATTACAAGGATCTACATATCTGCCATTACCTGCCAATATTAAAAACAAGAAAGCCGTGGTTAACATAGAAAATAATGATGAGAAATGTTTTCTGTGGTGTATTTTAGCTGCTTTGTATCCAGTTTTAAGGAATCCTCAGAGATTAACTTATTATAAACAACATGAACACAATTTTGATGATGCTATGGAGGGCTTAGAATATCCAATGTCTGTTCAGAATATTGATAAATTTGAAAAAAAAGGCCAGGGATATCAATGGTAAACAATTATCTATTAATGTATTTATTTGTTCTACTGGCCGTGGCAATTGCTTGATAGCACCTCTCAGAATCAGTACACTTGATGATGATTCTGCTGTTCCGATTGATCTGCTCCTAATTGAAGAGGATGGCACATATCATTACACTCTGATACACAGTCTTGAAGCTTTAGTCAGAAAACAACAAGGCAAATCCAATACAATATTCAAGTTGTGCAGAAGATGTTTGACTGTATTTGATGGTCAAAAAATAATAAAGGGGTTCGGGAAAAAAATGCAGAAATTGCTAAAAACAAGTTAATTGAACATTTAAAATACTGTGGCAACCATAAACCTGTTCATATGGTGATGCCTAGTCCAAGTGAAAATGCCAAATTCAAAAAATTTGAAGCCTTGTTGGAACACCCAGCATATATTCTGTGATTTTGAATCAAACCTCAAACCCCTTGCATTATGCAGCCCAGATCCTGATGAATCTTCAATTACATCATACCAGTTACATGAGCCTTCTAGTTTTTATTATGTTGTTGTACAGGATGGTGTTGTTAGTGAAGAATATTTATACATGGGACCAGATGCCATCAAAGAATTTGCACATAGAATACAAAATAAATGCCATGACAGGGCATCTAATGTCTTATTAAAATCAAAACCTATGTTGCCTTTAACAGAGGATCAGATTGAAGATTTCAACAATGCAGAAAAATGCCCGGTATGTGATTCTGAATTTTCAGATACAAATATCAAGGTGAAACACCATTCTCATACAGATGGTAAATTCAAAATGGCCCTGTGTAATAGCTGTAATATTAAGATCCAGAGACCAAAATTTGTCCCCATATTGCCATGGTGCATCCAATTATGATTTTCATCATTTGATCAGGTACGAGTGGTTTGACAAGCAGAATTTCAATATTTTAGCAGAAAATGATGAGAAATATATTGCTATTAGCAAGATAATTAAAGTTAATGGTGTTCCCATTCACTTAAGATTTCTTGATTCCTACAGAATTCTGTCGGCTAGCCTGGCTACACTGGCCAATCAATTATCTGATGATCAATTCAAAATCACATGTGCTTTGTTTCCAAATCAGGACCTGAAATTAATTAGGCGGAAGGGTGTATACCCATATGACTATGTTACAGATTTTTCTAAATTTGATGAGTGTTCTCTGCCACCACAACAAGCATTCTACAGTAAACTCAGGGCATCTGGAATTACTGATGATGATTATCACCATGCCCAGTTGATGTGGAACAATTTAAAATGCCAGACATTTGGTGATTATCATAAGCCATATTTAAAACTTGATGTGACTCTCTTAGCTGATATACTTCAGGCATTTAGAAAATCTTCCATGGAAAATTATAAGCTGGATCCAATGTATTTTTACAGTGCACCAGGCCTAGCATGGTCTGCAATGTTTTTAAACACTAAAATGCAATTGAATCTCATTCAGGATCAGGACATGTATCTGTTTATGGAACAATGTATAAGAGGAGGCATGGTGCAATGCTCTCAAAGATATGCCAGAGCAAATAACAAATATATTCCCGATTATGATCCAGCACTGCCATCAAATTATATACTTTATGTAGATGCCAACAGCCTGTATGGTAAATTGCCATATGCAGGGCTTGAGTGGGTTAAAGATTTTAATATTGAAGATCTTAAGGATTTTGATGACAGTGACTATGGCCTATTCTTAGAGGTTGATCTGACAATTCCTGATAATTTACACTACACATTTTCTGATCTGCCCCCAATTCCTGAGGTTAAGTGCTTACCTGGCTCTAAACAAAAGAAATTGGTGATGACTCTAGAGCCAAAACAGGATTATGTCATATATTACAAAAACCTCCAGTTCCTAATGAATCATGGTGTTCAAGTGAGCAAAGTTGGCAAAGTTTTGAGGTTCAAGCACTCACGATGGTTGAAGCCATATATTGATACAAACACAGAGCTTCGAACATCTGGAATGAGCCAATTTGATAAGACTTTATTTAAATTGATGGTAAATTCAGTGTATGGCAAAACTATAGAAAATGTTAGAAAACATAGTGATGTTAAATTAATTACTGACCCCAGCCGGAGCAAAAAATTGATTGCAAAGCCTAATTTCAATTATAGAAGAATTTATGATGGCAATATGGCACTCTTCAACATGAAAAAAACAAAGATTAAGTTTGATAAGCCTATTTATGTAGGGGCTGTGATATTGGAATTGGCCAAATTACACATGCTAAAGCTCTATTATGATGTGCTCAAGCCTATATATATATATATAGGCTATAACTCGTAGTGTTGCTATAACTCGTAGTGTTGCCAACATCAAGCTGCAACTTGAAACATATGAAGATTTTGGAAAAGCTTCAGAGTACCATAACCCATCTTGAGGGTACAATAGCAGCAGTGCAAAGTGATCTGACAAATGTACAAGAAACTCTAGAATCTCGCCTGCCTGGTATTGTAGACACTCTTGTCAGTGTCCAGCAACAGATCACCAAACTTGAAAACCTCAACACTGAATCTGAGCTATCTCATTTTCATCACTTGATCGGTGATATCCAAACAAAGCTTGAAATTTTACAACAATCAACACCTACTCAGGCAGACATAGCGCTGCTTCAAGATGCTATGCGAAGTGTGGCTGATGCTTCTGAATTAAATGATGTGAAATTGGCACTTGAATCTTTGCAGAATACTGTATCAAATCTGCCTACATCACAAGAACTTAAAAATATTAAGAGAGCAGTGAATCGCATATTGAAATCAGAAGATATCAAGAATATCCAGACAGAGATCAAACAACTTACTCAGACAGTGGCCACTCTACCAACTAATCAACATATTAATGAACTGCATGCCCTGTCTGAGGATATCAGAAGACAAGTCCATGATCTTACTGCTCAAAGTTCAAAATTGGCAGTTGTTGAAAATCTACAGCAAATTGTAGCCAACATCAAGCAACAGCTAGGGACCATGGAATCCAACCAAGCAAATGCTCTGTCTGTTTTTGCCACGCAGCTACAAGAGATTGTGCAACAATACAAAAAACTTGCTGTGGACATAAGAATCAAACCAGGCCACGATGAGATTGTTAGGACTATCAATGAGCATCTTGAATCTGTAACAAGTAGATTGCTTACAGCAGAAAAAGAAATAACTGGCCTAATAACTAAGCATACAGTAATCCTTCAATTGTACAGTATCCCCAACAAAGAATATGATTCACTATTTACACCAGGTGGCAAAATATATATGCTGTTCCCTGCACAATTTTATTACCAGTTTCTTGTTGGGGGCACACTTAGACCAATCAAAATCAAATATTGGCTACAACCACAGGCAAACCACTACCCTACCTTATCAATAACTAATGCTGACAACAAACCAAAAATCACCAGTGTAGAGTTAGAGGATTTTACAGACCCCAATACATTAGAGACATCTTATGCTGAAGATGATGGTTCTCTGGAATTTAATATACAAGTAGGAGACATATTATATTTAGAAAATCCTGTAGTATCAGCTGCTGAACACTCCATAATTGCAATATTCTTGTTTACATACTATGTCTAGACAAATTATTGTTGATGAATTACACAGACAAGCCAGATATAATTATAAGAGATTGCCAGTGGTTACAAAAGGCATAGATGATTTGTGGCAGTGTGACTTGGTTGAGATGGCAAGTGGACAGCTGAAAAACTTAGACAAGATCAACAAGGGCTACAAGTATCTACTCACTGTCATAGATACATTTTCAAAATATGCCTGGGCTGTGCCACTCAAATCCAAGACTGGAGCATGTGTTACAGAAGCCTTCAGGACAATCATCAATCAGAGTGGAAGATCACCGCGCTATCTACAAACAGATAATGGCAAAGAATTCTATAATTCGGTAGTTCCAACAATTTATTAAAAGCCAGTCAATACAACATTACTCGAGTTACAGTGATCTCAAGGCCTCTATTGTAGAAAGATTCAACAAAACCCTAAAAAATCATATGTATAAACAATTTACCCTTCAAGGTAATTATAAATGGCTCAGTATCCTACCAGAACTTTTAGATAGATATAACAACTCAGTTCACACCACAATCAACATGAAACCCTCTGAGGTAACTTCATCTGATGAGCAAAAATTGATCAGTACTGTTTATTATCCTAGATACCAGCCAACAACAAAAAAAGCTAAATACAAAGTTGGTGATCAAGTAAGAATCAGCAAATATAAGCACTTATTCAAAAGAGGCTTTACAAGAAACTGGAGCACTGAATTATTTACAGTGGTTCAAGTTAAACCTGGAACCCGATACACATATATAATAAAAGACCACCGAGGAGAAATTCTCAAAGGCAGGTTTTATGAAGAAGAACTCAGCAAAACTAAACAGCCTGACACATATCTCATAGAAAAAATCATCCGCAGAAAAGGCAAAAAGATACTGGTGAAATGGCTAGGTCTCCCAGAACACAGCTGGATCGAGGCAGACAAAGTGATACTATGAACACATGGGATGTTATAAAAAGACTACCAGATCCTGAACAGCATTATAAGAGAAATGGAAAGCTGCTGCCTGATAATATTAGATGTCTTATTGTTGGGCCATCGGCTTGTGGTAAAACTACACTAATGATTGATAATTTTTTATTGGCACCCAACTGGTTAGACTGAAAAAACAGGCACTTGTATGTCTTCTCTAAGAGCTTGGAACAATTAAAATATCAGCAGCTGATGAAGCTATATGATGGACTGGACATAGCCACTTTTGAACCAGATGTATGGCACTCCATGAATGTCTTGATAACTGTGTTGTTATGTTTGATGACATTATACTGGATAATCAAAACAAGGTTAGAAATTTCTTTACACAGGGCCGACACAAAAACATAGATTGCTTCTACCTGGTACAGACTTTTTCTAAAATACCGAAGCAGCTGATCCGAGACAATAGCAATTTTATATGTGTGTTTCATCAAGATCATACCAACCTCAAACACATACATGATGAATATGTAGGTAGGGACTTGAGCTACAATGATTTTTCTAAGTTTTGCAGTAGGTGCTGGAACCAGGACAGCTATGGGTTTGTCACAATTGATATGACAAGGAAACCCAATAGTGGCAAATACAGAAATAAAATCAACAATTTTCTAGACATTGAAACATATATAAATAACCATGAAAAGGCCAATTATTGATGATCTTAAATTAAGAGATTATCTTGTAAAAAGATTTAAGGGATGGAAATCAGAGAACCGAGGAATCTATGAACAACACAAGCAAACAGAACAGCCTATTATTGATGCTATTAGTGAATTAGGTAAAAATATCAAAACTGTTACAGAGCAAAATCAAAATTTGATCACAGAGCTTGTACCTGTAGCTGCTAGGAACATATTAGATTATCCAATCACCCCACTTTCTAGTATTCATACACCTAGTCCTGTTGCTCCTCGAAGAATTGAAGCTACTCAGGATCCTATTGAATTGGGTCTTCTTGCTCAAAAATATTTAAGCACACCTAAAGACAACAAAGATGAGGTCTTTGGCTTATATGCTGACACAGAGCGTGATGGTAGCATCATACATAGAATTGGCAATTTTAGAGTAACATTTATGGGAGATGATCTAATTGTATATTCAGAATCTCATCTTGGAGAAAGAGGTGGTTTTGTTAAGTATCCTGGAACACCTGGATTGTGGGAACTGATTACTAGGAAGAGACCTGGCAGCTATACAGATCAAGACTATGAGCATTACAAAGAAATATTAAAAAAATCAGATGCTCTATACCTGAACAATGATCCCACACAAAAAAAATCAAGTCTAGCAGTGGAGCAAAATACAACAACTTAATCAAGCCCATATGGTCACAGATCAAGACAGGTAGTGGAATCAAACAATACAACACCCTGCCTAAAGAATTTGTGTGGGTTGATGATGTCAGGAAACTTGTAGATAGGTTGCTGGTGATAGCTGGGGAGGAAAATGCTGGCAACCACAATTTTTACAATGAAAAGGTTGGAATTATGGACATGATAAGCACCAAATTGTCTAATTTTATAGTGAATGACACTAAGGGCATTGGATATCTTATAAAAATTATTAATACTCTACCCCCCAAATTTTGGAATATCTCTGAGGGTCGGGGTCTTGTTAATGACATCATAAACAAGCTGCCATTTGAACTACACATACCAGGCTATCAGTATTGTGGTCCAGGCACAAAACTAGATCATAGGCTAAACAGAGGTGATCCTGGTGTTAATCACCTAGATGCTGCTTGTAGAGACCATGACATAGCATACAACACACATTCTGATCTTGATAGGCGACATGTTGCAGACAAGAAATTAGAAGAGGCTGCATTTGGTAGATTTGTAATCAAAGATGCTTCTTTAAGTGAAAGAATAGCAGCATTGGGGACCACCATAGCTATGAACACCAAACAAAAACTGGGGTGGGGGTTGTGATAAATGAAATAAATTTAAGCCACTTAATTAAGCTATGTAAACCCAGAATATGTATATAATAAACCTAGGATGAAGGCCAAGGGTGTTATGTATCAGATACCTTATGCAGGTCTTAAATCTCTTAAAACTATTGATAGCCTTCTAACCAAAAAGCAGCGCAAGAAAAAAAGCTCTTGTCTTGCCAAGGGCCATGGTATGAAATTATTACTTAGTACCCCTCAATTAAAAAAAATACAGCAATCTAGAAAAAAAATGCATACAGGGGGCTTCATATTTAGTATCCCGGCCATCTAAGCAGCTTTGGGGGCTGTTGGGAGCTTGGCTGGGGGATCAGCTGCTATAGCAAAAACAGTAATAGATGGCAAGAAGAATAAGGCAGAATTAGATGAATTGAAGCGCCATAATCTGGCCATAGAGAAACAAGGCAAAGGTGTTAAGAGAGCCATGAATAAGTTTAAAAAAAACAAGATCCACTTACAAACCAAGATATTGAAGCTTTAATCAAACCACTGCGCATCAAAAATTTTAGAGGTGTGTACATGTCTGATTCTTTACCAGAACAACCACTCAACAAAGAGTGTGGCATAGTTAATTTGGATAAGTACAAAAATCAGGGCACTCACTGGATCTGTTATCTTAAATATTTAAAAGATGAGGCATTTGTGTTTGATTCATTTGGAGGTGTTCCACCTGAAAATTTAGTAAAATATCTAAAATCAACTAATCTTTATTACAATAATGCCCGTGTTCAAAATTTCAAAGATGTTAATTGTGGACATCTGTGATTATCTGTTCTTAGATATCTGTCTCAAATAAATAAACCATCAATTGAAGATTTTCAAAAAGCCTTGTGGTATCTGAAGCATCATGGGAGTATTCCATCTCACCAGCCAAAATTCAATATTGAAACTTAGATTACATGATGATATAGTATATCCCAAAACAATAGCTCTCAGAGCATTTTATGGCATGTACTTGATCCCCAATATTACACACCACAACAACACAATTGCAGTTGGTGATCAAAAAATTGTTATCACTCCAGGGCAATATAATCTATCTACTTTAAATGCTCAGTTACCCAGAGGTATAGTGTTAACTCAAAATTCTGTCACTCACAGAGTAGAGATTGTGTCTGCTACAGAGACAGTGGATCTGGGTACTATAGGAGAGCTGTTAGGCTTTGAGAACAACACAAAACTTGAACCAGCCATCAAACACACTGCTATTAATATACCTAAATTCTTAGCCATAGAGACTCTAAATATTCACTGTAATTTGGCCGAGGGTATGATCACCAAATCAGATGGCATAGGCACTCACAAACAAACTGGCATCATTGCAACATTCAAACCTAACTCTGAATTTATGGAGCCCATCATCTACACTCCATCACCAACATTATATTTTCCTGTGTGCCATAATAGAATAGATTACATTGAGTTTATGGTCACTAATGAAAAAGAAGAATTAGTTGATTTTGCTGGAGCCACAACAACTGCTATCATAGAAATTAATATTTAAATAAAAATACATACAAAAAAAATGGAAAATATTGAGAGTTATGAGCTACAATCATTCCCCCCAAACAGGAGGACTTTTGCAAATTTAAATCAACCCAACACAGAGATTGAGGTTGATATTGATGTATGAGATGGCTTTATACACCCCCACAGAGCAGATCTATACATCAAATTTGATGTTGTAAAGCTCGATGGTACAGATTATCCTGCCAACTCAAATATAAGATTGGTAGACAATTTTGTGCCACATCTGTTCTCTGAAATTGATATCAGAAAACATGGTGTTGTTATAAACAGAGTAGATTACCCTGGTATTACCTCTACAGCTTTGGCCACACTAAAATTATCCAAAACCGAGGCATCATACTACAAAATAGGTGGATTTGAGGCTGGTGATAAAATTATATCTAAAAGTCACACAGTGCTGTTCCCCATGCGCCTGTTGCCAGGATTCTTCTCAGATTACAAAGATATTATGTGGAAGGGTGGTTTAAGAATCACATTTAGAAGAGCTGCAAATGATAATAATGCTTTGATGAGGTACAGTACATTAAATTCTACTGGGGAAGCTCTGCCTAATACACTACCTGATGAGGGCAAATGTCTTATTCAGACTATGGAGCTAAGAATTCCAGTAGTTGAATATGAAGCCAGTTATGCTCTTAAATACAAAGCAGATATTCTAAAAAATCCACAGGTTCCTTTACAATTTTATACATATCAATGTGTGCAGAAGCCTGCCACTGATAGCTATTATGAATTTGATGCTACAAACTCATTCTCCAGTATACAATATGACATGCCAGATTTTGTGGTGGTACTGTTTCAGACTGGAAGACACAATAACCAAGAAAAAAATTCAAGTAAATTTGATAGCTGCAACATCAAAAACATATATCTTAAAAATGGCAGAAATGAGGTGTTCCCCAGAGAAAATTATAATTTAAACATGTCCAAGGATGATTTTCTTAAATTATACGAGGCATTTACAGCATACAAAAGGGTTACAACCGGGAATACAGACATGAATTACACACCAGATGAATTCAAAGCACAGAGACCCATGTTTGTCATCAACACTTCAAAAAGGAAACAAGTTGTGGTTAATGACAGGACAAATATTAAAATTATCTGTGAATTCCATGATACACTCCCTGATGACACCATATGTAGTGTTATTCTTATAGGTGAAAAATCATATGTTTATGATGTAAGAAATGAGAGAGTCACAGAGGAATTCTAGAAAGTCTCTGCATATTACATTGTCTTAGTACTAGATATGCAAGTTGAGCCTGGTGCCCAATTGAAATATTCGGGTTAACATATTAATACTCTGAACTGACTGTCAAGTATTACACTAGAGGCAATAAGCTCTTATGAGCATCTTGGCTTAGTTTTAAGTGTAGCAAAAACAATATCAAGAAGGCCATATTTTTAACAAGCTTATGGACAACAATCTGACAGATGCAGATTTTGTAAGTGTAGGCAAATCAATCTGAGGGGGGTCATACTTACACGGGAAATTCCCGAGGGCATTTTTACAAAAATCTTGGGTTAGACAGAGTACCACACTTGAGCAATAAGCTCATATGCATATCTTGAGCTAGTTTTAAGTGTAGCCAAATCTGCCTGAGGGGGGCTCATACTTTCTCGCCCCAGTAATAGGGTATTTTACACTACTGTCCTTTCATCTATCTTATCACGATTCGTCCTTATCATCGAAGTACACAGTTAGCAGTTGAAAGGCGTGGGCAGGGAGACACAATGAAGGGAAGGGACACTTAATGAGAGGAATAAGGAAGGTTATGTGAAGATTGACAGAGGAAAGATAGGAATGATAGCTAAGCGGCTTTACAACATATGACGACACGAAGTCACTTCCTATTCTCTTCTAGATTGGAGTTGATAGAGGAAAATTTAATTAATTAATTTGTCGAATGGATTACCCGTGCGAACTTATGTATTTTTGTGAAAAGGGGGGTGGGTTAAGGAAAATGGTCGAAAACGATAAATGAGACATACAACAACATAGAGAAAAGGCAAAACATATACAATGGAATGCAGGAGAGGGCGAGATAATATGTATTTGTGATTATCATAAATATTATATCTGCTCACCCTAATTTATCAAAATTGTGCTCCTGCCCACCCGGTCAAAATTTTCTGGCGCCGCCCCTGCTCAGTTGCAAGCGCAAAGACAAGAAACTTTTCTTCCAACAAAGAAAAATTGTTGAACTGTTGCCGCTCGCAGTGTGAGGTTTTGATTTCAAAGCATTTGCGACATCTACCGCGGCTCGTGGTAAGCAACAAGTTTCTAACAATAGGTAAGAGTATGCGATACACCGCGGCTTACTTTGATTTGAGTTTCATGACAGAATTCAGAGATAAACAGTAATTTTTAACTGCTGTACTCTTAGTTATTACATGGTAGTGAACATAGGCGCCGACCCCATGAGGCTTGGGTGTGGGGGGGGGGCTGGAGCCCCCAATGTTAAAGATGTGGGGGCAGAGCCCCCAAATAATTTTGCTTAAGAGGATCTAACGTATTATTTTGCTTCTCTTGTAAAGTTTACTCTGAATTGTGCCACATGAACTTAACTTTAAATACACATTTGAAATGTTCTAGACCATCAACTTTGGGAGCTATAGTGAAGAAGTGAAGTTCTGTCGATCAGCGATCTGAACCATTTCGAAACGCAAGTGTGATTTTAGTGACGACTTACCAAAATGGTCTCCTGGGATAAATGTGCTAATCTTACGAAAAGATGCAAAAATGATCGGTATGAGAACACCTATATTTTTGGAAATCCGTTCCCTAGACATAACAGAAACAAATTTTAAGTTTAGAACATTAGTTATACTTCCTTTATTTCAGATGGAAATTGAAGTAAATAAATATTCTCACGTCCTTCTAACATAAATTACAAAAGACAACTACAATAACACAGCAGTTCTTCATGTATCCATACACATTGAGGATGCCTGAAGTGAGTAGAAGACTTGGACATCCATTCTCTCAGTCAGACGGTCCCTGTACCGCCGTGTTTTTTCAATAAACTATTACCTCTTACATTATATTTAAAATTCCTATTTGAGTGTAAATGACATTACTCCTTCCCAACATACTCTCGTTACCTTCCCTACTTCTCCGTCTGTATCTTTATTTCTTATGATGCGGTTACTTGCAACTATACGGCGTACGGTTTTAGAAGCGACATCGGACGGGGCCACGCAGACCCTGTGACCAGCCAATGGCAGCAGTTAGGAAACTACGGCGGCAAATTTAAACGCCGTGTTCTGTTTTTTCCTTGCGCGCAGGAAGTTTTCATAAAACTCGCAACTTTAAGGTTCATCATAAGATGGGGCAAGACATTTTGAACCTGACTGTTCATGTCCCATAAATTTCCGTCGCCTACAGCCGAGTTATCGATTCTTGGAGAAATACACTTGTAAATCACGTTTAATGATACTCAGTTACAAGAAGCTTATAACCATGTAAAGACTAAGGCATAAAGTTTTATTTCATTACATCATTAGGTCATAACTTTATGAGTTACTCTTTTACATTGATATATATCCATTTTGTATCTGAGTGATTTACATGTGTCTGAAATCGGGAAGATCATTTGTAATAACCCTGTATTCGTTTTTAAGTTCTGGTAAGGGTGGGACCACAGTTAACACACATACTTTTCTATTTGAGTAACTGAAAGACAGACTGTGAATGTTTGATTGATCGATTGATTTTGTTTTATTTTACTTCACTTTTCTACCCGTTGTGGCTAAACGCGAAGATAAGGATGACAACAGAGATGAAATTCATGAGAAAACAATGAAAAACAATGAAAAACACTCGTAAACAGAACACCCCCAACAAAGCCCCACATAGAATTACACTGGTTGTGAGCCCAGACGCCAGAACTTCGTTAGTCTGCAAGAATGCAGGGTGTACTAGGTGGAAGTGAGGTTGGCATTTGGGTGACTTTAGAAAGAGTCAGCCCTGTACTCCAGACTGCGTATTTGGGATTTATAATGAGAATGGGTAATCAATTTAGAAAAAAGGAAACAATTCAATTCTTGTATTATACGCTCGTCAGATCGAAACTCGAATATGCCTATCTTGATTGGAACCCGCAATTCAAGATAGATATCGAAAAATTAGAGAAACTTCGGTTTCAGATATCTACTATTTAAACTTGATGGAACATATCCAAAACTCATTCCTACCAACTATTACGCGAAATCTTTAATATTTCGTCACTCGACAAAGGAGACAAATAAGTCAATTAAATTTTATCTCCAAACTTACTAATGGTAAAATACATCCTTCTAATCTGCTGTCGAATTTAAATTTCCACGTACCAAACTGTATGTTAACCCAGAACTGACCACTTTCAAATCCCCCTTGGAAGAACCAAAATGGCCGAAACTGAATCCATGAGGAGAATGTGCAAGTTATTTTATTTAGTTTCTAAGAATTGCCCAAGCATAGACCTATTTAAATGTAATTGTAACTTCAGATCTATTCACTGAATTTTTGTATGTTTTGTTTTGTTCATAGAATTTTGGTTTTCATTTAGCTTGTAAGATTACATCCAACAGTTTAGCGTTATTTTGATTGTATTACATCTGTGTTTCTTTTGTCTCTATAGTCTAATAATTTATTTATTTTCACAATTGTTCTTAAATGTAAAATGTATATTACGTCATTCATATTTCTTGTTAATTTTGTTAGTTATGATTTTGTTTATGTAATGGTGTTATCCATGGGCGTATATATAGCTCACTAAGGGGGGGCTCAACTTTTGGTTCAATAGGCTTCCTATATTTCATAAGTGAAAATCCTGGACACTACTGACCGGTAGCTTGTTAAGGAACGGGGGGGGGGGGGGCTGGACCCGATAAAGTTGTATGTATACAACATAATTGTCATTTACATCCCACATTGTGTGGGAACATTATTTGGAAACTGCAGACTGAACAGATAGGCACCCAAGCACTGACTCTTTATTCTAAGAAGGTTACTATACAATGGAAGAGAATTGTAACAGAAATTTAGCACTGCTAGCAGACGGTGGCGCCATCGTGAAGTCAAAGATGCTTGCAGTACCGTCTGTATCTCGTTAACTCTTGTATTATGGAGAGGGAGTCGTTCAATGTAGAGTTAGATTGTTTTGTAAATGAGCACTTTAAAATTACGTCCACGTATTTAAATAAATAAAAAAAAGTTCAGGAAAGTAGGAGTCTTAATCACTTCTTCTTTCCCACCCGATTCCAGGACATTTGTGCATCCCGAAGAAACTATTAGAAACTATTCGGAACACCGGGACAAGTGATACCATTGCGGGATTGTCCCTGAAAATCCGGGACGTATATAGTCCCTAGGTATGATCTGGCTATCAAAATCCACTCTGCCACCACATGAAAGGTCACACATTTATTAATGAAGTCTATCTACGAACTTCTAACTTTTCTACTTAAAATGAGCAGAAAATGCTTTTGAAAAAGCTAATCCCAGCTTCTCTTTAAAAATATAATTACAATGCTAGAATTAGTCTTTTCCTCCTTGTTACAAAATTGAAAATAACAACATCGGTGTTTTTTTAAATATTCGTATGTATGTACACTTAACAGTGCAGGGCCCATTAGTCGAGGATCTCCCATTGAATTGCAAGGACATTATTTCAACCTCTTTAATGTTAAACACATCCTCTCGGGTGTTGAAGATGAAACTGGCAGCCAAGATCACTAACAATTTGTGCATATTTGAGTATAAGAGCTTGTCACAATTTTCTACTGCCTACAATGCAGACCCTGGACATGTCTTTTCAATTACTGTTTGTCACATTTTTCATTCAGATTTGAAAATGTAATAAATATCAACCAGGCCATCCAACATTTTGACACATTGTTCCAATGAATGAGGAATAGGCATTTCATATTGGAATAAGTTGTTGCAATTTTACAATGTGTTGACTGTGTTCAGAGAAACTTGGGTTCATTTCTACTACAAAATGGTCCAAAAATGGATAACAGTAAAGTTTTTACTATTAGTGTATACAATTTCACAAGTCACCCTACTGAGTATTGATACTTTTCTGGCCATTTTGTGTCAAACAAATTGCTTTCGGACACTTCTCTGAAATTATCAATCTATCTCACCCCCTTAATTCTACCACCCATTACATCAGCACCATCATATTCTTCACCAATTATTTTTTTCTAAATCCACACCCACTCAACCCAGAGAGAGAGAGAGTTGAAGTACTAATAGCTGAAGCTAACCCAGATGCAGTTACAATCTCCAATAGGGACAAGTTTCCCATTCCGATCTAAAGTTTGGAGAATGGTTTATCGACTTTCGACAGTTGTGAAATTTCAAATTATCAAAAAATTAGAACCTGAGGAACTTAAATCTTGAATGGTAACAAAGAATATCGGGAACTTGTAATGCAATTATAATGTTCGCGCTCTAAATTCACAAGCAGCTGCTTCGGGCAGAAATTACATGTGGCATTATAGAATTTGTGAAATGTCAGGAGTTTTCTGAGTATTTTCCAGAGAAATTCCGAAACTATCAGGAAATTGCAGACATTTACTCTGCAGTCCCATCTGGTGTGTGGAATTAATTTCTTTCCCATCCGTATCCCGTTCTATACGGTTGTAATTTATGAGAACAAAATAAGGATGAGGAAATTTTTACGAACAAGCCTCTGCGCATAGCGGATAGAACAGGTAATCTGGTAATTTTACTGAACCTAAAGGGGGGGGGGGGGGGTTGGACACGTTGAACCTCCCTTAAATACGCCCATGGTGTTATCCCATATTGAACACTGTAATTGGGCATGCGCCTGTAGTGTCTCTATTAAATAAATAAATAAATGTAGATATGATAGCACATGTAAGACGTTAATAGCATGTTATCAAAATTTCTCCAATTCTTAGAACATACATGAGGCGTTCAGTATGCTCTAATACTCACCAAGAAAACAAAATATAACAGAAATGAAAATATGGTTATTTTTAAACATAGTCCCCTGCTCTTTCAATGCACTTTGTCCATCGCCGCTCCAAAGCTTCCATACCCTGTTGGAAGAAAATGTCTTCTTGCTCCTGCAACCATGCATTCACAGCATCCATGACGGCATTGTCATCCCGAAAAACCTGCCCACGGAGATGCTGCTTCAAATGTGGAAACAAGTTAAAGTCACTCGGTACTAGGTCAGGTGAATAGGGTGGATGAGGTACCAATTCAACTCCAGCTGTATGAATTACAGCCATGTCAACACCGGACTTGTGAACGAAAGCATTGTCCCGCTGCAGCAACATTCCACGTGTCAACATTCCTCGTCTCTTGCTCTTTATTGCAACTCGCAATTTTGGCATAAGGTCAGCATGATACTGACCCGTAATGGTGGTTCCATGTTCCAGATAATCCAACAGCAGTATTTAGTCCAGTAAAATTAGGCAAAATGTCATCAAAGAATGGAAAAAATTCCAACAGAGATAAAAATTGGTAGATATCACCAGTATGGTATTTCAAACAACATACTAAAAGTCCCCGACAATCCGAGTTGTGCTCTGTCCGCCATATTGGAAAATGGCGGATGAACGGTGACGTTTGACCATAATTGCTTTATTAACTAAAAATGGTGAAGGTTGAGCCGAAAATGTGTTCAGACATAAATTAAAGAAAATAAAATTTCCAATAACTGTAAGAAGATAATTTTTTGTGATTTAACCAACCTATCTAATAATGTTAAAAATAAATTTAACCAATATAATCCAATAATCTAAAAAATAAATTTAACTCTGTGGAAACTTTTTCCATTATTTTGTAATCAAATTTTCCTGGTGTTGATTGAAGTTTTACACTTTTATTTCCCGACTTGTAACGAATAATATATATTACTGACCAAGCTTCTTCCAATCCGCTTCCCCTCATCATGTATCCTATCGCTCCCATGTACGACATAAGCATGTGGAATCCACCTAGACGAAGGACAACTGACGACATATCTCCGTTGTCTAGAGAAGCCGCAACAATTTGAGAGGCATTCAGATATAGAGGTTGGTCGAAAGTAACAATACATGTCTTTTGACCATGTTTCATGTATTCTTCAACTGCGAACATAAGGGATGAGTATATGGCATCTCGACTTGTCGCCAGCAGCTTTATAAATGGTAATATATTTATTTCAGAAATGTGATATTCCTTGCTACCTTCAGTGGCAAGCTCCATATAAATACTCCAACTTGGACTTGGTGACAAGGTAAGGTGATTTCCACACATCCATACAAAATCAAGAAGTGATGCAACATGCACTGATGATGCTACCTGTTTGGTGTATTCAGGAACACCAGGCACAACGTATGAGCGTAATGGAACATTACCAAATTTGGCAAGGTAACATTCTGGTGGTTGCTTCTTCAATCGAACAATTTATTTTCTGGGATGAACAGATCTTGCAGGAGTAGTGCACATAATGCTCCCCATATTGTGGAAAGTTCCTAGTCTGTCCAAGGTCCGAACATTGACGTCTGCATTATCAAAAACAAACTGATTCAATAATTCCTTGTCAACAACAATTTCCTCATCACTTAACATTGCAGAACTAAGATACAACACGGCTTCATTGTAGGATGCACATAAACTCATGCTTGATAACATATCAATAATATTTCTTGAACCAAAATATCTATGTGGATGAACTGCAAGTCCAATCTGAATCATTAAATTGAATGACCGTGGTCTTACTGCTGATATAATAGCATGCTCAATACACACACATTTTCTTTTGATGGAGTCTTCATTTCCTTTTATTCGTTTCATAATCACACCCTCTGTAAAGACCCTTAATGTCTCTGGAACCATATCATCAGCTGTCTTCAAGCATTAATGTGGATTTGGATACATATCTTTAGCATATGTTTCAGATCGTATATCTTCCCGTATTATTGCGGCAGCAGTTCTAACAATTCTAAGTCTTTCGTTCTTTGGATCTTCTTCTTTCTGTGTGTACCAACTTTTGGATAATATTTTATATCCTGTATCACGGAAACATACTGTAGTGGTTTGCACTTTACGTGTTGTTATTATCATGTCTTCTCCACAGTGATTACATAGGCGTTTCCTAAGAGTTTTTTCTGAGACATCAGTATCTTGTGGAAGATATTCCTTCATCTTCGTCATAAGTTGATTCATCAAGTACTGACACTCGTCGTTATCATTATCAAGGTAGCAGCATAACTGCAGAAATGCTATAGAAATACACTCATCTTCAGGCCTACCTCGTTTTCCCGATGTAGGTGAGGATGTGTAAAATTTAGTGAAACAAGGATGGTGATACCTAGCCTCAACTGCAACTAGATCAATAACGGTATGCATTCGATCAAGCACTGTCCTTCACCAATCATCGTTCCTCTTGATGGCAGCTTCAATGATTTACTCCTTGAATGCTAAGGATCGAACTTCAAATATTTTAACTCGTCTGTTCACATTTTTGTTTTTCATTTCTGCTTGAAAATCACAAACTTCACTGCAAGACAAGCAATCACATTTGAAGTGAAATATATGTACTGCTGATCGAAGGAGTATTGAATTTTGTGGTGAACAATTACTTGCAGCAGTAATACTACTCTCACGAGTATAGTCTTTATGGCACTTAATATGTAATCTCACATTCGTCTCATTTTCCAATTTCTCAAATATTCCATCCTTTTGAAGTAAACTGCTGCTCTTTATAGCATTTGAGCCTATTATCACAACCACAGTGTCACCTTCACTCAACGTTTGTTCACAAATAATACAATATTGGGTTATATCCAGTGTCACCTTCACTCAAAGTTTGTTCACAAATAATACAATATTGGGTTATATCCAT
This sequence comes from Lepisma saccharinum, assembly GCF_977018435.1. Lineage (NCBI taxonomy): Eukaryota > Metazoa > Arthropoda > Insecta > Zygentoma > Lepismatidae > Lepisma > Lepisma saccharinum. The sequence continues at coordinate 36,487,790 of NC_139246.1, forward strand.
TGTTGCCTTGCCAATAAGGTTATTCAGTTTGTTTTCTGATGATCAGATCCATTACATCGAAGTTCCACAACGGGCAGCACCCTTAAAGAAATTACATATATTATTAACAGTGAAATGGTAGGTTAAATCACAAAAATTTATCTTCTTACAGTTATTGGAAATTTTATTTTCTTTAATTTATGTCTGAACACATTTTCGGCTCAGCCTTCACCATTTTTAGTTAATAAAGCAATTATGATCAAACGTCACCGTTCATCCGCCATTTTCCAATATGGCGGACAGAGCACAACTCGGATTGTCGGGGACTTTTAGTATGTTGTTTGAAATACCATACTGGTGATATCTACCAATTTTTATCTCTGTTTGAATTTTTTCCATTCTTTTTTCTAATTTGCCTGGACTAATTCCCTTGGCATACCAGAATACAGTTGCCATAACCTTTCTGGCAGACTGTTGAACACGACATTTCTTCGGGGTTGGGAAACTGGTGTGCTTTCATTGCATGAAGCTTTGTTTGGATTAGGGGTCAAAGTGATGGACCAATGTTTCGTCCACCATCACAAATCTTGGCAAAAAGTCCTCTAGATCTGCGCGATGCATGCCCAAAAGTTGCCATGAACAGGTCACTCTGCTTCTCTTCTGACCAGCATTCAGGTTTCGCTGGACCCATCGTGCCGAAACTTTCTTCATACACAAATGATAGGTTAAGATATTATGAACTGTGCCGGTTGACAACCCTGTACTCTCTGCTAAATACCTGATGGTGACTCGTCCGTCTGCCATAACCATGTCAAGGATCATCTCGATGTTTTCCTCGGTGGTCACTGTTACTGGTGGCCCATCTGCATGGGCATCTTCGCATGACTGTCTGCCACAGTTGAACTCACGGCACCATCTCGCAACGATGGTATATTATGGAGCACACTGCCCTGATGTTTGTACCAAGTCCTCATGAATTTCCTTTGGTTATAGCTTTTTTAATTTCAAGTACTTGAGGACAGTACGAACCTAACTATTTTCCATTTTCAACACGTTCTTACAGATGCTCTACTGCCAACACCGGCCAAGAAAAAGTACATGATAAAACATCTTGCATTTCGGCACAAAGTCATCACAAGTTGTCTACTTTCTACACATGTTAAAATTATGATTCTACATGAGGAGGCAGGGGGAAAGTATTAGAGCATACTGAACGCCCCTCGTAATTTGAACATTTTCCGTATTTAAGCAACTACAATTCTCTTTCTTATGGTAATAAGAAGTTCTTCATATTGAAAACAGTTCATCAAGGTCTTGAAGGAATAAGAATTCTACACATGGATATTTTACAATGCTTTATTGACACTTTTAATGCTTCATACACACACATATTGCAATATGTATAATACAATTATACGCATTTTAAGCAAGCGTATTTATTACTTTTGCATGGTTCTGAAAGAACGCACATTAGATCACAATGTGCGTAGTAAGGTCTTACAGAAATATGAAACAGCAAGGGACTAAGGTCTTTCTTCTCCCCATTGGCTGTTTTGTCGAATAATATACATTTTATTGGTAGTACACGGTGGCAAACACTTGGTGTCGACATGACAGTTGATAGAGAATGGCTTTCACAGATAAATATGTGCTTGCCTATTGCATTTGCATGCCACGTGTCAAAGAACAACATAAACGAAGTAGCCGGTTCGTATTTAAATGCTGACTTGTACTGAAGTTTCATCGCAACAAGAGTCGCATGGTTCAGTGGGTGGTTCTGTTGTTGGCGCGGTCGTTGGCGCTGGTGTTGTTGTTGGTGGTGGCGTTGTTGTTGGTGGTGGTGTTGTTGTTGGCGGAGTACATGGGGGCATTGTTGTCGTTGTTGGAGGTGGCGTTGTTGGAGGTGGCGTTGTTGGAGGCGGCGTTGTCGTTGTTTCTGGTGGTTCACTGTCGTGATGATGCTTATGTTTGCTGCCGAGCATATTCCCCAGCATGTTGTTGTTCTGGTTCATTATATTCCCAAGCATCATGGAGGTATAGGCTTCTTCGGAGTCTTCACCTTTGTTGGGATTAAGATTTCGGTATTGCCTTATCCGTTGGTTCTCTTCAGCGGGGAAACAAATCGCATCCTGTATGGAAGACAAGTTGATCAATATAAGCAAATCCTAAGGACAACACTTTAGGGCATGAGGAACAGTTTCCGCGAGGCTTTTCCCTCGGCGTCACTATTGCCAACTTAGCTATTTTGGAGCCAGGTCTGGCTCTTTCGTCCACTCGTTTGGCTGTGAACTGGTGCGCCCGCCCCACTATGATGCCATCATTGGCTCCGGCCATGATAGACCAAGTTTTGCCATAAATATACATTTTCCTCGTGATGTGATATTATTATATTGATTGTGTCACCCCCCTTTACCTCCCCCGCTACTTTTTATAGCATCGTGGAGATGACATAATACTGTTATCCGGCAATACTATATCGGTGCATTATTGAGATGCGTAATGCCGTCAGTTCTAGACGGTGAAAACTAAGAATAAATTATCATCACTTTAAAGTTAACGGTAATACCAGCCCCCCCACCCCCCCCACCCCGTTGACACCTAACATTACCCTAGGAGGCATTTTATCCAGCCTTCGTAAATGTAATTCCTTGAAAGTAAACTTTATCTCCATTTAAGGTGAGATTTAGCTCTTTCATCCGTATCAAGTTTGGCAACACTGCAAGGATGGCGGTAGGAGGCAAGGAGAAATGCATTACGGTTATGGAAGCATAATTTTGTTTGTTTTCTCGGTAATATCAAACATCCAGTGGCGTAGAAAAGTACATGGACAAATAAAGGACACTTTGAACAGGCACGTATCTAGAAACATGTTTCGGCCGGGGGGGGGGGGAGGGGGTCCGAACCAAGTGTCTCAGGAAAAATAATAATAATAAAAATAATGTTTAAATTAAGATAATTATATTAAATAAAATTAATACTAATTACAATACAAATTAATATTATATTATTATTACACTATTAGGTAAAATGACTGTATAAGTATAGAGATATAAGAGTGCATATTCATTACTTAGCTTACCTGTAGTTAAGATCGGAATAATTTACATAAAAACATGTGCCCTGACAATGAAATTAATGTCAAATAGATGAATAATTAAATATTTATCGAATAACAAAAATTATGTTGCATGTAGTTGTAGAAAAGTAAGTTTCTGATTAATATTTTATGCATATCATTTTGAGTAATAGTGTACATAAATCTTCTTTGTAATGTCATTCAAAGCCGTATGATCCCCATATAATCCTTATCTTCCAATAAATTATACAATAAATGCCAAACGAGTACATTTTCATTTAATTTTCGTACTTAATAAGTCTTTCTTGTGGGGGGAGGGGTCCGGACTCCCTAAATACGTCCTTCAGCCGTATGATCGCAACATAATCTTTGTCTTCCAATAAGTTCAGAGGAAATTATAAAACAAAGGCTACGCGATTATATTTCTCATTATTTAATTTTAGTACTTGATAAGTCTTACGGGGGGTGGGGGGGTCCGGACCCCCCTGGGCCCCCTTAAATACGTCCTTGACTTTGAACGATTTAATGGTCGTCGGAAAAGTTGAAACTCCCATCTGATTAGCCATAACAGGAAGTTGATTCCCCACAAGGAATACATGGGACTCTATAATTACTTATTCATCATATTTTTCAAACACCGTGTCTAGCTTACTAATCAAGTTTAAAGAAAGCGCTTCCACTTCCAACATGGAAAGAAATTCATACTCTCTTGTCCAGTGAAGGTTCTTTTTAGAAGCAGTGCTCATTCCGACAATATTAAAGTAAATGCACAACAGTTGCGAAACTTCACCTTACTGACTCTCTTGACTAATTTGTGAGTGTCCATTCATCAATTCCATCAAATAATAAGTCATCCCCATCTTCGTAAATTAGCCAAAAGTGGCACAAAAAGCGAAGTAAAATAAAGCAAATCAATCAATCTACTTCTTTTTAATGGTTCAAGGGGAGACCTTCACTGAAGTCACTTACTTATCAACCTCTCTTCCACCTTGGGTTGCATTTTTGGAAGGCCAACGATGCTCTGGCGCCTGTAGGGATTTGTGTTGTCATCCGCATATGTTAGTGATCCCTTCATCTTTGTCATCCATACCCGTCGTCGCGATCGTCCAAAATTGATTCAACGCGACGTAAAATACGCGTAAACTAAATTAAGGCGAAGAGGGACAATTACGCACCAGTTGTGCATTTATTTCAATATCGTCGGATTGGGCACTGCTATTTAAAAAAGGGTTTAGTATGCGAGAGAGTATGAATGGAAACTGTTTTTCAAGTTGATTAGTAAGCTAGACACGATGTTTGAAAAATATGATTAATAAGAATTTACAGAATCCCATGTATTCTTTATAGGAAATCAACTTCAAGTTCAAGTTACGACTAAGCAAATGGAAATTTCGACTTTTCCTACTACTATGACATAAATTTAGTTCAATGTGTCCTTTTTCCGTCCATGTACTTTTCTACGTCATCGGATGTTTGATTGTCCCGAGAGAACGAATAAAATAATGGTCCCATAAGCCTAATGCATTTCTCCTAGCCTTCTACGGCCATCCTAGCAGTGTTGCCAAACCTGATGTGCATAAAAGAGCTAAATTTCACCATTAATAGAGCTAAAGATGACTTTCAAGGAGCTAGATTAACGACTGCTTCATAAAGTGCCTCCTACGGTAATTTTAGGTGTCAGAATGGTGGGGGCGCTGCTATTACCGTTAGCTTTAAAGTGATGGATTTTATTCTTAATTTTCACCGCCTAGATTTGGCGGCATCGCCCATCTCAATAATCCACTGATGCTCATATGAAATCGAAAATAAAGGATTCCCAGATAACAATATTGTCATCTTCACCTTAGCCACGGTGTATATAAAAGTAGCTGGGGAATTAAGAGGGGGATGGGTGACGCAGCCAATATAACAATGTCACGTCACGTGCAAAACGTACACTCATGCAAAAGTTGGTCTTTGTGGGCCAGAGCCAGTGGTGTCATCATGGTGGGGTAGAGGTCGGGTGCCACAGTTCACAGCCAAACGAGTGCACGAAAGAGCCAGATCTGGCTCCAAAAGAGCGAAGTTGGCAAGAGTGATCGGTAGCTGCGGCAGCGAGAAAGACCTAGGGGAAATTGACCCTCTCCGCCTTAAATCAAACCAATCTAGTTCTTCCAGGTAGTTCTCTGATTTTGAGAGTGTTACTACTCATAGGAGTGGACTATATTTATGATGACACCGATAAAGTATAGAGTAGAGCCTCTTCCACGTTTAAGTCTATTTTATACTGAGTTAGACATATCTAGATTGGACCTACAGTTCAATGTGGAATCGAACCGGAGACGAATTGCAACGAACCACGAGGATGCACAGAGCGTGTGGAGGTAGAACCCTGCACATTTCTTATTTAAGCTACACCGGAAGTGATGCGATCGGCACCAAGCTCTGTCCACATTTATCGCCCAGAGTTTTCCACCGGGTACCTATTGATGACAGATAGTCTGCAGGTCCGCTTATAACTGGTCGTTAAAGGTAAAATTCTCATCCGAGTTCACCCATCCAGGTAATCGAACCTGTGTCCCCCGTGCAGCAGTCGGACAGAACCACCGCCGCTCTACCGACAACGATATAAATTATTAATATTGAGAACTGGTACCTTATCGATTGGATGGAAAAGTGCAAATGGATCATGTAGAAACTAAACAGTCCATCCAACTCTTTAATTAATGTTATGTACCTAACCTTGCGATGCATCCCGATGGCGTAGTGTTAATGCTGTCGCATTGCAATCAAGGAGCCCCGGGTTCGAATTCGGCGGAGGCACATAGTAGTTCGGATCAAACTTTAAACTGCAGGACCAGTCCCAATTAGCCTATCTGAGCATAATGTGGACTCATAATAAACTTTGACAAACTTTGCAACCGACATAGGTTTCACGTTAGAAAAGGAAACTGCGTACATGCAATGTGAATATGAAAATGGCAATAATTTACAGGAAATAAAACACCGCGGTGGCTCAGTTGGTAGGACATATAACTGTGACACGAGAGACCCGGGTTCGATCTCAGGCGGGAAAGGCTCAGAACATGTTTCCGCATAAAGCGACTTTTGTGTTCACCCAACCTACAATAAAATAGGTACGTGATTGTTTCTGTGTGGGGGGGGGGGGAGGTAAAGGTGGTTAGAGCGTGGTGCTGATCATATCATCTTCACATATGCCAAGATGGTATGTTGCAATGTGTAGGATATAAACACACATGTATTCATACATACATGTGCGTATTCTAGCTGAAACCTTTCGTGTATGTGCTTGGTATTAGGCACATGTAAGTACATTTAAAATTAACAATATAGAGATCATTCATTGAATGTCTACTGCATAATACATTATTTACTGTCATGGTTTATAACAAATGACTTTTCAAAACTTACGTTTGTGAAATGTATTGCGCCTAGGGCCGCCAGAAGAAGTGATGCCTTCATAATGCAGATCAGCTGGAGAAAACGAAATAACAACACATTATTGAAGAATGTTTTTTGCAGATTTAACTAAAATAAGATTTAGATAATGAGTTTGTTTTGACTTCTAGTTTATCTAGTAGGTGCGTTTGTTTCCTAAAGTAGCCACCTGAAATAATTTTAATAGTTGCTATTTATATTTTTGTTATTATCAGTAGACCTCGGATTTTTATGTTCTAAACAGTGTTTTTAGGTTCCTAAAATAGACTCTAAAAATCCTAAAAGTTTCTAAAAATCGTAAAATTTTTTCTAAAAATCCTGAAATAAGTTCTAAAAAATCTTAAATTAGGCTCAAAAATCTTAAATTAGGCTAAAAAGCTTAAAGTAGGTCCCAAAAAATGTAAAATGGTTCAAAATTCAGGAAAATTACTCATTAGATACAACGTTAAAAACAATCAATTTTTGGATACATTGCAATCACACAGACCCTTCATATTGTTAATATATACTTGTTTGTGTGTGGTGAGAAGCGGTAATACGTAAGGTTGAAATATAGAAAATATCTGCCTGTACCCTTGAATTTTTAAAAATTTCGCCTTTAAAACCAGGAATTATGCTTGATTTTTATCATGGTCTTAAAGTGACCACCCTGAATATATAACAATTTTTTTCATGTTATCCACAGCCAAGCTCCGCGATTTGTCTGTGAGGATCGTCTTACGTATTTAACATGATATTTCAAGAAAAAGTCAGTGGTGAAAATTTGAATGTTGAAACGTTACTTTACAAGCCATGAATGCCAGCCACAAAGCACAGCACTGAAGCGAAAGTTAGCAAGACCACACGGATAAGAAATTTGCACTTTGTAGTGTGCAGATAACGGTGGCGCCAGATATTTTTCTTTGCTTAGAGCTTTGTAAAACATCATAGACTTGGTGGAAGAGAAATCTACAGAAAGTTTGTTTCAAACACGTTAATCACTGACTTTTAACGGTACCAAAGCAAGGTAATTCCTCTGTGTGATACAAAAATCCTTACAAACCTTGAAAAATACATAAACAACTTAAAACAAGGTTTGATTTAGGCGCATAAACCTAAAATAGGTTGTAACACACAAAATAGGTTATTTTAGGCACTATAAAACTTGGTCAGTTGTTTGGTTTTTTTATGAAACGTTGATGTAACTTGTTATTTCGTATTTACCTACAAAGGAAAAATAGGCTAAAAAACCTAAAATCCGAGGTATCAGTTGTGAATTATTACTTGGTTCTGATATTTCTAACATTATAGACTGGTCTCTGTTATGACAAGACCTCCACATTACTTTGACATCCTAGAAACTAAGATTTATTCGTTATTTATTAAGTGTTGTTATTAGCCTTGAGATCTTGTAAGTAATGCTGAATTGTAGGTATGAATATATTTTCTAAGATATGTGTGGAAAAACAAGTTGGATTGATTGATTGGTTGATGTGGTTAGTTTTACTTCTCATTTCTGTCACTTTTCGGTAATCGCGAAGATGAAGATGATTGATGAAATTCATGAAGGGGTTCAAACCCAGACCGCTGGCGTCGTAGCGCCCTGTTTTAACCACTTCGTCACGAATACCGGGGAAAAAACAGGTTGGAATACCACTGTAAACTGTAGGTCCAATTTAGATTGATCTAGTGACGATTTCTTGTTAGATTGCTTACCCGTTTGGAAAATTGTAGTTTTTGGTTTCAGAATTGCGCAATGATTATGACAATGTTTATGTACAGTCATCTACAATAAAAATGGGATACATATGTCCTAAAATATTCGCTTCAGTGCAATACGTTATATGTGTTGTTTAAATCTACGTCGATAACTGAACTTGCTATTGAAACGTAGAGTTAAGGAACTCACATAATGATTGCCCGGAAGCAAATATTCCAGAATCTAAGTGCGCTATTTTAATTGCGCATGACTGTACATGAATTACCTAATGGTTCTGTCGCAATATTGAAAATTCACTATTAAAAAATAAAAAGAAATCTTGTTCCATATTGCAAAATGTATACAGAAGAAACGAATTTACTACTAAAATATTCAGTAGTAGTAGGACAATGGATAATACACTTTTTCTGAGATATATTTTTTGTGTTTCTTAAGAATAGTGAATTTTTCGACAAAGATTGTTCAATTACATAATCGTTTCGTAATGTTTCGGTCAACATAAGAGGGCTAACAAGTTATGATCAAGCAGGATTATTCGAGACTTGACCTACAGTTCAAAGTGACATCTTGACAAATGTAATGCTTGCTGATAGGAAATTGAACCGTGGAACCCTCTAGCGACGGCGTTGAACACTACGAGCACTGAAATATCACCTTTTAAGTGAACGTTCCAGGTTTAATTCCTCTCTCGGGCAAGAGTATACTTTTAGACTGTTTCTTCATCAATTTTCCTTAATCACTATTCACTCTCTTTGCCTTGATTAGCCACAAATCGATGAAAAGCGAGTTAAAATAAGCACGGTTCCGATGGGAGATTATGAGGAAATTGAATGGTAAAACTCGCAGAAGCGGCTTGCGGAATTTCCATGTCAAACGTCCTGACATTTCCGAAGTTGTTCGTGTGGACGCCAAGTCCCTCTCGTGTCCATCCGCCTGTCTTCGTGTCATTTCGGAATTCCTTGTAGAGATACCACCTTACCAATTGCTACAAGCTTTGTACTTTCTCATCCCATGCTGAATGGTAGGTGAGCCAAAGGTAGCTTGCGTTCTCAAGTTGGTAACTTTACGAAAATCATAATTTTCATGTCACACAGCTAATAAATGGGCGCCTCAGGTGCACCATGCAGAAAACGAACTGTCTAGAGCTGCCAGCAGCCATTTTATTTAAGTTATTGTGGAACCCCTGGCGTCGTAGGGAAGGTGCAGATCAGTCCTCCACGGAGGTCGGTTATTCGTCATTACTTTATACAATGCATATCGACAATCAAAAGTTTGACACCAACAATTTTCTCTAATAAGATGTAGAAACGTGAATGAACATGAATAAATAATGTTTTTTTGAGCACAAGCATTAATTTTTAAGCCAACTATAAGCCGTGGGCTACCTTAGGGACTCATGGACCACCTTGAGAACAGATGTAAAGGTTTTGTAATCCCTTTTCTTAAATAAAAGTTCCAAGCCATGCTACAAAATATCAATTTGGTACTCATTTGTAATTAGTTACATGAGTTATTTCTTTTGATTACAGACATTTATGTCTCATTAATTTGTAAATTGCTCTAGAAGCTTAACTAGGGCAACCTTTGGTTTACCTACCTTGTACTGAAAAACGAGTAAATGCTGTAGAATTACGGACTTATCGATCCAGCTGTTGTACAAGTGAAGCAACTGATGGTACAGACTACACTTTGTAATCCACTTGTGGTTTTATGCCATGTTATTGAAGGGCGATCTTCAGCCAGCCAATCACTGGCTTTGATAATGAAGAATTTAAAGAGTACACTACCTTCGCACTGTACTTCCGTGATTGATGTGTCCAGTATCTCTTCCTGGTTAGTTAGTTTACACACGTGCAAGGGCATTTGTAAACTGTTTCAGAACTGCAAAGCCTCTGTTATTACTGTTTATCATCCTTTAGTCATGGGTGTCATATGAGTGTTGGAGTTCACGAAACAATAATTATTAGTATCTTGAAAGATAGTATAGCTCGACCACAAGGAAAAAAACCTTCCCTCCAAAGCGTTCGCGCAACTTCCCTGCCGTTATCGGTGTTCGGGGCAGTGTTACCAGGTCAGATTTGAAAAATTCGGGAGATTGTTCCTTGGGAAACCAGAAGATCTGCTACAAAATCCGATGATCTAATAGTAGCGGATGAACGACGATCTTGGGGGCGGAGGGGTGGCATAGTCGTGCGCACTGGGGGGAGGGGCAAGGGGAGTGGCGCGCATTGTTTACGGTGTAAACGCCACAGATACTTTTGTAACAATGGTGCTAAACCCAGCACCCTGTGTTTGGCGAAAATATACCGAAGATCTCCATTTCAGGAGTGGGCGTTTCAAACAAAAGAAAGTAAACCGCCCGAAGGAACCGACCAACATCTTTCATCTCTTCCGCATTTTCCGGTTAGAGGGCGCGTGGAAAAGACCCTCAAATTTGCCCTTTCTCAGCACCGACACACGGGTTTTGTGATACCTCTATTATCACGAGGAATTTTTATGACTGGAAATGGTAGAAAGTTGTGTTCACAGATGAAGCTAACGTGCCGCCTTTCGTTGTCGGCGATTTTCCACAATCTTTCAAGTCGAATGCTAACAATAACAAATCAATTTGCCTTCTGCTGGTGTTCGGTGTACAGCTATCGATAGGGGTGGGCACGCGTCCTGCACCATAATGAGAAAATGCATTACGTATGTGAAATATATTTGGTGAATTAGACAGCATGTCTTCCTCAATAATTCAAGATAGCAACGCTTATGCTAGGGTGCCACCCATCCTCCCCATCTGCTAGAAATACACACACACACACACCCACAAACACATACATGTATAACATAATTTGCCCACGCTACGAAGTCAGTGTTTCTACCTCGTAAGGCAAGGACGTTTCACTGTGTTTGTGTCACATCATCCATTTCATCAGTTTTTCATTCATCAATATTGTCGTACTTACCCGTAGAGGCACAAAAGCGACTTAAAATAACTAAAATAGAAATAGAGTTTAGGGTGGGATAAAATACAGCCATCTAAAAATAGTAATGTAGAGTGCATCACACATAAATTTGCCGTTGCGTAGAAACGAATTTTCGTTTCGTCTCCCTCTCTCTTAGCATCACGTGTTCTACCCTGCTCGAAAACCTTCGCTATTGTTGCCATATTGTCATTCCATTCCTGGACACACTCGCGCAAACATCATTGAAAACAATTGAATAGCGCTCCAGCTCGCGGTTCCCACCGTTCGGCAGGGACGGTAATGTGGCAATATAGCACAGCGTAGTGGTTGCTTCTTTTATGCAGTGCATGTTCATTGGCTAGCTAGTAACTAGTGTTGCCAACTGTAATAATGAAGCACTATTTCTGTCACGGAAGCGGAAAGGCAGGTAAAGTGGCGGTCAGTTTTGTTGGATTGGAAGCACCATATTTTTATTTTATTCTAAGTATTTGACCGGTTTGACGTTGTGTGCGTGTATTGCGTGTGTGTATGTAAAAGTGTGTGTTTGCTAATGAACGTTAAATTCCATAATGCCTCCAGTTCTGTCGAAGTTGAAATCAAAAACCTTGCATAGCCAAGCTCGGGAAATTCTAAGCAACGTGCACGAGTTCATGAAGGAGGAAGCCAGTCATGGTGTTAGCATCCCAATAAAGCATTTTGGCAAGAGAGCAGCGAACAGCAGCAACAAATTGTTCATATTTCATAATTTTGGAATTATTCAAAATAAATAAATTATGTGGCTCCAACATCATTTCAACTCTGGCTCCGGCACGTGTTCTTGTAGAAATTGCATAGAGGAGGCTGTCATTTTTGCTGCTTAATGCGATACATTGAAAACTGTGATCGAGCGAGATATTCTTTTGCGCTGAATAGTATTGAAATAGCATAAGAAGTCTCATTATTTATTTTATATTTTGATGTTTTAGTTACGAATATATTGATTTTCAATTTTCCGTTGCTGCGTAATGACCGGGGGGAGGGGGGGTCGAAATAGAGCGGCATCTGCCGCCACCTCCCAGGGAGGCAAAATGACTAGCGCCGGTGTAACGGGGAATTTGGACTCCGTAGAAAAGTGACTGTACAGTCAATTCTCTACAGAGAAAAATGACTGCCCTTTTCAGTTCCCGTCAATTAAGCAGGGGGTAAAATATCCCCGTAGAAAAATGACTGCCTCTCAATTCCCACTTAAAAGAGGGGGTACAAATTTCCCGTAGAAAAGTGACTGCCCAATTAAATCCTGCTTATATTAGGAGGGGGTACAATTTCCCCGTAGAAAAGTGACTGCCCCCTTAAATACTGCTTATATTAGGAGGGGGTACAATTTCCCCGTAGAAAAGTGACTGCCCCCTTATATCCTGCTTATATTAGGAGGGGGTACAAATTCCCCGTAGAAAAGTGACTGCCCCCTTAAATCCTGCTTATATTAGGAGGGGGGTATAATTTCCCCGTAGAAAAGTGACTGCCTATTAAATCCTGCTAATATGAGAAGGGGGTACAATTTCCCCGTAGAAAAGTGACTGCCCCTTTAAATCCTGCTTATATTAGGAGGGGGTTCAATTTCCCCGTAGAAAAGTGACTGCCTATTAAATCCTGCTAATATGAGAAGGGGGTACAATTTCCCCGTAGAAAAGTGACTGCCCCTTTAAATCCTGCTTATATTAGGAGGGGGTACAATTTCCCCGTAGAAAAGTGACTGCCCCATTAAATTTATTTATTGGAACAAGCGAAGGAATGTCTTAAACTAACAGCATGTCCCGTACTCTTTGTTTTATCGGGTACTTATTGGCATCCGCTATTACGTCTCCATTTTGCTTTCTCTCTGTTCTATCGTGGGCGATTCAGCTGCCTTTTCCTTGAAAGTGTGGATTTTTGTGGCAATGCTTCAGCTGGTCGGCTCAAGTTAATGAGACGTCTGCCTTAATTAATCACGTTTGACATAGATATTTACTAGCTTGAAAGAAAATATACTTTATATTTAGTTAATGTGATCAGAGGATTGTAGTAATCAATGTTTTATGCAGCATATAAACTTTCAACGGATAGTCACAAGCCACAGCGAACATAACCACAACTCTATTTCATAATTACACGTACAGAAGGATGAGTTCCACACTGAACTGCTAGCTGACGGGTGCCAGAAATTTCCACTATTACTATCAAAAAGATGTGACTCGTCACTTCCTTCATTATTGTCTCCAAAATCTATGTTTTCTATCGGTGCATGTACAGCCTACGTAGCGGGAAAGTGTGGCTTATGACTATATCACTACACAGATGACCACCTGGTTGGAGAGCCAAAAACTTCAGTGATGTACATATTATACTGCCATTCGATAAGAAATATGACAATGTCTCGCACTTTTTGGACAGTGGGTTGCTTATTGTGCATGATGGTATGTTCAACAACAACAACATAAAAATCAAACATGTGGCTTAAGAATATCATCCACTGACTCCTTCATGTGTTAAACATGGTGAATAATATGTAATAGGTTAGTTGCAAACCACAACGAAATTATAAATGTCTGTATTTGATAAAGTTTTTGTATAAATTGAAATACATCACATATTATATTAAAATGCACTACAGCATTATTGAAATACATATTTAGTGAAAAGTGATGAATCATAATTCTCATGCTATATGCATTGTATATTTTTTTTTGTTCAATTTTTTTGAAGTTAAAACAATTGTTTTATTTGACTTGTGTACTCCTGGTGTTTCTGAATCGTATTGATTCTGATCAAAATGTTACAATTAAAACTATAGTCTGTGTGTAGATGTATCTTGTTATTTGTTCCTATGAAAATATGATTAGTGTGTACATAAATATGTTGGTGTGTGTAAGTATGTTTATATGTAATATATGTTTCTGTGTAACAAAATTATGATTTATCAACCTCATAACACGAATAACGTGTGTATTCGATTATTTTAAAAATTGATCAAAGATTCTATCATAAAATGCATCAATGTAATTTTTAAATTCGAGAGTTACTACGGATATGTGGAAGCGACCACTTTCAATTATATTTTACAAGTTATAAAATATTTCCATGTTAAATTATCGCTTCTACGGGCTCTCGTCGTGCTTTTCAAATAAATGTAATTACCACAAGGGACAAAGTGTTTTACTTTTTGTTAGTTATGCATAGATTATATAAGAAGTATTTTTATGATGAGAAACCTATTTATTTGTGACAGTACACACACACATTGTGTACAAATTTGTTGTCCAAAATGTTTCAAGAAAATGCAATTCAAATGTCTTGATTGATGGATTGATTGAATTAGCGTTTTAATTTATGCGCAGTAAGTCTAATCAAGAATGGACCCACAGTTTATAGTTGGATCCGAATTACTATGTGCCTCCACCGGGTATTGAACCCAGGACACCTTTATCACCCTACTCAAATGGTAGACTCATTCAAATGTTTTGATGAACATTCAAATGAGAAAGTTGTACGTAATAATTAAGTCAATGATGAGCCAGATACCAGAGTTATAAAGGCTTTATACGACAATATAGTACATCTAATTTCCCTACTGTTTTGTGAAGTAAATTAAGTAAGCAGCAACTTTTCTCCGTAGCATTTTGTATGCAATTTCTCATGTAAGAACTAATTATTAGGACAGTAACTTTTCCACGGGGAAATTTGTACCCCCTCGATATATATTAAAGATAAAAGGGGCAGTCCCTTTTCAACGGGGAATTTGTACCCCCTCCTAATATAAGCAGGATATAAGGGGGCAGTCACTTTTCTACGGGGAAATTGTACCCCCTTCTCATATTAGCAGGATTTAATAGGGCAGTCACTTTTCTACGGGGAAATTATAGCCCCTCCTAATATAAGCAGGATTTAAAGGGGCAGTCACTTTTCTACGGGGAAATTATACCCCCTCCTAATATAAGCAAGATTTAAGGGGGCAGTAACTTTTGTACGGGGAAATTGTACCCCCTCCTAATATAAGCAGGATATAAGGGGGCAGTCACTTTTCTGCGGGGAAATTGTACCCCCTTCTCATATTAGCAGGATTTAATAGGGCAGTCACTTTTCTACGGGGAAATTGTAACCCCTCCTCATATTAGCAGGATTTAATAGGGCAGTCACTTTTCTACGTGGAAATTATACCCCCTCCTAATATAAGCAGGATTTAAAGGGGCAGTCACTTTTCTACGGGGAAATTATACCCCCTCCTAATATAAGCAGGATTTAAGGGGGCAGTCACTTTTCTACGGGGAATTTGTACCCCCTCCTAATATAAGCAGGATATAAGGGGGCAGTCACTTTTCTACGGGGAAATTGTACCCCCTTCTCATATTTGCAGGATTTAATGGGGCAGTCACTTTTCTACGGGGAAATTGTACCCCCTCCTAATATAAGCAGGATTTAAAGGGGCAGTCACTTTTCTACGGGGAAATTGTACCCCCTTCTCATATTAGCAGGATTTAATAGGGCAGTCACTTTTCTACGGGGAAATTATACCCCCTCCTAATATAAGCAGGATTTAAAGGGGCAGTCACTTTCTACGGGGAAATTATACCCCCTCCTAATATAAGCAGGATATAAGGGGGCAGTCACTCTTCTACGGGGAAATTGTACCCCCTTCTCATATTAGCAAGATTTAATAGGGCAGTCACTTTTCTACGGGGAAATTATACCCCCTCCTAATATAAGCAGGATTTAAGGGGGCAGTCACTTTTCTAGGGGGAAATTATACCCCCTCCTAATATAAGCAGGATATAAGGGGCAGGTACTTTTCTACGGGGAAATTGTACCCCCTTCTCATATTAGCAGGATTTAATAGGGCAGTCACTTTTCTACGGGGAAATTGTACCCCCTTCTCATATTAGTAGGATTTAATAGGGCAGTCACTTTTCTACGGGGAAATTATACCCCCTCCTAATATAAGCAGGATTTAAAGGGGCAGTCACTTTTCTACGGGGAAATTATACCCCCTCCTAATATAATAAGGATTTAAGGGGGCAGTCACTTTTCTACGGGGAATTTGTACCCCCTCCTAATATAAGCAGGATATAAGGGGGCAGTCACTTTTCTACGGGGAAATTGTACCCCTTCTCATATTAGCAGGATTTAATAGGGCAGTCACTTTTCTACGGTGAAATTGTACCCCCTTCTCATATTAGCAGGATTTAATAGGGCAGTCACTTTTCTACGGGGAAATTATACCCCTCCTAATATAAGCAGGATTTAAAGGGGCAGTCACTTTTCTACGGGGAAATTGTACCCCCTTCTCATATTAGCAGGATTTAATAGGGCAGTCACTTTTCTACGGGGAAATTATACCCCCTCCTAATATAAGCAGGATTTAAAGGGGCAGTCACTTTTCTACGGGGAAATTGTACCCCCTCCTAATATAAGCAGGATTTAAGGGGCAGTCACTTTGCTACGGCGAATTTGTAACCCCTCCTAATATAAGCAGAATATAAGGGGGCAGTCACTTTTCTACGGGGAAATTGTACCCCCTTCTCATATTAGCAGGATTTAATAGGGCAGTCACTTTTCTACGGGGAAATTGTACCCCCTCCTAATATAAGCAGGATATAAGGGGGCAGTCACTTTTCTACGGGGAAATTGTACCCCCTCCTAATATAAGCAGTATTTAAGGGGGCAGTCACTTTTCTACGGGGAAATTGTACCCCCTCCTAATATAAGCAGGATTTAATTGGGCAGTCACTTTTCTACGGGAAATTTGTACCCCCTCTTTTAAGTGGGAATTGAGAGGCAGTCATTTTTCTACGGGGATATTTTACCCCCTGCTTAATTGACGGGAACTGAAAAGGGCAGTCATTTTTCTCTGTAGAGAATTGACTGTACAGTCTTTTTTCTACGGAGTCCAAATTCCCCGTCACGAAAACGGGGAATTTGGACTCCGTAGAAAATTGACTGTACAGTCACTTTTCTACGGAGTCCAAATTCCCCGTTACACCGGCCCTGGTTCATAACAAAAGAAAAAGCCGCGCAGCTTATCGTCTAGTGGCAGTATATGTACTTGTTATTGTTGTGGAAGCCGCCATCCTTTGTAAATGTACAACAACGGCAACCGACTGTCGCCGATCTCAGAGAGGAAATAATAATACTGCTTGTGGAGGAGTGTTATGGTGCAATTGTAGCGGTTTAACACGTTGGCATGTTATTATCTGCCGTTGCAGTTCCATACCTGTGTATACGGGTTTTGGGAGTGAAAAGATAGAACGCCACCAGTGCATTAATGTAATGAGAAATAATATATATATTTTTTTATTTTGTTTGAAATCACTCAAATAAGGAATCGTATGAAGAAGTCTTCTTTGCAGCATTTTTGGTAATTTTACTTATGTGTTAGTTCATATTTTGCGAATTTTTAGTCCATATGTATGTAGCTACATACAAAGCCACTTGTTAGTACATATTAATCCTAGTCCTGGTATAATGCATGACGTTTAAAACTCAACGTTAGATAGACCTGAATTCTCTAATTTTATTGTTGTACGTAACAGCTGTGCATCGGCGCACTGCAGCGATTTTTCTATCTGCTCCATTAGCAACACTGCTGGGTCATTCCATGTCAAATCATCCAGAATTTTGTGAAAATGTCACCCACCATCCCCGATTTTGATGAAATTCGGCATGCTTATAGAACTTTTCATGCTGATTACAAAAATGACAACTTTTTAAAAATTGGTCAAGGGGTTCAGAAGTTACGCGCTTTTTAAGATCTCCATGTACGCCACATGGGGCTCCACTTTGAATGACACGTATTAGGTTATAAACGATCATATCTTCCCTCGGGTTTGCCGTAGAAACTTCAGGTTTGTTTTCTTTTGTTCAGAATAGTATAAGCTTTCGTTTAAATAACGTTTCAGATGAATGCATCAGTAAACATGTATTTTTATATATAGTTTTATGTATTTTTTTAGAAAATAAATGACTAACTTCAAGAGCGAATTTCATGCAATGCCCCCCCTTCAATTTCCCCCCAATTTTATACGTAGGTAGCTCAGAGTGTGTACTAATGCCTGATGAAAAAATGGGATGGACTGTTCAGAGACAGGGTGATAAAAAAATCATTTGCATAAAATGACATTAAAAGTAAATCTTATTAAAAATGCTTATGTATTTAGCGCAAAGCCTGAAGTACAATATGTTTCAAGTTACAATATTCAAAATTTATGTTCACTAAGCATAGGCGTAACCTGGCGGGGGAAAAGGGAAGCACTGACCCCCTCCAAAATTTATAAGTTAAATATATTTTGTGATCCTCCTGGCACTTGAGGAACAAACAAATAAAGAGTAATAATTGTGATTTTTCAAATGTATTTATCAAATAATCCTGGACACTATTTTTATGCGATGGATAACTTTGCGATTATCTCAACCCGAAGAAAGTTTCCAAGTGACCCATTAAGATAGTACTTAAAAATTGTACTTTATGCATTGCCAAAATTTCATGTACTATAAATTGTGCCGTTCACATTTTAGATGGATATTTTGACCATTTCAAACACATTAAAGTATTTGACTTATCACTAAGTACATATGTTCATCCATTTGTATTGTTAATGTCCACTGGACACAGCATACTTTTTGGCCAGTAGTGGGAAGTTGATGGACAAAGTGGATGCAAGAATTTAATTGCTGCATCGCCATTTTCACGTGGACTTTTGAAGCAATGCTACAAACAAGTTTGAGTCACGCACACACATGCTACTACATAACTGTTCACTGTTGGAATTCGAAAGGCACTTCTTCACAGAAGTCAAACCATACAGTTATACAAAACATATCACATCAGCACTTACTATTTTGGCTCTGACTGTTAAACAACTAGTGTTTCGAAGTAATTAATTACTTTTACAAGTAACAGTTACTTTTTATTTAGGAATTCTAACTGTAACTAGCTACTTTTAAAAGTAAGTACCTGTAACGTTAACAACGGTAACAGAGTTACTTTTTGCAGTAGGGAAATAGCTAAATTGGACAATTCTGTTCCAGACTATAAAAATAAAATATGTACCTTCTCCAGATGCTACGTGAAAGGATTTACTTGGAATTGCTGACAAGGAAGCTATACTTTGTTGCATGCTAAATTTAGAACATCCACGCTTTACTGTAATTCATTTCTAATTGTATGTGAAAACGCCATTGTTTTTGGTAGACTGCTGCGTTCGTTTGGAATGTTGTTGTACAACTAGGAAAAAGTCATTGTCGAGGGAGTGGATCTTTGGATATTGTTGAACTTGGAATGGAGGAGAAAGAAATAGGTGCAAGTGGAATCAATGACACCATATTCAAAATACCGTGATCAGCATACAAATGATTTTTAATTATAATCGTTCAAGCAAAGTTGACTGTGTTTTCCATCATTTATTAGCAGTAATAATGTAAATATATGAATACATATTATGTACTAGAAACATAAGTAAAACATGGAAGTCTTCTTGATCATTGATTTTGTGTAACTTTTACACAAATCAATGATCATTAACAGTACGTTACTGTTACAGTAACTGTAAAAGAAACTCAGTTACTTTCAAAGTACCAGTAACAATAACTGAGTAACTTTTTTAATGATTGACTGTAACTCAGTTACTTGTAAAAAGTAACTTACGGAACCTGTAAGTTCAAAATATGCATACTTCCTGGTACTGTTGTAGTACTTTGCAATCGCTGACACATTGTACTGTGGGTTGTTGTCATTTCACCCTAGATGATTACTAAAGAAATTTATGCCTTGAATACTATTTCGACATAATTGCCGTACTTGTTGATTTATACTATAGAAGTCTATACAAGTATTTTTACTGTTCCAACCATCCCGTCAGAAGGATATTTTCTGTGGTATGTGGCGAAAAAGCTCCATTTGAAAAAACATCAATCAGCACAAATGTGTAGTATTAATTCTTACTTCATATTACGTATCCCCATGAAGAGTAGCCAAAAAAGAACTTCCATATTGAGATAAAATGCACAAAAAGAATGTTCTCGAAGATAAATTTGCTAAACTTGGGAATGTTAATAATAATTATATATATAATTATATAATATATAAAATTTTAAAAAAATGAAGACTGTTGAAACTAACTTAGATACAGTGGAACCTCAATTTTACGTTATGCAGGAGACCAAGCTGAAAAAACTTAATACGTGGGAAAATATAAAATCATGTAAAATTTCTAACGAGACCATCAAGATTGAATGCAAAATGAAGGAAAATGTAAAATCGAGGAACTTAAATCGGGGTTCCACTGTAATTATTACTTGCAAATTTTAAAATTAATCTATAAATTTTGGAGGGGGCAAGTGCTTCCCTTTGTCCCCGCCAGGTTACGCCTATGCTTAGTGAACATAAATTTTGAATATTGTAACTTGAAACATATTGTACTTCAGGCTTTGCGCTAAATACATAAGCATTTTTAATAAGATTTACTTTTAATGTCATTTTATGCAAATGATTTTTTTATCACCCTGTCTCTGAACCGCCCATCCCAATTTTTTCATCAGGCATTAGTACACACACTGAGCTACCTACATATAAAATTGGGGGGAAATTGAAGGGGGGGCATTGCATAAAATTCGCTCTTGAAGTTAGTCATTTATTTTCTAAAAAAAAATACATAAAACTATATATAAAAATACATGTTTACTGATGCATTCATCTGAAACGTTATTTAAACGAAAGCTTATACTATTCTGAACAAAAGAAAACAAACCTGAAGTTTCTACGGCAAACCCGAGGGAAGATATGATCGTTTATAACCTAATGCGTGTCATTCAAAGTGGAGCCGGATGTGGCGTACACGGAGATCTTAAAAAGCGCGTAACTTCTGAACCCCTTGACCAATTTTAAAAAAGTTGTCATCTTTGTAATCAGCATGAAAAGTTCTATAAGAATACCGAATTTCATCAAAATCGGGGATGGTGGGTGACATGGCCTGGATGAATTGACGTGGAATGACCCTGCTTCTTTAGTTGTTTCGCGCATCGCACGGCAGAAATATCTGCGCTGGACTCTAGTAAAAGTAATAAAATAATGTCCTAGCACAATTGAGTAGCGTTTGACATAATTTCACAGTTCAAACAGCACTTGTCACGGCTGAGTGTCGTTCCACTCCACATCTCCCCTCCATGTTCAAGTAAGATGAGCAAGAAACGTGTTTTTAAGCTGGCCGTTGGAGGTTCCATAGCAATAGTTTATTAAGGAATTCTCCCGAGAAATCAATAGGCCTGGCAACGCTGACGTGAGCCAGCTCGAATGTTGCTTCCCCCTGCCCTTTCCATCACCCGCCGGAGCGATGTGCTTCTGCGCAGGTTTTTTTGCTTGTGGTTCCACTATAAGAGGGCTTTATGTGGCCAGTGGCTTGCCACAGGGGGCTGGGGAGGTTGGTAGGGGTCATACCCTTTTTTGGCACAGTATTTCTAAAAGAAAAGAACGCCAAAAGCAGAAAAATATGGTAATATGAGGGGGACAACTGAAAAAAAGTATATGTAATCACCCCCTTTCAAAAATTATGGGCACACTACTATGGCACACGGAGACACAAATACGTACTAGAGCATTCCCTGACATTCGCTACGAGACTCGGTGGCATGCGGCCCGGCGTCAGAGCTTGTCTTTCCCGGTGAACGGGGTCCGCGACAGTCGCACGCAATAGTATTTTTTTTCGCTCTCCCTGCCATCGCTCTCTTTCCCTTTCTGTTGACGTTGCAGACTGACGCCAGTATAATCCTCCATCGGAAGTTGTGTTGTGTCGTGTCAGTGTGTTGAAGATTATGGCTTAATATGCCACCACAAAAGTTTACATTACAACAAAGGATTTATCTTGTCGAGTGTTACTTTGGAAAGAGGAATTGTAGAGAAGTGCGACGACGTTTCGCAACGAAATTTCCTGGTGTTCCCGTTCCACATAGAACCACTATATTAAACCTCGTCAAAAAGTTAGAGTAAAAGTAGAAAGAAATATTTGGAAATCTAGAAAATAAAGAATACAAAGACAATCCGCACACCATCCGTGAGTTAAAAGAGAGTATTGTACTAGAAATCGGGAGGATTACAGTAGACGAACTTGCACGCGTAAATGCCAATTTACTTCGGAGATGCCAGGAATGTGTTGCAGCAGAGGGACATCATTTTCAACACCTTCTTTAGTCAAGGTTAGTACACAATATGAAAACTCTAGCCACTGTCGCGGACCCGTTCACCGGGATAGACAAGCGCTGATGCCGGACCGCTTACCGCCGAGTCTCGTAGCGAATGTCAGGGAATGCTCTGTAGATGTATGAATAGAACCAACAATGAGAATAAGAATATAATACTCTGTGCTTTCCATATAGATACATATTCTAAAATATGATACAAAATGTATCGTTTACGTTGTTCCAATATATGGCATAGACGCGTTATATATTCCAAGATATGACATAAAACTGCTTTCGCCCCCCTTTCCTTTCACCTTCTAGGGGTCCCGGGTTCGATACCTGGTGGAGGTATATAGTGGTTCGGATCCCGCTTTAAACTGTAGGTCCAGTCCCGATTAGCCTTATTGTGCATAAAGTGGACTTAAAACACCAACTCAAGCAGCCAACCTTTCACCCTTTCTTCCGCACTTTTGTATCCTTTTCCTTTAATCTCTCTCTTCCACGCCTCTTCCACGGTGCCTTGAAAGCAGATTAATATAGCCTGATATTTACAAAAAGGGTCAAACATTCGCCAAATTTGCCCGTCGCTAGGTGCACACAAAGATAAAGAATGTGAATGGATAACTCGCAATTAACATACCTTGCTGATGGAGTTTATCATTAATTGAAAACGTTATCTCTGGAGGTGATGAACATACTGTTGATCGTTATAGAATGAAAAGGAAACAAAATAATTGATCATTGCCTGTTTATTACTCAAAGTACATCCCTCCTGCATCAACACAGCAATTGGCACGGTTGGCCAACGATCGATACGCTGCAAGTCTTCATGTGGTATGACTTGAAGATTGAACGCCACAACTTATTGGATGGTCCTGTGTTCATCAAAACTACGTAATTTCAGCAGCAGCTTCACTTTTGGGGACAGGAAATAATTACAGGAGGATAAATCTGGTTAATACAGAGGATAATTCAACACACTCACTTGTTTTTGCACTAGGAATACCTAAACAAGAACTGTTCCCTGGTACCGTGCATTATCGTGAAGCAGGAATCAACTGCTCGCCTCAGGAAACTGAGCTTGGAGAGGGTCAGTTTTCTTTCATAATCATTCCGAGCACTACGATAGCAACAGCCAATTACAGTTTCATCCTTTGGAACAAATACCTTGCTGTGGTAAAAACCATAATATTGTCTTAACCTTTGATTTTTCGAGCTGCATATTCTTCCCTCTTGGTAAATTTAGCGACTTCTATCCTGCGATTTGTAGGATCGTACAAGAACTGTAGTGAGAATGCTCTGTTTTGTCCTCCTCAACAATAGAATTAAAGAAACGTTTATTCCAGCAAGCAGTTTTCAGAATGTCTTTCATGAAACTTGATGTTAACTCGCTGCTCCATAGCTATTACGTGACGACACCCTTACACCTCCTTCACGACATGGCGGCATAATTCCCTGCATGCCCATCGCAAGTTCATGAGGTGGTAGCAGGCCGTGGATTTTTAACCACACTACATCATGAACGCGTTACGCAAAACCGACGCGTTTGTAGGAGCCGGTTGTCATTGGAATTTACATCCGAGCGGCTCTTCATTTCTTTTTAATAACGAGAGCTCCTCCAACTGAGTAACTCAGCACAGGGAAATCTAACAATATTCATCAAGAGCATAATCAAATAACATACACATATACACGTGAAAATATATTGATTATATCTAGTACCTAATTGCTGACCAGCGTTCACTACGTACAATAAAAAAACTTTTATGGTATAGATAACCTAGCATACAATAGTAATACTTCAGTAAAAGAAAAGTACCCGGAATATGGCTGGTAAAAGTCCCACATTGGAGGTGTCGAGAATTCATTCTGTCCATAGGATGGCAGCACTGTACTGAACAACCACGCAGAGGGGTAGCAGCTGTTTACGTTAGTTGTGTTGACGAGTGTCCTGCGATTTGCAGAATGGAGACAAATGTCGAGCAAAGAATTTGTTTGAAATTTTGTGTTGCCAACGGACTGTCGTGTGCTGAATCGTTGAAAATGCTACAAAAGGCCTTTGGTGATTCGTGTCTTTCGAAAACACAAGCGTATGCATGGATCAAGGCTTTCAAAGAAGCTGATTTCCCCCGTTCTGGTCGCTTCCAGGTCGACGACTAACGAAAACGTCGATAAAATCAGGACAATGATGCTAGAAACCCGGCGTGTGAGTGTGAGAGAGGTGGCTCGTAAGCTTGACATATCACACATGTCCGTTCACAACATTTTGACTGATGTGATAATTATGAAACGCGACTTGTTCCGAATGAGCTGAATTTTCTGCAAAAAGCACATCGCAGGGATGTTGCTGAAGACATGATTTCGCAAGCCCCTAGTGACTCAACCTTCATGAAACGCATCATGACTGGTGATGAGACATGGGTGTATGACTATGACATGCAAACAGGTCAACAATCTTCAGAATGGCGCTTCGAAAATGAACCAAAACCCAAAAAAACACATTCAAAGTCGCTCAAACATTGTCCTGCTCATTGTTTTCTTTGATTATAGTGGTGTTGTGCACTCAGAATTCCTTCCAGCGGGACAAACTGTGAATAAAGAGTTTTATGTGACCGTTATGAGAAGTCTGCGTGAGAATGTTCGCCGGAAAAGACCAGAGTTATGGAAAAACAATTTTTGGATTTTGCACTACAATAATGCGTCGTCGCACACGTCGACTCTTGTTCTCCAGCCAAAAACTCAACACATGTCGTCGCTCAAGCCCCATATTCTCCAGATATGGTTCCGTGTGATTTTTTCTCTTTGCGCGACTCAAGTTACCACTTCGGGAAGGCGTTTTCAATCAATTGAATCCATTAAAGGAAATTCGCAGAAGGAACTCAGTGCGATACCGTCTTCTGCGTTTGAAAAGTATTTTGAAGGCTGGGTTAAGCGTTGGCATATGTATGTTGCATCTGATGGAGCCTATTTTGAAGGCGACACAATAAATGTTGATGATTAACCACGTATTTTGTGTATTATTCACAAATTCCATGTACTTTTTGTACGTAGTAGTACAGTCCCTTCCAAAAATTTAAGACCACCAACTTTTTCCATATAAATGAATCCTGACCGAAAGTTTTGGTAGTGAAATTGTATGAAAGTAATATAGTGTGTGAGGCATATATTGCCGAAAAAATATTGGTATACGTCTTGTAGTTCTTGAGATACGAAAGTGAAAAATCAAATTTCTTAACTGAAAAATCCAGCATTTTGAAGTACAGATGAATGTGTATACACGTAACCTACGTCGTTATGACAGTACTGAATGAATTTTTTCCAGTATTGTGGAACATGAACGAAGGTTTTTGCGCAAAAAATAAAATAAAATAAAATAAAATTTCTTGTGTTTTATATTTTTTTCTCAAATTCGCAAAATAAAAAAATACAACGAAGACTGAGAGGTCTTCTGATAACAATATCTTCCACGGCGACTGCGCTGGAGTGAAAAAAACTTATCAGTCATTAGTTGAAATGTGTGTCAATGGATAGCGCAGAAAACATATCTCAAGTAGCAGCATTGTGCAAGTCCAATCGTGTTTTCGTTACTGAATCGCAAGCTACTTGATAATGGGGGGAAAATCTGTGCCCGTGACCATGAAATGGTAAATAATTGGTGTGTACAGATGCAATAGGTCTCATAGAGAAATTGCAGTCGCATTGAATGTGAGTAAAACCTGCGTGGTAGACACAATAAACAAATTCAAGCAGCAAGGTACAGTGGTTGATAAACCACGCTGCGACCGCCCAAGGGTAACGTCTGTACGCGAGGACCGGATTATCGCGAGAGTGGCAAAGAATGACGTAAAGACCCTCTTCCAGCGATAATGGGGGAATTTGAAGATTCCACTAATAAAAGGGTCTCAAAGATGACCATTTCGCGTCGTCTGGGGGAATGTGGACTTGCGTCATACGCTCCTCTCAAAAAGCCATTGCTCAACAATGTACATAAGAGTAATCGTGTGAAGCGGTACAAAAATAAGAGAAACTGGTCCATTGAACATTGGGGTAAGGTCCTTTTCAGTGATGAATCGAGATTCGTGCTGTACAGCTCCCGAAAAGTGAGAGTTTGGAGGACAGCAACAACTTCTCCCCGAATGTCTCGTGCAAGCTGTTCAGGGTGGGGGTCAATCAGTCACGATCTGGGGATGCATGTCAGCTGCAGAGACCGGGATTTTGAGATTCATTCCTGGCTCAATGGATTCACGAGAATACATCAGAATAATGAAAGATAACATGCTCGCATCCACCCAGAAGCTCCACAACGGTTACTTTGTCTTGTAGCAGAACAACGCGACTTGCCACACGTCAGCAGCAACAATGGCTTGGATTCAAGCGAGGGAAATCCCATTGTTGCCTTGGCGAACACGAAGTCCGGACCTGAATCCTATAGAAAACCTATGGAATACCATTGGTCTTCGTGTAGCCAGACGCCAGCCAAGGAATGTCCAGGAACTTCGTGAACAGATCTCGGAAGTATGGAATGAGATTACGCCCCAATAATGCCAGAAATTGGTCCGCAGCATGAGAAAACGTGTGCAAATGTGCTTGAAACTTAAAGGTGGACTTATTGACTATTAAAATTTCACACTTCCTTCATCTAATTTCAGGAGAAATGTTTGATTCCAAGTATATTTTCAAAGTTGAGATTTAATGATTTTACAAATTGTACCTTTAGTTGCATCTATTAGTTAGAAGTGCATTAATATGCCATTACACTTTCTTGGTCTTGATGTACCTTTCAATAACATTACATAAAAATTCCAATTTTGTATTAAAGTGTTTATTTCATGAAAAGCACTCGCATATGCACTTTTTCTGTTTGAAAAACACATGACAAGGTGGTCTTAAACTTTTGGTAGGGACTGTATTATCTAATGCTTTAAACCATTCTTATTATAACACTACGTTTCGAGAGAGTACCTCTTCTTTTTGTGCTCCATTTATGTTACAATTTCTAATTTTTTAGAAGAGGAGACCATATGTGCTTGAATTCTACTCTGGGATAACCTATAGGATTTTGTGTCACTGCTATGATGCCTGCTTCTTTGATTTTCCTTAGTTACCAGGCTGGTTCTTTGTGTAGTACTGTTATGTTTCTCCAGTGCACTGAATTCTATGTGATTCACTTATGCATGTTAGGCTATTTTTGACCTATCCGTTTTGCTTTGTTTGTGTGTTGCTTGTGTTCGTCTACCCTTTCCTGTAAGGTCGTCTTGATTTTCCTATGTAATCTCGCCCATATTCACATGGTATGTTGTATATGCGGTTTTTGCTAGTTTGTATATTCTTCCGCTAGTGGTTTTTGCGTAGCACACCGTGAAATTCGGGCACAGCTTCCAATCAGATGAAGCATTGACTTTAATAGAGAAACTTCACGAATCGAACCTGAAAAACTGTCCACGTTATTAGTGAGATGTTTCCTTCCTACGAGTGGCATTCACACTAAAATATTTGATTTCGCATTGAAACTAGGGGTAGTTGCAACTGTCCCCAGTGTGGAGCAGTTTGTTGCAAAAATTAATAAAATAACTTGACAAATGTCTCTTAACACATGAGTATGTAATCCAATATAGTCACCATAGTAACGACTAACAAAACAAAATAACATCAACATTGAATAAAGTATGTACAGCAGAATTTTCTTCATTCTTTTCAGATTAAAACAAAACCAAATTACAAAATATTTTGCAAAATTGCCTTTGCACAAAGGAACTGTTGCATAGTGCAGGTGTATCCCGGTGTCAGGCTGGTGCAAGGAAATGACGTTCAACCAAGTAGACGAAGAGCGATATTCAAGTTCAAAAGATTCAAGAAATGCCTGTCTGCTGCTTTAAACGGTCATTTGATTAGTTAGCACGCACCACGTGATCATACGCCAGAACGTAGTGCTAATGGTGCATACACCAAATGCACTACCTGACACCAAATCAACGAAGTAGACGAGTCGGTGTTGCACCGTGGAACCAACTAGACTCACGAGTGCAGAGAGAGTCATAAGGTGCAGCATACTAGAAGAGGCTACTGCCAGGTGAATACAATGTTCATTGCTGGAAAAGGTTTCCGTCTTTATATTTTCATGTGTACGCAGTACGTGTAGAATAACTTCAAGAATTTTGCAGTTTTGCTTGTGTGGAATATACAAAACTTATGGACCACCTGAAATTCATGGCTCTTCATCAAATGTGACGTTCAAGAGCTGTTAAAATGACATATATTAAATAATAACAGTTAAATATTTGACTTCCCAAACTATGTAGCAGGAGCAGAGAATGACAAGAAAGTAAGATGAAGGGTTCGGGGTGTAAAACATGGTAAGTGACATTTTGGTAATTTCTGAGTTCATTAAGAAAAAAGGTTATTTGAAGCTTTACTGTAAGTAAATTGTTTTCGTGTTGTGTTTACCAATTTCAGAAGGCTTCACTGAATCCAATGCAAATTGTATGACATGGCAATTTTACTCGAAAATTGAAGGATGGAACATTTTACTTAGTAATTAAAAAATGACCAAAATGTCACTTTTCATGTTTTACTACCAGTCAGCCCCTTCAATTATATTTAATGCATAAAGTTTTAGACTATGCTTCAGCGTAATGTTATATATTTACTTGCATGTGTATGGATGTGTGTATGTGTAAGGACGAGAATCATGTGTGTGTGTGTGTGTGTGGGTGTGTGCCGTGTATAGATTAGATTCATCTTCTTATATATAATTATTTCCTTGTATTTTTTATTCCTTTGTATTTTTATATTGTTTTTCTTTTTTTCATATTTCAATGTAGACTATTAACTTTCATATTCAAAAATTGTGTAAACATGATCAAGTGGAAGAAAATACTCCACAGCCTTAACTTGGTCATGTAAAACAAGACGAAATAAATAAATATCTTTGCTGAACTGCGTTCCTACTTTCTTTCGCAAGATAAAAACTTCCATTGTAAAAAGATATATACAGGGTGTCCCAAAATGATTACCCTTATTTATACGCAGGTTCGTCACTAGGGGCGCTGCTGCTGTTTAATCTGAAATCATGGCTTCTTCACAAGAAAAGGCTCAGTGTGTCGTGTGGCTGGATGAGCGAAATCACCAAAAATGCTGCAACGAAAGTTTCAAAATTGCTATTGGTAATGCATGGAAGGCTGCGCGAATATTTTCAACAGTCTCCTCAGATGTCAATGGTCGTCCAGCACTTTTACGCTTTTCGACTTACCTGTTTCTAAAAACTTTAGCATCCAATATTTTATCAACTTGGCATCTGCTGGTTGTTTTCCATAGCGATTTTGAAACTTCCGTTTCACCATTTTTGTGATTTCGTCTCATCCAGCCATACAACACACTGAACCTTTTCTTGTGTAGAAGCCATGTTTTCAGATTAAACAGCACGAACAGGTGACGAACCTGCATGTTAATTTCACACAGCCAGAAGAACTCGACGATTGGTCCAACGCATCTGCAAGAGGAAAATCAAAATCAGTGCAATCACTAAAGAGTAAGAACAGTATGGAATCAGGGTAGTCATTTTGGGACACCCTGTATTTTGTGAACCTTGATCTGAACTGTACATAATATTTGTGATTGACTAAATTCAGGTGTTTGAAGAGACAATACGTATCTTAGAGATGGATGAAATATCAGCCGCATAGTCTTTATGCCATATTTCGTTTGAATAGCTCCGTTGTAAAACATGGTAAGTGACATTTTGGTAATTTCTGAGTTCATTAAGAAAAAAGGGTTATTAGAATCTACACTGTAGATAAATTGTTTCTGTGTTGCGTTTACCAACTTCAGAAGGCTTCGTTGAGTCCAATGCAAATTGTTTGACATTGCAATTTCACTCGAAAATTGAAGGATGGCACATTTTACTTTGTAATTAAAAAATTACCAAAATGTCACTTACCATGTTTTACACCCGAGCCCTTCAAATAAGAAACTGATAGGGAGACAACAAGAAAGGTTTGTTACTACTCAGGTTAGAACCAGTTTGCACTCTTCAGAAGATTCTGGTGATATTAGAAGTGAAGTGTTGATACCTTTTACAGTACCTGCTTGGGATACCTTGAAAAATGGGAACTAGTTACGGCGGAGCAGGGAAATTTCAGTGCAATCTGCTGCATATTGTACCTAGTTGATCTGATATTCATAACATTATATCCGCAATTCGTAATAAATTAGTGAATGCTAATATATTTCTAGTTCAGAAGACGACACAAAAAAGGGAAATCGTAACACAACTCCAAGAAGACTGGAAAGAATTTAAGGGGTACAGGTTCTTTGAAATTTGGAAGTAGACCACATAAAGTATAACGTTTTTCTGAAAGCGGTGGAAATAGTGTTATGCTTGCCTGGTACATCCACCCCCGTTGACCGTGTTTTTCAATCATAAACAGAATGTTGACAGATGAAAAATCTTTCTTACATGTCTCAAATATGAAGCCTGTCTTGTTGGTGCAGGTGAATTGTGAGTTTTATAAACGGTTGGTGAAGAATAAATCTGTTCTCAAGAAGATTGGTTCTTCTGATAAATACTTCTGGCATTACTCAACTTCAGCGAAGGACTAAGATCAAAGGTTAATCAGAAGGGACCAGAAATTCATACCGCAATGATTAATACATTTTGTCAACGGGAGATCATATTTCATATGTTGTTCATGATGTATCATTTATGTGATCCATACTTTAATAAATAATAATAACAATAATTTTATCATTAGAACTAACAGATTTTTCAGGGGGGAACTGACTTCCTTCGGATCAAAATATTTTTACCATCCTACATGTATGTAATGAATGACATATAAGGAAAACATAATATCTTAAGCGAGAAAATGCATACAGTAAATTTTTACTTGTGATGAACTGAGCAAATGGTATCAGAAATGAACGTTTCTGCAAGTAGCGTGGACTCAGTTGTGATTTTTTCGTATCTGCATTGTGCAACACTGTACCGATGAGATTTACATATCAGTTTACATAGGAAAATTTATTATATTCCCAAATTACGAATTAGAAGACAACCTACAACTAGCCCACTCTCTAAAGTTCTTACAGTAATATGGCTCAAGAAATTCATTTTCACGATTGGACCTACATTACCCAGTAATAATGTGAAACAATATTTGTACTGATGATGTATATTTGTATTCAACAAGCACAGCATACATATTTGGCAGAAGTTGTTGTATATAAATAATTAAATACATAAATTAGATGAGCACGACGTCATAACGGGTCCAGCTAGGAATCTGCCGCAATCTTGCCCACCAGGTAAGGAACCATTGTGTTAACAACGGTTTGTGCGTCCTTGTTCTTCTCCTTCTCCTGGCCCATGAGAGTACCCATCCAGATGAACATCTTTCCCATCCCGTTGATGGCCCCCGGAAACATCCGGGACTGCTTGTCCCTCGATTGCCAGCCCTTGAACCACCAGTACGGAAGGTCTTCGTCCGGAATGTATTTGCTCGGGTCTACGGTCGCGTTGGAAAGCTGTTGGGAGACGTAGCATTTACAATTAATGTTCGCTTGTCAACTTGGAAATGTTGCGACAGTCAATAAATGGATGAATGCTATGTCTATACAGAACTATGTAATGAAAAGTGTGCGGAAGTTTGTGTTAAGGCCAGGAGGAACCCTAAACCGCTCCTCCACCGACTTTTTCCCGCGGGAAACTTGAGAAAGCGCGGTCTGTGCGCTGGATTGTTGTAGGAGAGGGAGAAAACATAGTATTAAGCCTGGTTTACATTGGTCGAGTAGACGGGAGAGTAGCTGGAGTGAGTAGGGTAAAGCGAGCTACTCTCCTCGTGTAAACAACTGGGAAGAGTACTGGAGCCAGTACTCTCTCCAGTAGTCAGGACAGTCGAGTGGCTGTCCACGGAGGACAGCGACTCGACCAACTAAACGCTTTCTGAGGACAGTATAGATTTGATTTGATTTGAATTTAAAATTTTGGGTGCGTCAGCACTAAGGCCACTTTGCACCCGTCACATTATTCGGGGTCCAGCCCCTTATCGTTACATATAACAACTCTAACGTTGCAGAATTAAAATCATAAAATATTAAAATCTTCTGGCTTTCGTTAAAAGCTGAGGCTGTAATGGAGCACTCAGTACAAATAAGGACAACACAAACAAAATTATACTGGCAATGGGGCCAGTCGCCAGAGCCTCGTTAGTCTGCAGTCCAGGGTGTACTACGTGGAAGTGAGGGACAGTATAGAGTCTGTGATGTTTTGTGTCTGTGAGTGTCCATGGAATTTGTGTCGATTATATTAGGTAGGAACAAGCAAAATAAACTACGGGCGTATGAAGTTGAAGAGATGAGACTTGATGTATTTGGCGTAGGAGAAATAAAATTAAAAATAAGAAATTTACGTTCAACCAAGAATGATCGAAAATAGAAAAATCATAGAAATTAGTTTTTTCCAGACATGTCCTTGTGCATTATTATTTATTGTATTCATTTCTCGTGACAAAAAGTGTGTAAACAGTTTCAGAACTTTTTTTTTAAAAATCGACAACGACGTCGATGGGTTCATTCTGTGAAAAGAGCACCAAACAGCTGCAGCTACTATCCTACTTTGCTGGAGACGAGTAGAAAGTATGCAAGCAGTTACTCGCCATAGAAGGGTCGAGTCGCGCAGATACGCCAGTAACTCTCCCGCTCACTCGACCAATGTAAACCAGCTTTTACGTTTGCGGGAGTATCATTTTACTTGTTATGTTAGGAATATTAAACTTCCGATGGCGTAGAAAAACACATGAACGGACAGAGGACACGTTGAAGATTTTATTTGTCGGAAAAGTAGAAAACCCCCATTTGATTAGCCGTAACTTGAATTTGAAGTTGTTGATGTTTTTTTCCCCACACAGAATGCATGGGATTCCTTCTTCATCATATTTTTCAAACGTCATGTCTAACTTAAAAATTAACTTGAAAAAACCGCTCCCACTTGCAAGATGGGGAAAAATTCATGCTCTCTTGTATAGTCGGGGGTAATGTTTAGTAATAGTGCCCGTTCTAACGATATTGCAATAAAAGCACAATTGCTGCGAAACTGTCACTCTTTACCTTAAGGCCACTTTAAGCTCATATAGTGAATAGATTAAGATAAAGACAAATACACACAATAAAAATAATAAAATACAAAATTTCTCCCAGTATCTTCTCACCAGGGTCCTCCTTGATTGGCTTACTTTACATTCCAGAGAAGAATGGCAACTACAGACGAAAAAAGAATTGAAGGCTGTGTAATCTGCCTCCAATGGGAATCGAACTCGGAACCTCCTGATTACAAATCGACAGCGTTGGAAGGTTCAGGGCAATAGTAATCAGAACAGAAAAGGAAATGTACACGATTTCCCAGTCACAGCGTAGACACCCCAAACTATTAGAATCTACTACAAAGTTTATAGTATTCTATCGTTAAAATTTAACGGTCTGTTAATTTTCATAACAGTACGGAACCATATTTTCATCAAAGAAGGTATTCATATGTTGTGGCAGACTAGCGAGGGTATGGCGTCTGGACACGCAGCCAGTGTAATTCTCGTGTTGTGTCGTCCCTTTATGTTTCTGATAGTCCCTTCAACTAGGTCATCTTATGACCTTCCATTCTCATTTTCGTGATTAGCCAAAAGTGGAAGAAATGCGAAGTTAAATAAACCAAATCAAACAATGAAACATGTGCTGTGGCTAGAATGAAAGGAAAATTGTAGTCGATAACGGTTTTGGAATATTAAATACAGACAGTCTAGAGTACTGCATTGGACCACTTTCGCTCGAAAATACTCGGATCGAATCCCCTACGCTCGAGCGTAATTCACTCGAATATATAGAATATCAAATATTATTTCAATGGGACAATAATCGTACAAATATATGTGTAAAAATTCGTCCTGGTAGTTTCAGCCCATTATTCATTTTCAAGTATTTCTGTGTGTTGTAAAGATGGACTAATTACATTTTAACATGAAGATGATGACTATCTTCACTTCAGTTTAAATTTCACTGCGTCTTTTACATCACGATCCATTCTTGAAGGGCCAATACTACAGAAAAATTACGATTACACGTGAACTACTGGGCTTCGAGTGTATTACCGATCGTTTGAATGTTCGAGCGTTATTCGCTCGAGCGATGAAACAGCCAATTCCGTAACCCATCTAGCGTCATCCGTGCGAACTATTAGACGATCGAGCAAAAAGGCTTCGATGCAGCACTCTAGCACTCTAACAGACACGTAGCCAAATATACATTTTGATTGATTTGCTTCGCTTTCCTGCTACTTTTCGCTAATTGCAAAGATGAGGATGAGTGATGATATGATGAAACTGATAAAGGGACACTCACAAACTATACTCGTGTGTGTGCATGCATGCTTAAGTGTATAGTACTTATGGGCTCCGTGGCGGAGTGGTTAGCACAGCGCGCTACGAAGCCAGGGGTTCGAATACCGCATGGGCATGGGTGTTTTTCGTGAGCATCCGTTCATCAATTTTACCACATCATCACTCATCTTTGCGATTAGCCAAAGTGGCAGAAGAACGAAGCAAAATGTGTGGACATACCATGATTTCATCAGTCAGCTTTTCATAGTGCAAGGCACAATTAGTAAATATTGTGTTTGTAATTTCTACTATGAACATAACGTATTTGTATTTTCATTTCATATCATCTCATTATTGCAACGCTGAAAGTTTTTGGAAACAACATGAGTCAAGAAATATAACTACTTCAATTTATTTATGTTTAAGAAGCGGGAGAACAAGGTATATCTGTCTCCATAATAATTATTTGCCATCAAAGTTTTAAGAAACAACTAAAGAACTTGTCCCTACAACTACATTTACCTTCATATGTAAACAATTGAACCTGCACTTATACATCACACAATGCATACCTAACACCGCCCCCCCCCAGCACATACATAATGAACCACTGAAGACTTATTACTTATGTTTTATATTTATCAATTCAATGTATCATTTTATTATTGTATAATCTTTATATTATCTTTATTGTATTATCATGATCAATGTTTTTTTTCTTTGTTTCTATTCATTTATTGTATCTTTGACAAGGGTTGGTTGTAATAACGGCCCACGAGGTCGAAACACGGCTGCTTAAATAAAGACCATTCTATTCTATTCTAATTCTCGCATTTTTAGGGGGGACAAGATTGATTAACAGGTGATAGTCATGCTACATGTATAGTACTGGCGACGTTTTCATTATTTATAATGGCTTACCTGGCCAAGCAGAACAATAAGCACGACAATGATGATCGTTATCTTCAAGATATCCCTGTAGATCCCCATTCTTCCGTTTCAGCAACAATAAAGAAAAGTAAAAAAATAGAATTATAACTTTTGTTTATTGCAATCCATGAAAGTTTACATTCTTGAAAAATGGAGAGAATAATTAAGAATGTATAATGTGTAATCAATACAGGCTAAATGTTTGGTAAATAAGTAATTTTCTGCATTTAAGGAGCTCGAAACCTAATTATGAATTGTGATCATGGTAACTGGAGCATATACAGTAATATATTTTTATTATTTGAATTTCTTAATATTTGTCAAAAAATTCCTAGAAGTCACATTTTGCCAGAAAAAAATCGAAGTTAAATATATATTTGGTAAGAATTTCTGAGGCATCGAGAAGTGAAGCACGTGTGTTCGGTTGGGATCCAGTTCGTTTTGCAGTTTTGATCAGCGTATGTGCAACGTCCTCCGTCGTCGACGTAGAAACGCACCTTTGCTCAGCGAGTGCGTTGCGGAGAACGACAACATTATTTCGTAATGTGCATAAATTTACCCATAATGTTAACTGTCTCTTCAGTGGAGAGCTGAGACTCCATAGTTTCAGGGATCGGGTGTAAAATAGCTTCTCCAAAGATTTCAGATGAAATGGGACCAATAGCTTTTACCTCAACAGAACAATAGGTGATGAAAGTTTATATTTCAGTTTATTTCCTTAACATAATAATAATATATATACACACGTTTTAAAAACAAAACTACACAGAGTTAACAATAATAAGTACCTTGAGAAGCTGCCTCATTAATCTTACTAAAATTATCCTATACATATATACAAGTAGGGAAACGGAAACACCATTTCTTACTTCAACCGGTTTCTTACAAAGCAACCGAGATACTTTCCCATTATTAGGTTGGATTATAGGGCCTTTTATTTCTTTCATCAGAAGATGGAGTTTAACTTCTCTATGGTGCTTGGACTCTCGCATGAGCGGAGGGCAACTTCTCTATTTTAGATGTTTGTTCTCTCGCCGTAGCGGAGCACACCTTCTCTGGCCGCAGGCGGAGTCTAACTAACTTGCCAGCCAAGCTTTCGCCCTTATATACGGTCGGCGATGCTAGCGTAAGCGAGCGGGAAAATATTGAACTACATATATTAACATTAAATAGTTACAAAAGTTGATTATACGTAGAGATGGATCCGTCTTTACTTGTGACGATCCGAGTTCGTTACAATCTTGAACTAACAATATTTACATTTAACAGTTACAAAAGTTGATCATAGAAGCTAACAAACTTAGAGGTGGATCCGTCTTTACTTGTGACGATCCGGGGTCGTTACATATGAAGTATTTGTTTATTGTTTTATCTATGCTGTCTGTATGGGCTTAGATACCGGGGGAAGAAACTTAGTGGTTTCGGTCGCACATTAAAATGTAGGTCCAGTTCCGATTAGCCTTACTGTGCATAAAGTGGACTTAAAACATCAAATCAATCAATCAATCAATCAAATCAATTTTAATTGGGTATTTCTTATGGACATTTCTCTCTCTCTCTCTCTCTCTCTCTCTCTCTCTCTCTCTATATATATATATATATATATATATATATATATATATATATATATATATATATATACATACACACACACACACACATACCATATATTCATGTGTGTGTGTTTGCATAAGTGTCGACCAAGCGCGTTAAGTGGACATTTCACCAATTTAATCTAATCATCACTCATACTCTTCGTCGCGATTTGCCAAAGTAGCAAAAATTGACGTAAAATAAAAATACATTACTAGCTTACTGCTAAAAGTAACTTATTATACATGTACAAGTACATTGACAAGGCTGAGGTAACGAGAGAAACTCCAGGCTGAACCTCGACCGCTTAATAAGAAACTATTTTTATTACTATAATACTAACATTAATAAATAACTTAAATGACAGTACGTTATACATAGTAGAAATTAGACTTGCCAGCATTATTTAATTACTATTAACTTTAGTAGAAGATCATGTTTTTTTAAAAATCTTGAAATTTAATGTGGATATCGATGCATTCTTCTACATTTTATATATTTTATCCCCGTAATTTGTAATTTTTTTACTAGACTTAGTGCTGTATTAAGTTATATAGTGTGCTCAGCATTTAAAGTAAGCTATTATTAGTAGTAGTAGTATTATTGATATTATCATTATCGCCTAAAATTTATTTTTGTGTTGCATGAATGGGGAAATTAACAAGACCAGACAGAATTTATCCATGTGCCGGCAGGAGTTCTGCAGGTTTTTCTTATTTCGCCGAAATTTGATGTTCTGCTGTTTAAATATACATAATATGTAAAAACTCCCGTCTAAGTTTTAACATTTGCAACTAAAGGACGTAATGTGGCATTCAGAACGCGGGAAATCGCAATCAGTTGCTTACTAAAAGCACACAACAACCAGTCACAGTTGAGATACTCTGAAACGTCATGCAGTTCAGAAATTTGCGAAGGAAGTTCTGAGTAATCGTACACAAAACAACGTGTAAGGCCAGTACCCACGGAGGCCATGCCCCCCCCCCCCCATCGATCCATGAATTATTTAAATGTGAACCTATAAAATGCTACGAAAATAACATCGACGATTTTTAAAACTTGTAAAACTTTCAATTTTGTCCTTGAATAAATGAATGTGTTTGTTGTGCAGAGAGGCAGTCTCCAGAAGTCTGCAGTCTGCGATATTGGGTACTTTCAGTTTTATAACCACTGATACAAGGCTACCAGCAGTGGCGGCGATTGGAGGGGCATGGGGGGGGCAGTTGACCCCCACTATTTCCACTTTTGCTCCTGAACTGTGGCTCCTTAATGCTTAGCCTTGTCTACCCAGACCTGGTGGATGCACATAGTGGTTCGAATCCCCATTTAAATTGTGGGTCCAGTCCCAATTAGTATATATGTGCATAAAAGTGGCAAAACTCAAACTTGTCTACTAAGAGAAAGTAAATTGTCCTTGCCCCCCTTCCCAGTTTTTTTGGCTCCCAATCGCAGCTACTGGCTACCAGTGAAAATGTCTCTCCCTCTCTTTATTTTGGTTAACCATAGCCCGTTACGAAGGATCGTAGCGGGCTATGGGTTTCACATTTAGAATTATTTATTGTAATAATAATTACTAATTAATATAATTTAATTTATAAATATATTGTTTTCTAAACATAGAATTATCGTGGCTGTTCAATGGTTCTGGTATAAGAAAATAAAGGAAATTTGAAAACATTTTTAATTTGCGAGACTCAGAACTATCCGAATACTTCTGGCCAGCATCGGCGATTGGATGCCAAGACTGGGGAAGGGGAGGGCGGGGGGTAAGGAGAGTTATTTTCTCTTGGTAGACATGTATTAAGAGGCCATAGTACGCCGGCAACGCCGGCAAAAGTGGCAAAAAATTCGTGGGCAACTGCCCCCAGGTCCCCCCAAATAGCCACCACTGTATGTGTGTGTGTGTAAAAAAACAGATATGGCCCCTCCCTAAAAAAATCCTGGGTACGGGTCTGTGTTTAGTACACATTTTATGCGTACCATCATTCTAAAGTTAAATCCGAAGCACTCTGCAATGTACCTCCATCAGGAATCGAACCTTGGACTCCTCGATGCACTACGCCGTCAGGGAAACCAGACAGTTGCTTATTAAAAGTCGATAAAGGTAAAAGGGCCTCCCCGATGGAGCAGTGGTAGCGTCGTCGCCTTGTATTCAAGGGTTAGCGGGTTCGATACCCGGTGGCACATAGTGGTTCGGATCCCACTTTAAATTGTATGTCCAGTCCCGATTAGCCTCACTGTGCATAAGTGGACTTAAAACATCAACTCAATCAATCAATAAAGATGCTGTCTCTCATTCTTTTTATTCAAGCATTTGTATAGGGTATATTGTTTCTTAGGTGTACTGAAAATGATTCAGGACTGATAGATATATTTAACGTTGTGCCGGCCCTCATGGCAGAGTGGTTAGCACATCGCGCAGTGGTCTCGGGTTCGAATCCCGGCCTGGGCATTGGTGTTTGTGAGTGTCCATTCACACCTTCCCATCTTCACGTAACATACCCTATTATGGAGCAACTCGCTATTCATGATATGCTTGATGGTAAGGTGTGAGAGGTAATAACTACACACATTACAAAACTTGAGTTTTAAACGGTGTAAAACGGTATACCTGTCTTTGTCTAGTAGCTGAAGTTCTGCGAAGAGATGTTATGGCCGTGACTGTAAGAAAGTATCCTACTCGCTCCAACACGTTCTTCCTCGAATTGTACTTCTGCTTCTCTCCCTGCAATGCTCGTACTGACCCATGACCTCTCTCCTCCCAGACATTTATTCCGATCGAATTTACTAATAATGCTGAAACAGTTACCTGTAGTACGTTCCTAGATTGCAATGTTTATACCTGTTTACAACGATGGCGATCAAGGAAGCTCGGCAATGTCTGACAAGACATTCCGCAGATGTTTCTAGATATTTCCTGTCTGGAAAGGTGATGGCTAAATGTATGGGATTTGGAGTTCTTTGCAATGATTTTATAGACTGTTACGGCAATTAGCAAATTAACGAAATCAAATCAAATTAACGTTGCACTATTACAGTTGTTACCATACTACACCCCGTAAGCAACACTGTATTTTAGAATCGACGATTATCAATCTAGGAATACCAATAAATGGAAATAAACGATAGCATAGAATTGCTTCGAAGTGTCTCTTACCCGGAATGTGAGTAGTTGAGGAGCGACTTCTGCTGGTGAGTCCTGTCCCAGATCTGATTCGAAAGACCTGGTTTTCTAGGCATCGGCCCTTCCTTCGAATTGGGAGCATGAGAAACACATAGCAACGTTTCAGTCAATCGTGATATTTTTCGGTGTATATGGGTAATTTTCGTAATTGTTATATTGCGTCTGTTTGCATACGGATACCAGATCTATGTTTCAAAGTGGAACGACTGCTTTGTTATCTTGGTGGTGTGTCAAGGTGTAAGTTCAGATAGATTTCTGCTGTAACGGTCGTGGTTTTGTATGTCGTTTGTAGAAACCTGAAAAAAAATAGGGGGTGTCAATATTGAGGAGTTGTGTACTAACTAGAATATTGGGTCAGAAGAGTGAAATGTTTCAACGGCGACACAAAAGAAGATATATTAAAGAACTGATAGAGAATGAGGAAATGAACCAGAAACAGTCTTCAGAGAAACAGAGAAAGACAAATGAAATAAAGAAGTGAGAGGGACATACGGAGACTAATTGATTGAATTAGGTTATTTAACGTCGCTGTTCAGCCTCTTTTGACTAATCGCGACGGTGAGAATGTGTTGAAATTCATGAAGGGACACTTACAAAGAACAGATATTCCCTGGCCAGGATTCAAACCTGGGATCCCTGGTGTCGTAATGTAATTTCTGCATTATGGGAATCGTTTTATAACTTATTCTAAATAATACAATTTCTGTCCTGCACAACAACAAAAACAGTGAGTTATTAGAAGCATAATGTTGTTGAACAATAATTATGTTTTTCAGTGATAATAAGTAGTTACGATGTTTGTAATGATGTGACTTTAAATAGGAAAGTCATTCACTTCAAGACGAGTTCTGCCTTTCCTTCTTTCAAAATAATAATTCTAAAATTGTTCTAAAAATCATCTTCCGTTTAACGAGGTTTCATGTCTTATTAGGATGGATATCTGAAATCTACACTGTCGTGCCATCTAGCGTTACCTTGAAGGAACACTGTAGTTTATTAACTTCCGAATTGACAGCCAATCAGAAGTCAAATCTTTCTGGTCGTTCTGCAGCACTATAGGGTTTGTAAATACGTCTACGGGACCACAGCTGGTTCGAGTCTCCTGGGGGAAGCGTAACAACTTTTCTGTGAGATTTCTGCCTGTGTATGGGAAACCCACCATCGTGAGGACATTGGTGAGCTACGAATGAGTAGCCAAATCCGGTCATGAAAACCTACAACAACCACTGGCGGTTCGTCGTGCTGACCACACTGTAACTGGTAAGACGATCTCTCACCTCGTGTGAGTGAGTGAGTAGGATCAGTGAGTAGGCCCCGGGCCCTCAATGAGCTGTTGCCCCGTGGGTTTATTATGATTTATAAATGATTTAGGTAAATTGTACAATGCACTTTAAAATAAAATGTTATTGTAATGTAATTAATTCAGAAGTATTTTGAAAAAGTAAATGTATTTTCTTTTTAATTTTTTTTTTACAAATTTCTTACAGGCAAGTGAGCAGAGTGCTTGAATGTCCCCTTTACTACTTTTTCTACGGCTTGAAGAGTGTAAGTACCCAGTAGAAAATTTGTAAATGTATGCAATGCTTGATCTATTGTAGTGGCAACTTTAGATTGATTGCCTGTCAAAAAGTACGGTGTAGGGCATATAATGTACGTATAATTCATGTTTGTAAAGACGAGAAATTGATTTATGTTTTGTCCGTCTTATGGGTTTGGTCACAGAGTGCCATAGTATGTTTTTGGACCAATGGTTCTTTCTATGACGTCCGTTCGCCACCCAATCGCCATATTGAATTCAATTCTAAAAATTTAAATGGGCACATGGTCATGTGTATGTTGTTGAAAAGTAGTGAAAAATCCAAGAGTAAATTTGTTGGCTTTTTTGAAATTTTATTTTATGTCATAATTCTTCAAAACACCTGCAAAGGATGGACTAGTTGAAGTGTGAGACTACTCAAGATAAACACATACATTTAAAGTTAATTTTATTCCCATATAGGACAAGCAGGACTAGATCTAGAATTAAAAGTAGGATCGCTAATCGAATCGCCGGAGCCATTTTTATTGTCTTAGATCAAAGAGTGCGGCTGCCATCAAAACCGAAGTTCACATGTTCGAATCCCGGCCTTTGCATGGTAGACATTCGCTAGTGTCCCTTCATCAATTTCATCTAATAAGCACTCATCTTTATCGTCGCGATTAGTCAAAAGTGGCATGAAATCGACGCTAAAATAGCAAAAAATACAAATATAAAAGCACAGTGGCGGCGATTGGGTTCAAAACTGAGGGGGGGGGGGGCAAAGTGCCAAAACTTGGGGGGAAGGACAGTTTACTTTCTCTTTGTAGGTAAGGTTTAGCATACTGCGGGGGCAAAAGTGGCAAAAAGTGTGGGGTTGTATGTGGGGGCAGGGGGGGAACTGCCCCCACCCCAAACTTAATCGCCGCCACTGTAAAAGCACGACGTACGACCACACAAAGTTATGTGGCATAGTGATTTATTTATACGTTCCCCAGAAAACGCTTCAATATTTCAAGAAGGCCCAATTTATGGTAATTTTGGCTCTACATTTACCTGTACAGACCCTGAATATGAACGTACACCCTCCACCCGATGGAAAATTCTGACCATGACATTTTACCTAAAATCTATCAGTGAATTCCATTCCTGTGTATTCATATCCATTTCTGAATCATCAATAGTTCAATATCTAAAAGAAAAGATTTCGTGCCCGTTTATCATAACTGGTAGTGCGTTTAGTATTTGATGATAAATGATCTTCAATACTTTTAGGATTATCACACACATAAATACTGAACATGATAAGAATATCACAACTTAATAAAAAATTCCACAATATTTGCTTTTTATCATAGATATCATTCCTTTTGAAGTTTCGTCTGCACTTTT
Source organism: Lepisma saccharinum (assembly GCF_977018435.1). Lineage (NCBI taxonomy): Eukaryota > Metazoa > Arthropoda > Insecta > Zygentoma > Lepismatidae > Lepisma > Lepisma saccharinum. The sequence continues at coordinate 36,531,091 of NC_139246.1, forward strand.
CGAATGCTAAGAGTGTCCAGACATGAGGAATTACATATCACACGTAACTTCATTTATATCAAATCTAAATTACAGCTAAGGTCTGAAAAAGGAACTCATTATTAAATAATTAACCTGCTGATCTAGTCTGAATTACAACTGTGATAATATTCAAGTTTTTCCTCGAGACTAGATCTATCTGGACTTGAAGACTGAAGGTCGAATGGTACTGTTAGATTTCCTGCAAACCTTGATCTGAAAACCTACTACGTGTTACAGTTACTGTCTACAACCAATGTTCGTGTTGTAAGGAAGGTTCCCTCTCACTTTGACATTGGGTATAATGGGTTATCTGCCTTTCGGCGCCCTTCTAGGTCAGCGTTAATGCGATAAGCGTTCAATGGCTGTCATTAGCGATATGGGTTGCAAGGGCTCTGAACTTTCAATGTCGGATTTGCACGATATCCCTAAGGTGGTAAAGGAGGCATATCATGAGGAGCCTAAGTAGGTTTTTACAGTAACAGAGAAGTTGAAATGCAGGTTGACATCGTGTGTGTGTGTTTCCAGAAGTTCATAATACATTAGTATTTTTCTGTATCTCTGTCCCACATTAAAATATGGACATACTTTATGTAACACTTTACTCTGTTTCTTGAGGTTTTCAATATTTAGTGTTGAAGTTCAGACACACAATTTCCATATAGTTTGCCTTCAAACGCTGTCTCCTCGACCCTGGCAAAATATGCGTTGTGGGGTTTCAATTTATAATACGCTACTGTATCATCATCAATCTTTCTTTCAAGTTTCTGTCTGGGTGCGCATAGAATAGAATCTTTATTTAAGCAGGATCATTCTTACAATGAACCCTTGTCAATAAAATGAAACAACCAAAACAATGAAAAAAACATACTGATCATCATAATACTATAAAGGTTATTCAAAGTTTATACATCGATAGAATAATACATGGAATTGAGTAGTATTCATACTGTGAAATAAAGATATGTAGCAAGTCATTAGAAGTGCATTGTGCGTGTCTGAGTGTGTGTGTGTGGTTTTTTTTTGGGGGGGGGGATATGTATGCGTTACATGTTCTGTAATTGCTGGTGCAATAATTAAGATTGATGTCGGTTGTTGTTCTTGGGACAATAGTAAGTTCTCCAGTATGTATTTTCTTCTTTAAAGTATGAGGGTAAATAATATTAGTCAATAGTGCGGACAGTTGGTTCCATTCTATAATCCCTGTAACAGTGAAGGACTTTCCATAGGTGAACGGTTTTCTTTTGTGTATTTTTAGATTGTGTTTCTTACAGATATCGTGTTCGAACTATGTTCTACGAGAACAGATCTTATTGGATTAGTATTTTGTGGAGCCGGTCTTAGAAATGTTGTTCATCAAGTGAGTTTTAGGTATTTCTTCTATTGTGTTAGCCAAGATTTTTTTAATACGGGGATACATGTTCGTTTCTTTCTAGGTTAAATATGAAGTCAAGACGTCATAGAAGGCATAGAAGTCAAGCGTACATTTTTATATCTTTCATATCTTCCTGGCCCATCCTCTTCACTTTGCAGTTAATTTGAAACGAAGGATTTGACGTTCCTTTCTGTCGGAGCCAAGGATTAGCTAGCCAATCTCCGTGCGCGATAGAGTCATGCGGCTCTCCTTAAAATTACGGCTGTACAGAGCGCTCGCAGGACTTCATGTCATAAAAATGGAAAGCTAATAGAGCAATTCCAGAAAAAAACGTCAATCTTTAGATTTCGAATATACAAGGGAGACTCAAAACCTTAATTTGTTTTTGTTTCTGATCTAGTAGATTTCTGTGCGGAGGGTTGCACTAGTTTGCTGTGTTTTAGCACATTCCTATTGCTGATCTACATATATTTTCAACTTCGAGTTAGTGCCTGTATACCTTAAAAAGGTCACTTATGACCCACTGCAAAGGTCTTTCCGACCATCTGCCTGCAACTGAGTTAATTGTCGAACTTTCTCCTCCATTATTGAACTTTCTGGTATGGTAAGGATGCACAGAGATATTGAATTTTCATTTTTCGAGAAACTTCTGTAAGTTTTAGGTTGACAGAGGGCTAGAAACCACTCCTCTTTACTGGTGCAAGTGTGTATAGGAGGAGCCATCTTTAAAATAATAAAAATGGCGTTTTAAAGCCCACTTGATTAGTGTTGCAGCCTTGAGGTCGTTTTGTAAATAACAGTTGATACCTCATGTAAATTTCAGCTGTATACAGTATGTCTTACAATTTTTATTGGACTTTTAAGGTTTTCATTTGTAATACAATTCATGTGTTTCCAAACTCTAAAATATGACTGCAAAAATTACCTCATCAAGTATTATTCTACTAACGTTAATGAAGAAAATCCAGATTCATAGGTTGCCAATTGTGTCAGTTCTACCTTTAAATTTATTTTATATAGTGCCAGAATACATTTGAGGAAATTTTTCTATGCATGAAGAAACACTATTTCTTGCAAATTTCCTGGGTTATATTTTTTTATTATACATACGAGGGTCGCTATTTATATTTTGAGCCTAACAATGAAAAAACAGGAATTTGGCATTGAAAACTGCTTTATTGTTTTTCGAGGTATTCTCCTTTATGGTCAATACACTTTTGCATTCGTTCGAACCATTTGTCAAAGCAGTTTTTTCAATCTTCTTGAGACACCTTCATAATATGGTTTTTGAACGCATCAACGGCGTCTTCCGCCGACGAAAATAGTTGTCCACGCAATTTATTCTTGACATTCGGGAACAAGAAGAAGTCATTGGGTGCCAAATCAGGACTGTACGGCGGATGACCCATCAATTCGATTTTTTGACTGTTCATAAAGTCGATTGTTAGACGAGATGTGTGACAGCTGGCATTGTCTTCATGAAGAATGATCCGACGGCGTTTGTTTGTTTTCCGTATTTGACCGAAGACCTTTGGTAGACAAATTGTTGTGTACCATTCAGAGTTGACCGTTCTACGTTCCTCTAAAGGCACAGTTGCCACATGACCAGTTTTCCCGAAAAAACAGGCGACCATTTGTTTCGATGTGCTTCCAGCGCGAACAACTTTTGTTGGATTGGGTTCATCTTGAAACACCCATACAGTCGACTGCTGTTTACGTTCCGGCTCATATGCATATATCCATGATTCATCACCTGTTACAATCTTATATACGTCTTTTGAAGCACCACGATTGTATTTAATGAGCATTTGTTTGCACCAATTGACGCGAGCTAGCGTCTTTTTGAGTTTTTGTCAGATTGTGTGGGTTCCAACGAGAACATACCTTTCTCACAGCTAAATGATCATGTAATATTTTATATATGCTGGTGGAACTAATGCCTATGGTTCCCTCAATCTCACAGTATGTCACATGGCGATCTTGCAGTATTAGGTTTTGCACAGCATCAATGATTTCTTGAACAACAACTGATTTTGGACGACCTTCGCGAATCTCGTCGGTGAGCGAATGGCGGCCACGATTAAATTCGTTATACCAGCGTTTCCAGTGGCAAAGGATGGGGCTTCATCGCCAAATGTGGAAGTAAGTTGATCGATGCACTCTTGTCTTGATAATCCACTTCGAAAATCGTAAAAAATCATCGCACGAAAATGTTCACGAGTTAATTCCATTTTATTGTTGTCGCGCAATCTCCAAGGCAACATAAACAACACAAATGAAGCTATTGACAAAACATTTGAAGTACGTTATGGTCAATAATGCCAGACGATTCCATGCAAACGTCAAATCGCGCCTAACTTCAATCAGTGTTGCCAAGGCTCAAAATATAAATAGTGGCCCTCGTATATACATACATTTCATGAATCGCATGCAAAGAAGAAAATATATATAAAACTACTTCTAGAGTGAGTATGTTGCCTTCAGAATGGCTCAATATCTTTCTTACATTTGTCCAAGGTTTATTAAAGCCATTTTTTTGAACATTCACTGTAATATAATGGAGGGTTAGGTCCAGGCAGCAAAATAGGTGGTTGATCATCTGCACACAACGAAATAGCATTGAGTTGACTTTAGTGCCCCTAGGAGATACGGAGGAATTACCTGTTTTGATTTGTCATTTGACGTTTCTACATCTACAATTATATTTTTAGATATTTTAGGGTGCAAATTAGCGGGGGATATGTCAGGTTTTTCCCTTCACTAAGACACCAGTATCCCCGCCAACGAAGATAATTTTTTAACCCTGGCAGGCATAAGTTTTATCGGGCCCAAAACAATACAATAATCCCTTTTGTAACACAACTATTTTGTAAATGTAAGCTTGCCCACAGTAAGACGTAACTCATAAGTTCAATTATTGCTATTACATCGAATCATTGTTGTGAAACTGACAGTATATATGCAGCTCATTATCAAGAAATACTTAACAACATTCCTTTGTTGTTATTGGCTAAAATGGTAAAGTATGAGTTCAAAGGAAGTTTTTTTCCCCGTTATTCACACAAAAGACGTTTCGGACGTTTACATATAGAGATCGAGAAAATATTAAAATACTTTAAATATTACTTCCACAAATGTCTTCACTGTTTGGCACAGTAATATTTCACTGAAGTTTCTTCATAAAGCTCTTGTTTAATGAGATTTCTAGACTAATGAGTTCATAAAATTTCAATACTAGATTAAAAATAAAAATTCTGTAGAAGTAGTAGTGTAAGAGCAATATACAGAGAAACACGTGCGAAAATGAATGATATACTATATACTAGTTAATAGATTATTATTCGGGTTCGATGCCCGATGGAGGGCACTTTACAGTGTTTGGATCCCACTTTAAACTGTAGGACCAGTTTCACTAAGCCCATTTGTGCATAAAGTGAACTTTAAAACAACAACATGTAACGAAGAAAAGCTTGGAATTCCCTGAAACCAGTTCCTAGGACAAACGAAACGAAGTAAGACCTGCCGATTCCCCGACCCAGGGAAGTTACAAGATAGGAAGTTGCTGGGCCTCTTGATCACCAAGATACTCAAAGGGAAGCTTTCAAACTGAAACCTTCAGTTACAATTAACTGGAATGACAACGAAACTTTGCTGGCACAACAGTTAAGGACAATCTTAAAAGGCAAACCTATGCCTTATTCACATACCATTTCAATACTTTGAAAGCATAACATCCGGGTGCCAAGAAGGTTTCCTTTCATAAAATTTATGAAACAACATGGATTTATGTTATAAATATTTAATCTTACTTATATTCTATATTTGAACTTGTGTTTCTTATTGTTGTGGTGATGTCTTTTATGAAACAGCATGGTTTTACGAATTTTGGATTTATGTCAAGTGTAACCTTACATATATTCTGTACAAGTGTTGTAATGATATTTTAAACTAAAATCTTTTTCATTAAAATAAATGTAGGTGATGAATTTTAAAACAAAAGATTTTTTCCGATGGGAGGGGTTATTGTAACGAACTCGTCTCGTCACAAATTGTACGAGTCGCACCTCTATTTTTATGACCTTTCTAAGAATCTAAGAAATTGAGAATTGTATAAATTTAAAAAAATGAGTTCCACCTCTATTTTGGAAAACTTACTTTAGGAATATACTTTTATTTGTTTATTTCTTCTCCGCCCGTTTTCGCTAGCATCGCAGACCCTATATAAAGGCAAAAGCTTGGCTGGCAAGTTAGTTAGACTCCGCCTGCGGGCGAGAGAAGGTGTGCTCCGCTACGGCGAGAGACCAAACACCAAAAAGGGAGAACGACTCCGCTTTCGGGCGAGAGGAGGTGCGCTACGCTCCTGCGAGAGACCAAGCACCTGAAAGGAGACTCACTCCGCCATATCCAGCGAGAAACCAAGAGTAGTAAGGGCTCCATCTTCGGATGAGAGAAGCTGAGCTCCGTCTCCGGACGAGACATAAGAGGTTCAACTTAGTCCTCTGGTCAGAGTATCCGTTCCACTTTCGGGTGAGAGATAGCCTCGCTCCATCTTCGGATGAGAGAAGTTGCGCTCCCTCTTAGGACGAGAGAAGTGAACTTGGCACTGCCAAGAACACACTCCACCCTCGGGTGAGAGAAGTAACTAATCAGCTTTCCTTTTTCTTCCCCCATCCTCCAACCGCGAGGTAGAAATTTATGCTCTAATAGGAATATTATTTTAGGAGATAGATTAGTAACGGGTTTAATATGTAAATGTAGGGTCCCTATGTATCAAGTTAAATTGAGTACGGACTAATTTTATCCATTGAATTTCTGTGTCTAAAGTCCTGTGGCCGCGGTGGCTCAGTCGGTAACGCGTCTGACTACCATGCTCAAGGTCCCCGGCCGGTTCAAATCCGGGAACTTTTCTAACGTTGGAAGCGGCCCCGGCGCCCACCCAGTGTCGAATAACATGGGTACCTGGGGGAAACCCTGGGGGGTAAAGGCGGTCAGGGGCGTGGTGTTGATCACATGACCCCCACTCACGACCGGATCAAGAAAGTGTGGGGCGTTACTCCCACACCCCCTATACGCCTTCATGGCGTGGTGCTAAGCACAGGGGAACACTTTACCTTTACCTAAAGTCCTGTTACCTTAATTTAAACTCATAACCTCTCTGTATTAGTCTAACTTTTCTTTCTGAACTTTGTAGTTGAATAAAATTTTATATGTTAAAGTCAATCCTGTGTATCGCTCTGGTCAAGCCTTTGGCTACCTTTTTTAATTGGCAACGTACACCCGAACCGTGAGAGCAATTTAGAGTCTCATGACACCGCTGGAGGAAAAGGTTAGCATTATGGGTAAAACTGAAACTAGTCCTATCTCTGTGGAGGACGACGACGACTCTTGAATACTGCTATGCAGATTGGACTGAATTATAAACATTATGGAGTCGGTTCCAGAAAGGCCCGCGCTAAGCCAACCTTGGTCCACGAGATAGATGGAACGGTACAAACAATTCAATAATTTATTATTTTCAACTAGCCATAATTACTACTAGTGCTGCTAATACTACTACTCAAGGGCGCCCTCATGGAGGAGCCAGGTGGGTGAGTGAGGGAGGGCGGGTCAAGTGCCCTCATGAGATTTCTGGAAGGAGTGAATGTAATTCGAATGGTGAATTTGTAGCGATATTTTATTAAAAAAATATATTATTTTCTGTGACTTGCACAGAAAGACACAGCAACTATTTTATTATTATTAGTATTATTATTTGTAGATTTACATTTAACCTTACAGTCTATTTTACACTGCTTATAGAAAAACAGCTTTTTGTCAGTACACAGTTATGCAAATTGTATATATGTAGATATGTAGAATATGGAAATTACAAATGTATGCATTTGTGGCCGCGGTGGGTCAGTCTGTGTCGACCTCCGTGGTGAAGTGGTTAACAGAGCGCGCTATAACGCCGGGGTTCCGGGTTCGAGTCCCGGGTAAGGCATGGGTATTTGTGTTTGTCCAAATGAGTCAAAATGAAAATTGAGAAAAACCGAGAAATGAAAAATTGAGAATAGAGTGAAAAACGGGGAATACTACCGCTTAAAAAAATTGGTAACGTCGTTGCCCTGTAATAATAAAAAAAAAGTCGGTAACGCGTATGACTACCATGCTAAAGGTCCCGGGTTCGATCCTCGGCCGGTTCAAATCCGGGAACTTTTCTAACGTTGGAAGCGGCCCCGGCGCCCACCCAGCGTCGAATAACATGGGTACCTGGGGGAAACCCTGGGGGGTAAAGGCGGTCAGGGGCGTGATGCTGATCACATCACCCCCACTCACGACCGGATCAAGAAAGTGTGGGGCGTTACCCCCACACCCCCTATATGCCTTCATGGCGTGGTGCTATGCACATGGGAGCACTTTACCTTTTTTTCACTTTTACCAAATGTATGCAATTTAAAAAAAAACATACTAACAAGAGAGATTATCTATGTCTCGCCATCCGATTACCATGAAAATTGGCAGGTTTAGAGAGAGCCCAAAGGAAGAAATACCTGTTTTTGTGTTTCAGCTAAAAAACTGTTTTAGGGGGCAAAACCTCCCCTCAAATGTCAAGATGAGGAGAAATTCAAATGGGGTTCTGACCCCGAAACCACGTAAATATGGCATAGGAAGAACACGCACATATAATTGGAACACACACGGCACAGAACTGCAGGATTGTTGGTACCAAACGCAAGTGCTATCGTGAAGGACGATGGCGGTTGAAGTTGTGTGCTAATAGTACTGGCAGATACACGAGTGGGATACTTGAGATATGAAGTGCATATCACTGGCAAACACAGCTCTGTGCTGTGTGTGTGTTCCAATTATATGTGCGTGTTCTTCCTATGCCATATTTACGTGGTTTCGGGGTTAGATCCACACTTCAATTTCTCCTCATCTTGACATTTGAGGGACTTTTGCCCCCTAAAACAGTTTTTTAGCCGAAACAAAAAAACACGTATTTCCTCCTTTTTAGCCCCTCTATACACCTGCCAAGTTTCATGGAAATCGGAAGGGGACACTTAGATAACCTCCCTTGTAAGTAGTATTAGTATTAGTAGTAGTAATAGTAGTAGTAGTAGTAGTAATGGCTCCGGTATCCCTTTCTACACCCTCGATTTCAGGCACATTTCAAATATTTTCGTGAAAATATTTAGTTCTTCATAACAAACAGTGTTTGCAAATAGCGCGGAAGTTAATTTTTTACATCTACGTGCCACTTACTTTTTTTAAAAAAATAAAGTTCCTTGCGTAACGTCAAAAAGGTTTTTCAGAGTTTCTATGATGGCGGTTGATGGATTCATGTCACAGGCGCACGTCTCAATTTTTTATTTTTCTTCTTATGATTGACTTGTGCAAAGGGAACATTTGCGATTGCGATATGTTAGTTGTGTGATATATTGGCGGTTGGACATTTCAGACACTGGATTTCATTTATGCGACTTCAGAAATTGGAATTTATTATTTCTTTTTGGCAACTGCAGGCCGTAAAGGGGGAGGGTAGTATTTCTAAATGACTTGTGGGATGGGATAATTTGCGACTTCTAATTTTTATGATGGGAAGAGAGTGGAGGGTAGTATTCTGTGGAAAAGTACAACACGGACTTTCAACGCAGGAGTTACTTTATTTCTGGACTGACAAATTTAACTTCGACCCGCAATTCAGTGCCTGTCCTTGGTAAAAAGAGGTAAGTTACCTTCTTAGGTTTATTTTTAGCCTTCATTTTTGGTATCTTCATGTGTCAATGCGGAAAACAGTGAGAATTAGTGTTGGGGGCAGGTGACTCCGGCCAATTTCTAACATGCCTTTAAAAGGGACTCTATAGATAAAGGCGGGGCCGCGGTAGCGGTAGAGGGCGGTAGGTCAATTAACCCAGGGGCGGAGCCCGGAATCGGTGGGAAATTTGGACTCAACAATTTCAAACGACAATATCTCAACTTCAAACTGCTGTACATTCGTAAATACTTGTTTTCGCGCTGCACATTTTTGTTCTTCATAATTAGCATCACATAATCTTCATAAGAATAAAAACTCCGAAATCGAGGGTGTAGAATGGGATACCGGACCCGTAATAATAATAATAATAATAATAATAATAATAATAATAATAATAATAATAATAATAATAAAAAGTTTCTTTGACTCTGCCCCTGAGAATATGTAGCATATTGTTGAACAATTCGATAAGAAACACATTTATTGAGTCAAGTATCACTTCATAGGTTTCCGAAGGACATATAGAGAGAATAAATACGTACATGAGAACTTGTATGTCTGAATATACTTCAACAAATAACTGTACAACATACCTTTAAATATTAATTGATGACATCTATGAACACCTTCTCGTCACAAAACAAATATATGTGGTTTAGTCTTAATTAAATCACCATTTTATTTTTATTATACATGTTTAGTTTGTAGCCTACTTCCGTATGATCAAGCGTATGATATTATGTATGGTTATAGATAAGATAGACGTGTAATTAGATTATAATTGGTGCTGCCATCTACCCTCGGGTTTAAAAATGTACAATGCAGGTCGAACTATCGTTGAACACTTTAATGGTATCACGGCACTTTTGTTATTTTTTAAAGAAGAAACGTTATTTTTTTAATAATCTGTACTGCAGTTGCTCATCCAAAGTATTAAACAAGTTTACTCCTTCATGAAAAAACCTGAACAAATACTTTTCTTTACTATTTTCAGTCTTTGTCGCTATCGTTGCACAACTGATGAAAACAAATGCTCATTTCTTACTTCGTATACTTGTGAACTGTACTGCAAACAACGGGGACTGACTTAAACCGGAAGTTGCCGGGGAACCAATGTTTATGATTACATTTTTAACACGGTCTACATAGAAATATCACTGAAATGTGCAAACAAAATATGTAATATGATATTTATGCAGTTTTCGGTCTTTGCCTTTAATTTAAATGGTAAATTAATTTCTCAATATCTTTTGTTATTAGAAATTACTTTGAAATTGGAATATATAAAAAAAACGCAAAAGTTTTTGATCCTGATGGATTGACAACGGAAGTGACAACAGTTTTGGGTTCAGTCCAGTAATCTGGTGTGGCTCCATGAGAAATTCATTCAATTTCCTGATATGCAAAAATGTTCTTATTGAATGTAGAAAATATATAAGTATAGCTAGTTACAAATAGATAAAAACGACGGAATTTTCTTATATATAATATATTTAATGCTTTTAGGGCCTCCCTGATGGCGCAGTGGTAGCGTCGTCGCCTTGCAATCAAGGGGTCCCGGATTCGATACCTGGTGGAAGCACAAGTGCTTCGGATCTCACTTGAAACTCTAGGTCCAGTGCCGATTAGCCTTCCTGTGCATAAAGTGCACTTAAACACCAAATCAATGAATCAATCAATAATTAATGTTTATTTTATAAATATATATATATATCTCCATTACTCATTGAAAACATTATAACGTATTATTTTTCCAAACATTCTGTCATTTTTATGTGTATAAAATGCGGCAAATACCGCATTTTATATAACGATACGTATTCAAAACGAAAAATATATCAAAATATTTAATATGAAATGTATTACATTGTAATTCGCAGACCTTTGTCATTTGTGCTTATCTGAGTACATAGAAAGTGGAAAATATGTAATAAAAGATCCTGGGTCTTCTGGCTTAGTTTACTTGTTTTGAGACTACTTTATGGACAGAAATGATAATCTGGTTTAGACCTACAGTTTCATGTGGTTCCGAACCACTTCGTACTTTCACCGTGTATCGAACTAAGAACACTTTGATACGACGTTAGCACTGCGCAATCCGAGCGGAAATCCTGGCTTTAATAATAATAATAATAATAATAATAATAATAATAATTATAATAATAATAATTAATAATTAGAATCTGTAATTCGTCTTTTGGTATTGTACAGTTAATGAATGTAGTAGTGCTGTGTAATTTATAGGTGGTAATTTTGATGCATCCATTTTAACTTTTTGGTAAAATTAATTTAAAAGCGTGTACTTTCATTAACAAGAATTAATGATTAATTACACGAAGTAATAAAAAATTATATATAAAAATTATCAAACAATTACGGACGAACTGCCTTGGACAAAAATGCTGAATGAAGCAAATTACAGCACTATGAGGCGAATGTTAGTTCGCACTGTCAGCGGGAAACTTTGATCTACTATTTATTATTGGATTGTATGGTGGCCATGTGGCCTGTGTCCAAAGAGAAAATTTAAAACACCACGTTTATTTTGCCACTAAATTGTTACTTTCTTACTTCGCCCAGAATCGTCGTTCCCAAAACTCATCGAGTGCTACACATTGACGTAAATCGGTGACAAACTGTTACACACTTAAGGATTAATGATTATAATTTCATTACCTTATGTCACTCTTCTGTCACCTTTATCTATTTGCGGCGATGAGGATAAATTAGATGAAATTGATGAAGGGACATTCACAAAGAACACCCACCTCCAGACCGGGATTCGAACCTTCGGTGGCAAGATTGTATGTCACCACTCAACGCACTGGTCCATCGAAGTGGCTAGTTGTAATCAAGTCTGAGGGACTATATATAATAAACAATAGATTTGAATTTTGTGTACTAGTGCATAACACAATTGGCGGGAAGCGTTGAAGTTACTAGTAAGAAAACCAAAAGTAACATTTATTTTGTTACTTTTCATCTCCAGCGTATATTTATACTGAATTACAAATATTAAAGTTACTATTTACGCACCAACGTGGAGATTTTTAATCATTTGTTAATCATTATATTTATCCAGATCTTTTTATTGAAGACGTATGCAGTTTTTCATATAAACGTATGTTTCTATGTCATCTTTCCACTATAAATGAATGAATAACGCACATGAACTATTTTTTTATTGATATTAAATGATTATGAATAAGTTTTTAGTGTAGTACCTTCACAGAGTATGGGACTTTTTTCAATTTTACACAACTTACATGAAAAGTTGTATTTTGTCTTATTTCTTGCCCCCTTTTCACTCACTTAAGAACGGATGTAAGTATAACACACACACACACACACACCATCTCACTCACACACACACACGCCTTAGACTAATACGTGGGGTTGTGAGTAATACAACACACTATATGGAATAATAAATTTACTTACACAGATAAAAATATACAAAAGCAATTTGTTGAGGAATATTTGTAAAATCTTGTAAGTGTATTGCACATTTTACCTGGTTGATAGTAATTAATTATTTTATTATATAATTCCTTTCCTTTCCCCAGCTTTGCGTTGTTTTCATCTTTGACACACGTTATAGTATTCCAATTACATTTCATAGAGTGTGTCGGAAATACAAATTATATGGCGGTTATTTATTACAATGTAATTTAATCCATTTGTTTTGCGTTTTTCGTACTAGTCATTTAATTAAAAATAAGGATTGTGCTCAGTATTACTAGGTTTAAATATACTGTAGCGAACCCTGGCGGAAGAAATATTGAACTGTCAGATCTGCTTAAGCAATATAGATAAGCATGATTTTCTTAGTTCTTTGCCATCCTCTGGCAGCTAATTGGGAGATAAAGATGATCCTTGTTTCCTGTGTGAAGCAGGAATAAGCTTATCGCCCACTAAGACGAGTGCGCTCTCGTGTCATTCCGGGTGTCTTCGTGAATTTTCTGTATATATGACGACAAGTGCTGTTACAGCTCTTGTCTAGTCTTACGGCGGGCGCTCTACATGCTGGTAAGGCGTAAGGGAAGTGGGGAGCGGGGATGCGACCAATCCAGCGCGTAAAGAAACACAGGAGCCTGTAGAACGAGGTGCGCACAGCACCACCTTCCGCGACGTCATAACTCTCGGCGCCAACGCTGCTTTCTGTTTGGCTACTGCATATTCCACCCTGAACACTTCCCTTGTCAGCATGTACGCCGCCAGCCGTAAGACTAGACAGACGCACCAGAATGGGTGACAAGCTTCAACAAGGCAGCAACGGGAAGGTCAGGAAAAGGAAGGAAAGCATGCGTCTGGAGGTAATTGTCCATTGGTAGGAATCGGTCATCTATTTGCAATGCCAGTCCATCTTCACTGCTGACCCATGCTCCCGAGAACGGACGCCGTCATTGTGGTGGTAGGGTCCAGCGATTCGCCGTCTTCCGAAAGGTTAAGCTTGTTCTTCACGGAGTTGCTGTTGGAATTGTCGTTCTTGCTAGACATTCCCAACATTGACTTTCCTTCAGATATGCTGAACATCTGCAACGAGGAAGAGACAGACTATAAGGAACCTATTGGTCACAAAAATGCAAAGACGTCATTGTGCAAGCACCTTTACAATGGTTTGACGCTGTGTTATTGCAAATTTGTGGCTGTCCTGAAGGACTGGTAAAGGGGGAAAAAATGCATCATCACCTGCCATGAGGGGACATGGGGGATGTGGAGGTAGGACAATACATTGTCAATCTAGTGCATGTTAGAAATGATGTGATGAGCACCAAGCTCCGACTGCTTTTACCCCTAGGTGCCCATTGATTGTAGGCTTATCCCAGAACAAAGTAATTATTGCACACTGCAACCTATGCCTGAAAAAAATAAATAGAAAGACGAATGTAAAAATATTCCGGAATATGGTATTGATATTTGGAAGAAAAGATTTGGTTGGTTGATTTAGTGTTTTAAGTCCACTTTATGCACAGTAAGGCTAATCGGGACTGGACCTATAGTTTAAAGTGGAATCCGAACCACTATGTGCCTCCATCGAGTATCGAACCCGGGACCCCTTGATTACAAGGCTACGACGCTATCACTGCCCCATCGGGGAGGCCTCTGAAGGAAAGAAATACATACAAATGTCATACTTGTTATGCTTTTCAATCTTACATGAATCTTATCTTGTAGGAAGAAAGCACAAATTAATAATTTAAAAAATGTTGTTGTTGAGGAATATGTTTGTTTTCGGCATATTTATTGACTTTTTAGGTGACAAAATTCCTAACTAACTCTCTAGCCTTCTTTAACCCAAAGGTTTATGGCTGCAGTAACACAAGCCTTCCACATGTCCCTCTCCTGGGCAAGATCAATCCAATCTTTTCCTTCTTTGCCGTTTTCCTTTAGGTCCATCTCAACGTTATCCCTCCATCTTCGTCTTGGCCTTCCTACAGGTCTCTTACCATCAGGTTTCCCAACAAGAATCCTGCAAACTCCTCTTTCGTCCCATTCGTGCCACATGGCCTGCCCACCTAAGTCTTCTTGATTTAATCATTCTAATAATATCTGGACAGAAATACAAATTGTGCAGTTCTAAATTATGTAACATGCTCCACTCACCTGTCTCCTCATACCTTGTAGGTCCATATATCTTTATAAGGATTTTATTTTCAAATACTCTTAATCTATATTCTTCTTTTAATGTAAGGACCACGTTTCACATCCACATACAGTTCCGCCGGGCCGGGAACCGGCGTGGAGACCGCCTTTATGGCAGTGACCCTTTGTTGCCGCGTTTACCTGCGAAGGAACTCGCGGCCAAACAGCCAATTAGGCCCACCGTTTTGCAAGAGCCGACAACTTTAAAATTCCCTCTACACAAAGCAACCAGTAGGGAGACAGGATTTTGTCAAAATAACAGTTGAGCGCTGTGATTGCACAGCGGTTAGTACGGCGGAGGAACTGTAAAACTACAGGCAATATTACTGTTTTGTATATTTTGTAAAATATGTTACACTCACTGAAGGCAACTGCAACTGGCGACTGACCTTGTAGGCTATTTCTTGACCTTTCTGTCCCCCAATCATTTTCGTGGGGGGGGGGGGGGTGGCTCGATGGGTGTCAACAACCTCAGTTGCGAAGTAAAAGCTGAAGGGATGACATCGCTCTCCCGAAGCAACGTTGCCAAGGGTACTTCTGTTTTTACCAGTTGCCTTTATACGAGATGGCTGTGTGTCCACCTGGTGGTCCTTCCGGAAACTTCATTGTTCTGGACCGGGTGTGCAGTTCTACCATTAACCCTCGCTGATTTCTGATGCTGACAATACCGTTGCCCGAGAAGAATCTTTCTCACTTACAATGCATTTGGCAACATGTGGTGGACCCTACGCTCATTTGTTTCGTCCCGCGAACAACGTTCGGTACCTTGTGACTCGAAAATGCCCGATCTCAGCCGAAGAAAATTCAACTGATCGCTGATTCGCTGTTTCCCAGCCTCCAGTTGGAGTTGGCGTTCAGTATAGCATTCATGTACTAGATCATTTTGCTTTTGTTAGTGGAATGCCAGTTGTCGACCTGGCTTGTAATATTGTTTATGTAAAAAATGCATTCATACATTGTTATAGAGGGCATTGTTTTATGATTAACATGAACACCAAACAATGTCGAGTGAGGTGATAATCTTATTTTCTATTGGCTAAATTCCAATTACCTGAATGACCAATAAGCACACGAGAAATGCTATCGCTTTTGTGTGGCCTGCCATCGCACCTTGGAAACAGTCTCTGTAAGGAGAAACGCAAACAATTAATGCAATGGAGATTTTCACACCAATAAATTGTGCATTCTGGGAGGGAATTAATTTGGTGCATTCATTGCTCCTTGTATTTTACACGAGGTAACATCTTGTAATAATACAAGAAAAACTACCTCGCTCCTAAATGAGATATTTCCTGTCGTTCATACTTAATTTAAAAATAGAAATGGTACAAAAACTAGTCTAAGTGGCAGAATATAGGTTACTCTACTAGTATAGGCATACAAATAAGTTTATCGGTAAAATAACCGATAATTAATTGTCTGACATTTCTATAATAGTGTCTGACATTTCTATAAATAGCTTGAACTGAATTAACATTTCTGACATTTTGTTATTGATTTTACGTATATATAAGCTATAACTATTTAACCTGGTTTTATACTCTTTCAGCTTTCTATTTCCAAGGTCAAAACCCATTTTAAGAGCTGGATTTATTATATATATACGGGATCCGACCCTAAGAACATTGTGAGATCCTTCTTATATACAATTTCAGTTCTAGCTTATAGGCTAGGTTATGCTAAATTGTTAGTAATATTTTATCACATTTCAAATACCTCAATTCTTTTCATTTTCTGACCTTCTCAAAGCATGTTTCCCCAGTGAAAGCTACTTTGCAGATAGAGGCCCGGTGCTATAATTCTCCCTCTCCCCAGATCCTCTTGACTCCTGGCCTTCCAATTGCAATTAAGCAGCTGACTCACAATCTCTCCACCGAAAGTTTTGGTGTGTCTGGTGAACTTTCTGTCATAAATTTAATATCTTCATCATCATCCTCATCGCCTCGATTAGCCAAAAGCGACTTAGATCATAATAAGAAACACACATGTATATCAAGCTTATCTTTGTTGGTTAAAATTTCATGTTGGTCTACCCTTGCAATAAACATATGTTACTTAGACTAGTTATAATCACAGTTTTCATGCAACACACATATCGAAGTTTTACCTCAAAGAAGACATTACTGTAATCAAGGGGTCACAGGTTCGATCCACATTGAACAGTGTTTTTGATCCCGCTTTAAACTGTAGGTCCAGTCCCTCTCAGCAGAAACTGAGCTTACAAAAAATTTGACAAGGCATTTCCTAATATCACAACAAATCAACTTTATCTCCTATACCCAGTACATATTTCCACTTCAAGATGCAATTATTATAGGATCTCAGATTGGATTCCTGTAGAAGGAGACTTATAGTGCCTCACAATCCACTTTGGACTGAAGGTTAACTTTTTACGTCGCTTTTCCTGCTCTTGGGTTTATCACGACTATGAAGATGAACATGAACAGATGCAGTTAGTGATTTAATAAATTGTACAATAAGCTTCCCGGATGGCGTAGTGGTAACGTCATCGCCTTGTAATCAAGGCGACCCGGGTTCGATACCCGGTGGAGGCACATTGCCCAGTGGTTCGGATTTAAACTGTAGATTCCGTCCCGATTTGCCTGGCTGTGCATAAAGTGGACTTAAAAAAACAAATCGATTCAATGCAAATTGAACAGTAATACATCCATGCCTGATCAGGGTTTTAACTCGAGTTCTATGGCTTAGTAACGCTTCACGATAAACACTCCGCCACGAAGAATGGCTGGTATATTTTTGATGAGCGTATCTGCTAATAAAGTGGACTTATACTCCGTCCCAGCTATTTGTGGAGCAGTCAAACGAAAGCAAGTCTCTGCGCAAGTAGTGATGCGAGACGGCTCCACCAATGAACACGTGAGAAGAACGGAATTGCGTGGAGAGCGGGAAAGCGACTGAAGTTACCAGCCTGTACATCAGCGTCTACTGCTTCGATCTGGCCAATAGATTTCCCTCGCTTCTCTGACGCTATGTGCAGTCTTGCTCCACAGTTAATTGGGACAGGGTATATATTCAAATTTGACCCTGCGTTACGTGATAAAGAAAGTAGAACATTTGTCAATCATCAATGTTCGCAGTTTCAATTTGTCACTCATAAGGCCTCCCCGGTAGCCTTGTCGCCTTGTAATCAAGGGGTGCCGGGTTCGATTCCCGGTGGAGGCACAAACTTTAAACTGTAGGCCCAGTCCCGATTAGCCTTACTGTGTATAAAGTGAACTTAAATACTAAATCAATCAATCAATCAATCAATCGCCACCCTTAAAATGCCTTAGGTCAGCGAGTAAATTGGCTCCCTACCTAACTTCCACAACGAAGAATCGACGCAGTGTAACTGACCAAAATACTTTTGCCGTTGTCGAAGGTAAAGAGGTTATATACTCTAAATGAGAAGTTTACGAGAAGTTAATATGACAGCAAGGCTTAAGAATGCCAGCAACGGAACAGGTTCTGCACCTTTGCAACAATGCTAACAGGTATTTGCCTCTCTGCAAGCATGTAGGGCACCCAATAAGGGACATTCCTTTATGATAAACATACACACCTTGCCACTGTTACATACTACTTACGCTATAAAAAGAGGCAGAAAAACTGTTATTAGAACCAAATTGATAAAAAGTTATTTATCAATGCCTTCAAGGTTGGTTGGTTGAGGATTAACATACAATATTACTAGGAGAAAATGACTTGATTATGACTATCACTTAGGAAGCTTTCAGACCGAAGTTTACACGCGACACGGGGGTTTCAGACCAAAGGAACAAGCGACAAAATCCTAAACTGCACAAATGGGAATAGATACTTACTTCCATCTAGGGTTGTTAAATAAATTCAATTCCGGTCCAGGAGAGAAAATCAGCAGGCGCAAATAGGTTCTGGACCATAAAGAACCTCTTTATCTGTAAAGTATTTCAATTCGGTCCAGAAACCTTTTTTCAGATCAACTTAAATACGGTCCAGGAACCTTTTACCAGGATGAATTTAAATACGGTACAGGAACTTTTTTCAATGTAACAATACGCTACTTGGACCGAATTTAAATTGTGCGAGATAAACCTTAATTGAAATACGATCCAGGAACCTTCTTTACGACTCAATTTAAATACGGTCCAGGAACCTATTTTCAATGTGACAATACGTTACTTGGACCGAATTTAAATTGTACGAGAAAAAACATATTTACTGCGCATGGGCAGCTCGTAGACAGAGGCGACATCGTTCAACTTATTGAGGAAGCATCTCATTGGGAGCGACATGCAAGCGACAAGAGACACGTGCACATCGTGTCATATCGGTAGTAGAGATGGCATTTATTTCTCAGGGTTCGTTTCCAAGTGATACGAGCCGATCCCTGTGGTGGAGTAGACAGTGCGCTAGAACAACAGGGTTCCCAGGTTCGAATCTGGTCCTTGCTTTGTAATCAAGGGATCCAGGGAGGCACATAGTGGAACACATAGTGGTTCGGATCCCACTTTAAACTGTAGGTCCAGTCCCGATTAGACTTTACTGTGTATAAAGTGGAGATACAACGCCAAATCAATCTATCAAAACGAATCCGGTTCTGAGCATGGGTTGTAAATGTCTCTTTATCAGTTTCATCATATCATTATTCATCTTCATCGTCGCAATCAGCCAAAAGTGACAGAAAAGCGACAATACAAAAATCAGATCCAATCCAAGTCATACGAGTATCGCTGATCGTACACACAGAACCCACAACGTGTCAATTGACACATCTATATTGACTCCAATAACACATTTACGTGCATAAACTGCAAATGATGCACCATTTTGGGTCTCAAAATATGCTTAGAAATGCATAAGAGGGCACTTTTATCATCTGATGTTCCGTCTGATGCCCTAAAAATACATCAATTTTGAAGTTCAGACAAGATCATTTGCAAGATAAAAAATACAAATTTAACTGTGTCGATTGCTGCACCAAAAATGAAATTTTGTGTGGGTGTCCCGTATTGGAACATAATGGATGACTGCAACGCCTCCACCTGGGGGAGTTGGTTCTGTTCAAGCATATCGCGGAAAATTATTCCTGTAATTCTGTCCTCCATATAGAAAAATTGACCTATCACTAT
Organism: Lepisma saccharinum; assembly: GCF_977018435.1. NCBI lineage: Eukaryota > Metazoa > Arthropoda > Insecta > Zygentoma > Lepismatidae > Lepisma > Lepisma saccharinum. The sequence goes on from NC_139246.1 coordinate 36,550,982, forward strand.
TGGACACATTTGTTCCTCTTCCTCGGAGCTACATGATTATACATAACATTATGCTCAATCACAACACTATTGGACAACGTAGACAAAGAAAAGATAAACACTTCTTTAGCTGCAGAACATTTTGCAAAAACACGCCCTGCTTTATGTCATTGTAGTTTCAGAGCTTTTTTTATTCTAATGGTAACGAAACTTTAGGGACACCCTGTACTTATTGTAAGATTTACTTTGAAGCAATAATTACAAATGGTAATTTATATATATCATTACAACCATAGGCGTAACTTAGCGGGGGCAAGGGGGCGCTTGTCCCCCCAAAATTTTCGGGTATGTTTATTAAAATTTACAAATTAGGGGACCTGAGAAGCAAAGTAATAAAGAGTAACATTTGTGATTTCGCAAACGTCACAGTTGTTTAGCAAATAATTCTGGACGCTGTTTTTATTGGATGGAAAACTTTTCGAGTCTCTTCTCCGAAAGTTAAACCCCAGGTTTGATATTATCCCCTCTAAATTAGGTCCCAAGTGTTATTTTGCCCCTTCAAAATTAGGCCCAAGTTCTGCATCAAAATTAGGCCAAGTTTGATTCTGCCCCCTCAAAATTAGGCCGTTTGATTTTGCCCTCTCAAAATTAGGCCCAATTTCATTTTACCTCCCTCAAAATTAGGCGCAGTTTGATTCTGCCTAATCAAAATAAGGCCATGTTTGATTATGCCCTCTCAAAATTACGCCCAATTTGATTTTACCCCCTTCAAAATTAGGCCCAAGCTTAATTCTGCCCCTCAAAATTAGGCCCAGTATGATTCTGCCTCCTAAAAATTAGGCCCAGTTTGATTTTACCCCCCTCAAAATTAGGCTCAAGCTTAATTCTGCCCCCTGAAAATTAGGCGCAGTTTGATTCTGCCTCCTCAAAATTAGCCCAAGTTTGATTCTGCCTTCTCAAAATTACGCCCAATTTGATTTTACCCCCTCAAAATTAGGCCCAAGCTTAATTCTGCCCCTCAAAATTAGGCCCAGATTGATTCTGCCTCCTCAAAATTAGCCCAAGTTTGATTCTGCCCTCTCAAAATTAGTTAGGCCCAATTTGATTTTATCCCCTCAAAATTAGGCCCAACATTAATTCTGCCCCTCAAAATTAGGCCCAGTTTGATTCTGCCTCCTCAAAATTAGGCAAAGTTTGATTCTGCCCCCTCAAAATTAGACCCAATTTGATTTTATTCAATCAAAATTAGGCTCAAGCTTAATTCTGACCCCTCAAAATTAGGCTTAGTTTGATTCTGCCCCTCAAAATTAGGCCCAATTTGATTTTACTCCCTCAAAATTAGACCCAAGTTAAATTCTGCCCCCCCAAAATTAGAGCGGTTTGATTCTGCCCCCTTAAAATTAGATCCTAAGTTACGGCCAAATCAGATTTATTTACTGCAGTGTTACATACAAGACAGTCTATTTATTACAATCAACATATGTCACTGCTCACTTCAAAATAGTAGCCCTGTGCTGTTGTGAAGATACAATATCAATATCAGAGTAGGAAGTTTAGACATGTGAACTATTTATACGTAAAGCATAATAGACTCTTTACTGAATAAACAAAATGTTCCCCTCAATCAATTATATAGTTGTATTGTATTTGTCGAATATTTTTTAAAAAGTTGACTGGAGGTTCCGTGTAATTCCATTTGAAACTGCGAGATTAGTTGCAATCAACAGTTCTGAGCTGAGTCCAGAAACAGAATAGTTTGACTGGAGGTTCCGTGTAATTCCATTTGAAACTGCGAGATTAGTTGCAATCAAGAGTTCTGAGCTGAGTCCAGAAACAGAATGTTTGGCTGGAGGTTCCATGTAAATGCATTTGAAACTGCAAGATTAGTTGCAATCAAAAGTTCTAATCTGAATCCAGAAACACAATCGTTTGACTGGAGGTTCCGTGTAATTCCATTTGAAACTGCGAGATTAGTTGCAATCAACAGTTCTGAGCTGAGTCCAGAAACAGAATGTTTGACTAGAGGTCACGTGTAATTCCATTTGAAACTGCGAGATTAGTTGCAATCAAGAGTTCTGAGCTGAGTCCAGAAACATAATGTTTGACTAGAGGTCACGTGTAATTCCATTTGAAACTGCGAGATTAGTTTGCAATCAAGAGTTCTGAGCTGAGTCCAGAAACAGAATGTTTGACTAGAGGTCACGTGTAATTCCATTTGAAACTGCGAGATTAGTTGCAATCAAGAGTTCTGAGCTGAGTCCAGAAACAGAATCGTTTGACTGGAGGTCCCGTGTAATTCCATTTGAAACTGCGAGATTAGTTGCAATCAAGAGTTCTGAGCTGAGTCCAGAAACAGAATGTTTGACTGGAGGTCCCGTGTAATTCCATTTGAAACTGCGAGATTAGTTGCAATCAAGAGTTCTGAGCTTCAATGCGACACAAATTTTAGAACTAGGGTGTACAGTCACAGGCAATAATAATGGGACACTTATGTCCTGAAATACTCGCTACCCTGCCATTTGTTATGTGTTTTGCCTAATTCTACGGCGGTGCTAGAAGTTATTATTGAAAATTTGCTATTAAAAGAAATCCATTTATCGCGGTAGAGCTACGCAATACTCATAACGACTTGCAGGGAAGCGTGCATTTCAGGATGTAGGTGTCTCATTTGTATTGCCGGTGACGGTACTCAGAATTTCAGAGCCACTTAAAACGAGATGATCTTGTTGATATATTCAACATCACTTATATGCAGTGTTAGGTTAAACCGGGTCAGGAAAACGGACAGGAAGACAGAAGGAAATGATATGATGCATCTTGATTAAAGTTATCATTTTGGCAGTCGTCTTGATTAATGGAAGATCAATTGGTAGAATGGAAAGATTCTCTCGGGCTATCGACCAGGCGAGTTGTGGAAATTATTTGAAGCTTTCGAGAGCTAACGTCACTCTCATCTTCAGGGTAGAAGAAAGCTTGGAATCTTTTCCACAACTCACCTGATCTAGAACCCGAGAGAATCTTTCCGTCATTCGGCGCCAGGAAAGCTTCAAGTCTTACATCGGATGAATATTAGTCAGGATGGACACTCCTGTTTACAAGATTCCTCTATTTGCCTATCAAGATTACTTAAGACCTTTAGTTTTGCTTCGAAGGATATGCAAGCGAGCCTTACTCATAATTATATGCTAGCACTTTGCTGCCGACTTTTTCGCGGTGTTGTTAGCACAGCGTTCTAAAACGCCAGGTGTCCCGGGTACGAATTCTGTCTTGGGCGTGGGTATTCTTTGTAAACACCCATCTTCGCAATTAGCCAAACATGGCAGAAAAGCGAAGTAACATAAACTACACTTTGTAAAGAAAAAATAGCATTTCTTCATTACTTTTAGATTTCGGCATTTCACTCCTACATTCTAAGTTGTGTTATTGATTTCGTTCAACTTGACGATTTATTGTCCTAAATGTTAAATAAAATACTATATCTTTTCAATATATATTTAGTACTAGCTTATTGCCTGGCGTTGCCCGGGTATTTATTTATCCCAATCTTCTATTAGACAGGAAAATAATGAATTCTAACTATAGTGTAAAATGAACTTGAGTGTCACTATTCATGTTAGCGATCCCGAAAACTATGAATGCCACACTAATATCGGTGGTTTTCGATTATTTTTACGTGTCACCCCCTTCCCACTCCCACTCCTAGGGGTGCCAGGGGTGTCTTAGAGTTGAACGGCATTGGGAGTGTCACTATTCATCTCAGCGACCCCGAAAACTATGAATTCCTCACTAATATCGGTGTTTTTCGATTATTTTTACATGTCACCCACCCACTCCTACCCCTAGGGGTGCCAGAGGGGTCTTACTCCCACAGTATTTCTTTCCAGATTGTAAGTGATATGTGTACCAAGTTTGGTTGAAATCGCTCCAGGCGTTCGAGAGAACATAGAACAAACACAAAAATACATATAGATCCATTTTTATATACATATATAGAAGATTTAAGCAAACTTTTAAGTGTATGGAGCACACTAATAACAATATTAAAAAAGTAAATATCAACCAACTATCACATTACCGGAGGACTGAACTTCAATGTATGTACTGCTTTCACTACTTATTTTTCTTCTGACTTGCAATGATTTATCCGGACTTAATCTGCGCTCAGGAACTGCTTCAGTAATTCTTCAGGATTAGACTCAAACCTTCGTTACAGTCCAGTTAAAAAATATGGATACTCAAATTGTGGATCATCACATTCATTTACTATACCGGGTGATTCAGAAATAATTGAGAGGTTACAATAGTTTATTGCAAGTAATTGAACTAACGTGAATGAAACCAGTCCAGAACGAACGGGGAACTCAGTTTTCCTTACCCCTACAAATGTTACGATGATACGCTCCCTTAGGTCTGCTATATCACACGGTATCGGTGGGACGAACAATGTCTTTGATGAAACTTCACAAAAGAAGTAACATGGTGTAAGGTCACATGATCTAGGGAACTAGGACACTGAACCAAACACTCTGAGTGACGTGAGTTTCTCCTAGAGGCAAAAATGTGAACTCTCAGCTTAACAAAACACACACAAACTATTTGGGTTCCTCTATCGTTTCTGGACTGGTTTCATTAACGTAAGTTCAATAGTTTACTTGCAACATTTATTTATTTCATTTATGTGATGTGGGTCTCTAGAACTGAATGTAAAATGTCAAGAAGACAGACTTTACCCTTGTCTAACGTCAAGAATGCAAATTCACCCCATTTAAGCGTATTGGATGTACGTACATTTCCCACTGAAAATACTCATGGACTAGTGTTGTCCACACATCTTTGAACTTGACTGTACGTGCATCCACTTGAGGATGTTTGCAGTAAAGGATACCTTGTAGAAGTGATGGGCTTGCTTCAGTGTGAATAAGCCTATATGAGCATAAAATGAGTTTCACGAACAACTTCGTTGTGGTGATAAAAGGTTGTTATGTGTGCCCCTTACCTATCATGTACATGTCGTAACCTGACAACGAAATTGCGCACCCCTGCTGCTAATGTGTTCTCAGAAATATTCAATATCTCTGCTTCTACGGCATTTTTCAGTTCTTGAATTGTTGTAAGGTTAGTCTGAAATACCCTGTCTTTAAGGTAACCCAAAAGAATATAGTCACAGGGGCCAAATTCGTTGACATTGGTGGCCATTCAAACCCCTTCCCGTGAGACTTGTGCGGCGTTCTGTTTTGTGGAATGATAGGTGTGGTCTCCGCTACAATGCTTTCGAATATAGTTCTCACAACTTTCTCCAACACTCTTCTTCCTGAAAACACCAATACAAACCTACATACTACATTTTCTACTATCTGTACACAAAACAAATGGTGCCATGTATAAAAAAATCACCCTGTATCTAATCGCCATCCGTCGTCATAGGGATACTTCAGACCCACGAGTGTCGCTTGGAAGCGAACCCTCAGTAATCAGGGCAATGTTTCGAACTGAGGAGACACGACAAGGTATACGTGTTGTTTGTCGCTTGGACTAGGCCGTTTCTCAATACCGTCTCTCTTCGAACTGGTGTTTGCGCATGTGCGGAGATTTTAGATCGAAGCGACAAGCGATACGTGCCGCTTGGAAACGAGCCAATCAGCAGCAACGTTTCACACCGTAGCGGCATATCAGGCCACGAAAGTTTATGTTCAATTGGTGTGAGTTTTTGTTTTAAGACAACTTTATGCACAGAAAGGCTAATCGAGACTGTACCTACAGTTTAGAGTTGGATGCGAAAAGCTATGTGCCTCCACCGGGTATGTAACCTGGCGTTCAATTGGTGAAATGCTTAAACGACACGTGTCGCCTGTCGCTCTTCGCTTAGGTGTGTTGCCTGTCGCTTCACTTTTGTCGCTTCTGTCTGAAAGCTCCCATAGTCACCATTAATCAGAAATGGCAGAATTAATTGGACGGGTTATAGTTACAGTGGTGTAAGTCACATGAAGTAAGTCAGAGATTCATTCAACTGTCAACATACGACAGTTAAAGGTTTAGTGATAAAGGAAACAGCTGTTGTGTTGATCAGCAAAGTGCTGTGAGTCAGTCTTTTTTTTTTTTTTTTAAAAAAAAAGTGACTTACACCACTGTAACTTTAACCAGTCCAATTTAGAGTGATAGAAGAGTGATGTGAATAGAACGACAGATTTTTACATTTTAAAAAAAATAAGCTGTCTTTATTCATAATTTAATTATTCTTTTTTGAAGTACGATGTTCTTGCATGAAACCACAACCAATCTTTTGCTCTGATGCTGCTTCTATCAAGACGAACGTAATAATGTTTTGGAAAGTGAAGCACATGTCGAATACCATCAAGGTTAACCGGGTCGTTGCTGGAATTGGCTCTGGGTCAGAATCACATGGAGTTGGTTTTGATGGGTGACATGTCTGAAAGCTTCACAGACATCTCCGAGCTGGGGTCGTCGATGACCGCCTTCAGGTTCTCGACGTTCTTGTACATCCCCGGAGGAGTGCTGTCATCGTCCATGACCTCCTTGATGATGACCTGGAGCTGATCCCGGGCGTTGTCCGCCTCGATGGAGTCGAGGTCTCTTCCGTTGCCCGCCATGCTCCCCAGCATGAGTGACGTCATGGTGGTGGTGGGGTCGAGTCCCTCCTGGGTGAGGTCGATCTTGTTCTTCACATGGTTCCTGTTGGCGTTGCCGTTCTGACTCTGCATCGCCGGGCCGTCGCTGCTTCCGCTGCCGCCCAGCCACGTGGGCCAGCCAGGAGTCGCCCCCGAGTGGCTTATGGCCTGTTGGATATTAGAGATAGAGGTTGTGTTAATAGAAATTAACAGTAGCTCTTAAACAAACTTTGCTGAATTTCAGATTTTTTTTCTAAAATTAAAGTGGATTTTCAACCTGTGCTATATTCTTTATTTCATTTCGGGGCAACCCTGAGTTTATATATATGTGTGTGTGGCGATGTGGCTACCATTTGTAATGCGGCATACATCCCACCTGAAGTCGATTTCCTTCCAGACTTTCACCAGTAAGTCAGGCGTCACTTCTGCAGCGGCGGTGTTAATTCGAAATCTCAGCTCAGCAAGATCAGCAGGTAAAGGTGGTACAAAAATCCGATCTTTAATGAAACCCCACAAGAAAAATATCTAGCAGGATCAAATCTGGGGAGCAAGGTGGCCATGCAATTTAACCTGCACGACCAATCCACCGACCTGGGAATCGGGTATCAAGAAAATCTCGGACTTACGATACTCCGTACGAAACTTACGTTGCACTGCAGTTGCCGATTGCGTCTCGTGAAACCACAACACACAGCGAGCACGTTCTGCACCAGTAAAAATAGTCATTTTCAAGAACAATGCTGACAGCGCTACTGGTGAGTGAGTTCGGTACTAATGGACTACGTGAGTCAATACTTGAAGTGTTTTACTTTGCAATGGCACCTCAACCGACTCTGTAAGTTATCTGAATATATTTCTATATGCTTTCAAAGTTGTAAAGTCCTTTTTGAATCACTCTGTATATAGACCTGAGCAGATACCGATGCCGATGTATCGGTATCTGAAAGTATCGGTTGGAATTCATCTACCGATACCAGCCGATACTTTTCCGGCATTTTGGTACCTCATGTGGTCCGCAAATACACTTTCGCTGAGTCTACTAGTTATCCTGGAAATTATGCAAGATTCGAACTTTCTTTCTATTCTGTAGCAATGTTTGATTGAAAACTGGATCTTGTGATTACATAACTCGTATTTTCATTTTCTTACGTAATTCTTAAATATAGAAGTAAAATTCATCGTAAATTCATACACGTAATCGTAGTCGAAGTATCACACACAAATATTGATCAACATTGAGAACAACTTATAATTATTACATTTTTCAAGTATCGGTATCGATGGGAATCGGTATCGGTATCGGGTCAAAGTGGTATCGGCTCAGCAGGGTGTATGATAAGTAATAGTGCAACCTACCAATTTGTCAATGGATATGCTAATTTACTAAGACAGGAGTAACATAGAACTTAAGTAAGACTTATTTCAAAATTATAATAGGCTGCGCCATAGAGGGTGTCCGGAAAAAGGCATTACCTGAAACGTGATAAGTAATAGAACTCCTGTAGCCGCTTGTGAAAAGAACTTCATTTTTGGGTTCCTGAAAATAGGGGGAAAAAAGTTACTTGCATTGTGATGTGTATATTTAATCTCACTTAATTCATATTACATCTAGGCAAGCTTTTAACAATTTCAGCAACAAACCTCACCTGTAATAGGCGATGTCAAATGCAGTTGTCAATATGGAAGTAAGAGAATACTATATTATTTAATGCAAGATGAAGATAATGCCATATTTACTAGAGTTGTTAGACGTCTTTCAAAAGTCTTACTATTGCTTAGCTAATTTGTTGGAAAATTGCTGATAAGTCTGGCTATGGCATTTCGTGGCGTCAAACTGAGCTTGATTGATTGATTGATTTGTTCTTTTAAGTCCACTTTATGCACAGTAAGGCTAATTGGGACTGGATCTACAGTTTAAAGTGGGATCCGAACCACCATGTGCCTCCACCGGGTATTGTTAGAATGATTAAATCAAGGAGACTTAGGTGGACAGGCCATGTGACACGAATAGGAGAGGAAAGAAGAGTTTACAGGATTCTTGTTGGGAAAGCTAATGGTAAGAGACCAGTAGGAAAACCAAGACGAAGATGGAGGGATAATGTTGAGATGGACTTAAAGGAAATCGGTAGCGATGGAAAAGAGAATATAGATCTTTCTCAGGATAGGGACAGATGGAAGGCCTGTGTTTCTTCAGCCATGAACCTTCCAGTTCAAAATAGCTAGAGAGTTAATTAGTTGTTTTCTTTTCTATGAAGGAGGCCTGCCCATATGATTCTTCTTGGTTTCCGTATTCTACAGAGAACGAGAAAGTCTGTCACCAATGGTGATTTTCTGATGATATGTTTCCCAGACGCTGGATTGTGAGAAGTATCTGTGTTAAATGTGCACCACGGTCAACTGACGTGAACCCTATGCACTTTATATAGGCACTAGCGTACGTAGGATTTTTTTTTTCTCGGAGGGGGTGGAATTGCAAGGTGGATATTATATTGTTGTGTTGTAGAAGATTATAAAGTACTTCGTATTAACATTTTTAACCTTGTTTTTAAATTTTCTTACAGGATAGAAATGGGATCAGGAATTATTTGAATTTGGCGGAGGCGGGGGGTTGAATTTGCTACTTTCGTTTTCCCGAGTTATTTTCTGTTTTCATTTTAAAATTTTGATTTTCTCACATTTTCTGGAGAGGCTGTAGTAGCTCTTTATCTCCCTTCCCCCTCCCGTACATCAGTGCCTATGGGAAATTTGAAATTTTGGTGTGTATGCGGATTTGGATCATTACCTTGAAATGGTAATGGCTGCACTGGTTCCTTACATTTTGAAGATAATTCAAGGAGACTGTTGAGGAAATGCGTTGAGACTGGTAGCAGACATGTTTTACATCAAGAAATATATTTTCCATTAGTTCTCTAAATTGTTCCACATTTTATGGACACCCTGTAGAAGTGTCTGCGTTTGAGAGTTATTTTAGTTTTTATTTTAAGTCCACTTTATGCACCGTGGCCGCATTGTATCATGAAGGTCGATTTATCGGGAAACAAGATATTTTTGTTTCCAGGAGAAAAGAGAGGGAGATAGACGAGACAAATAAAGTATAATGGTACTTCTTTTTAGTTTAAGAATTTGGTTATATTCTATTTGAAAAACTTGGACCAATTTTTTGTTATTCAGAGAGTTTATAATGAAATTCGAAATTGAATTGAAATGTGGTCTAAAACCCTTAAGGTATCATTTAAAAATAACTTTCCTTTGCTTAGAAAAGATATTTCGTTTCTTGCTTAATAAAAATATTATGAATTTTTCATTAGTTGGAAAATATGTAAAATAGTTTAGTAAACTCACTTATACGCGTATGTTTCCGCTGCTTATTAAAAAGTTATTTAATTTTGTTAATCTCTTGGATTTTGTACTGGCACAGCACATCTCTGTGGTTAAGAAAAGCATAATAGTGTTAAATAATAACATGTGACATGTTGATTAAGTAATTATGAACAAAACTATCAGCATTTGATTAGAAGACATTTAAGAGAAAACTTACACTGCTCTTCCTTCAACCTTGCACTGCGACGAACTACCAGTAATTTTCAGTAAATGAGGTCAACCATTGTTATATAGCTCAGAAGGAGTATGAGGAGTTTTGACTCGTCCGGACTGTTGTCGACGTAGCTTAGTTTGCGTGTCGACTGCCCTCAATTACACGATTTCCTTTTGTTATTAAGGACACGTGCCTTTGATGTACCGCCTCTGTGGTCAAGGCGAGCTCTTATCGAAGCAGGCTGTGCCTGCTTGTCTTAAATGCTAATTATGCTTTGGAGGGGGAATTATGAACTAATTGGTGGTCTCGGGTACCAGTCGTGTCACATTTGCAACCTCGTTGTCCGCTTTCCCTGAAAGTGTGAGAGATAGGACATTGCAGAGAAAATAGTTTTCTGGATGTAATGAACTCTCTTGGTTTTTTATACCAGCAACAAACCAAGGCAGTCCTTGATGGCGTACAGGTAACGTCGTCGCCTTGTAATCAAGGGGTTCCGGGTTCGATACCCGGTGGAGGCACATGGCACAGTGGTCGGATTCCACTTTAAACTGTAGGGCTTATAGGGCCATGTGCTGTGCCAGAGTTAGAGTTAAATAATTACAAAATCCAAGAGATTAACAAAATTAAATAACTTTTTAATAAGCAGCGGAAACATACGCGTGTAAGTGAGTTTACTAAACTATTTTACATATTTTCCAACTAATGAAAAATTCAAATTTTATATATATATATATATATATATATATATATATATATATATATATATATATATACGTTTATTAAGCAAGAAACGAAATATCGTTTCTAAGCATAAGACTTTCTAAGACTTTCTGTGCATAAAGTAGACTCAAAACACCAAATCAATGAACAACAAAACAAAAATTACAATAGGCAGGCTTCTTGTTATAAAATTTGTTTACAAATAGTTATAAAAATATTGATTGAATTTGAAATTTTGGGTGCGTCAGCAGTTAGGCTATTTTCCACCTGTCACATCATATGGGGTACAGCCCCTTACCATAACTAAAATATAACTACTTGAACATAACTATAATGTCGGACAAAAATATTCTTACCTGGGTTAAAAGCCGAGTTTGTAAAGGGCACTTAGCACACATAAGAACAACACACATACATAGCCCTGCAGAGGATTACACTTAGCATAGGACCAGACCGCCGTGGCCTCGTTGGTCTGCAAAATCCAGTTCAGGGTGTACTATATGGAAGCGAGGTTGACATTTCAGTGTATTACATGGAAAGTCATCCATTACACCCCTATAAAATATTGAGAGATCCACGATGTTTAAAACGAAAATATCAGTGTTCTAAATTCTTTATCTTCAGGGCAAAATATGTAGCTTGATTGACCATGAGTCGAACCCGGGTCCCAGCCATCTCAGGTATCGTCTAATTTTTCGTTTCCGCCGTTTGTAAGAGTGTATGGTCGGATTGGACTGATTCTTAGGGGATTTGGAAATATCAGCAAAGAGTGTTTGGAACAGAATCCGCGAAGAAGCAAAGTAAACCAAGGACTATATGCAGAAGGACTGTAGAAGTTTATCTGAGGGAGGAGAGGAAAAACTGGAGAGAGATTAAGAAAATGACTCAACACAGAGTATGCTACTAGAGATGCTTTGTTGCGACCTTAGGTTCCTCACGATAGATAATGCGAGAGAGAGAGAGAGAGAGAGAGAGAGAGAGAGAGAGAGAGAGAGAGAGAGAGAGAGAGAGAGAAAGAGAGAGAGAGAGAGAGAGAGAGAGAGAGAGAGAGAGAGAGAGAGAAGAGAAAGAAAGACAGAGAGAGAAAATTGGAAGGAGAGAGTGGGAGATATGAAGATAGTGAAGATATGTTTTCTCTTTATAAAAAGAAAAGGAGGGGAAATATGAAAGTCATTTTTCTTCTCCATTCTGAAAGAAGGAAAGAGAAAGGCAGAAGTCTCCTTTCCGGGTTATGGACACAGATCTTTTCTTTCTTTCTTTTGAGGGACGATGTACGAAGGAGGAGAAGAAGAAACCTCTCTCTCTTTTTATCTCTCTCTCTCTCAGAGAGATAAATAAACAGATAGACAGAGAAAGATAGATAGAGAAAGAGAGAGAGAGAGAGAGAGATAAAGAGGTAGGGAGATTAAAAAGATAGATAAATAGAGAGAGAGAGAAAGAGGTAGGTAGATTAGATAGATAGATAAATAGAGAGAGAGAGAGAGAAATATGGATTAAATTCACTTCATCAATTTCTCCTAATCTTAATTCACCCTCATTGTCACGATTAGCGAAAAAAGGCATAAAGGCTATTTACAATAAGAAAATATCAATACAAAGTCGGTATTATTCCAGGCACTGATTGCGTAAGTAATTGGCCGTATCTAATGTCTGTAGTAAATATTAAAAGCATTTCATGAGAATGTGCTGTTAAGATTTCTGTCATGTCTATGCGCTTTTAAGTTTTAGAATGTAATTGTTCGAGTTCATTTCATGCTCCAGGGTAATCTAGACTGGACCTACGGTTTAAGTGTTATTCGAACCACTGTAAAGTGTGCCACACCGGGAAATGAACCACTGACTCCTTGATTACAAGACGTAAGCGTTACGACTAAGATATCGTGAACCGTTTATTTATTTCGAATCAGTCTCTTGCATCTGTGGTAAGCGGAACCAGGGGTAGAAAATAGATGGAGCCCGGTCGTCATGGCGCCTGAATTTATAAATATTCATTTACACTTTTTAAAGAAAATCAAGTTCACTTACATAAATTTCCGTTAATTTTTTCTTATATTTTTAAAAAAATATTTACGTGTTTTTTGTATCAATTGTATCATTAAATCAGAATGATAAACAAGGCATTATTTTTTTTTTCTTTCTTGCTAGCCGAATTTTAGAAATATGCAGAGATATGGTATAGTCGGCCATGTACAGTGCCGGATCTACAAGTCGCAAAATCCCGCAGTGCGGGAGGGGGGGGGGCGGAGATAATTAAGCCCTTAAGCATCGTAGAACTGTGGTGAAATTTGGTGAATCCACAATGCAGAGCATGGGGAAGAGGATGGCGATAAAAAATAATTCAATTTTCCGTCACCAGGTTGAAATGTGGCGCTATACTTCCATGATGGGTTGTAATAATGACGTAAACTGCTCCAATTGATTATGGATTTGCCTTTACCTTGCAATCTTGCAATAAAAGAAATATTATTTTCTCGCAACTTCCAGCTACTAACAAATGTCTATCTAATTAATAACTCTGCTGAATCACTTAACGGGAGTGCTTAACAAAAGTTCGGAAGGGATCACCATGCCATTAAATAAGAAAGAACGCTTCATAGTGGATTCACCAAATTTCAGAGTTCTACGATGCATCGAACAGGGTACGGAGGGCTCTGAGTTGGGTAACTTTAATTCTGGCCACCCCGTATATGCGTATGTAAAAAATAAACGTAGTTACTCAGTGGTACAGAAACGAATACAATATATAGAGGCAAACTTAACGTTTCCTGTTCATATAACACCGTGCCATGATGGCACATTTAGGGTATATGTGGGTAGGGCCCCACATATTTTCGATGTCGACTATCTTGGAGGTGATGTGATCAGCACCACGCTGAGGCCGCCTTCATCTCACTCCCCGGTTATCATTTGATTTGAGGCCTGGTGGACCCTAGAGCCGCTTTATGCGGGGACAAAGTCGGAAAAATTCCGACCTTAGATCAGCCACTCCGAGTTTCACGTGTGCCAGTGAGACTAGGATCAAATAAGGCTAGACTTTAACTAGAAATGCAGTGGTGAAGGCTTCTTCAGCCTATCTTTAATCAGGAAAAGTTATGACTGCATGATTGTAACAAATATATCATTTTCCAGGTATGAGAAAACAGTGTCATATACGCGTATATATCACATAATCCCCTTCTCATTTAAAAATTTTGAGTTGAATTCAATATGGCGGCCACCAATGGAACACCGCTTGGAACACACCTATGTGGTTTCTCATAAGCCTAGCCTGTTTCTGTCATTACCAATTGTACCCGGCCTTACTCTACTTTTTCTACGAGGTGTTAACCTTTTATTTACCAAGCCCATTTTGCCAGGTAAGCTCCTTGCTACCGGGCCAATTTTGAGCAAAATGGAGACTTTCATTTAAATGGCTGTAGATCGGATGTTAATTGCTCTAGACAGACGAGTGATATATCGTTATACGCGGAATGAACCATACATTCCGACTACATACAATTTATGCACAGTGAGTGTATATATGATGCGGGGAAGGGGAGGAACCGGAAAATTCCAAAATGTCTGAAGAAAAATGTCCCTTCCTCGCTGTGGCCCTGGACAACAAAGTACAGGACATTGTCAAAATACAAATGAAAATGATCGCAGGCATGTTTGGAGCAAGAAAATAATTGCATTATTATCATACGAGTAATAGAACACAACGTGTAACCCCCAAAAGACATGTCTATGCGCCACTGACTCAGTTTCAAAGGAAGCCGCCATTTTCCGGCATTTTCCTCCCCTTTTTTTTGGGGGGGAAAGAGTCTTTACGGTGCAGTATATGTGTTAACAATAATATAAAAGAAGAAAATCGTAATTCTAGCGAAAAATAGCGACATTATGACGTAAAAATTACGACCTTGTCAAGGTATCTATATATAGATAACTGGTAAACAAGGGGTATACCTAGAGGTATCTATTTATAGATAACTGGATCAACCTCTAGTCCCTTATATGTGACTTTATTAACATGTGATCAAGAATTACACACACACACATACATTATATATGTCTATGTATGTATGTATATATGTGTGTGGTGGGTGTAAAGGTAGGTAGGTAAAGAGGGGCTTTGGTAACATTTTGCGGGGGGCTCAAGATTTGTAGATCCGGCATTTACCATGTATTTATGCACTTAGTGTGCATAAAGTGGACATAGAACACAAAGTCAAACTCAAATTTTCTTCGTAGGCCCCATAGTTCCTCAGGCAAGGCATGAGGATATTTTCCCCAAATCTACTGATCTATTTTTAAGCTCGTAGCAAGTAACTAAGGTTCCGTTACACGGCGACCTTTCAGGTTTACCTTGTACCTGTTTTCCAGGCTGATTAAGGGAAAGAGGACGTCCGCATTTTTCGTTTCTGTGTTCGTTATCTTCCTCGTAGATACAGCACCAGTTGATATCTCACTAACTGTTTCCTGTAACAATATATTATTAGACGTTTTGCTAACAACGTTCTCATTTCAAACGATCCGCTGGCCTTTAGTTTCTACGTTCTTCATAATAGAAGTTTTCTGTGAGAATCTGTATATTTATTTATGCAACTCCATATACGTCAATACATTTTTAAGTTGGTAATACATAACATTGAAACCATTGTATAATGGCAACTGTCACACAGAATAAAAGCTAATTCTGTACCAACTCTGTTGTCGTGGACCAATAGAGTGGTCTTCACCTTGTGACTTTTCCTTGTGGGCCTGGGCCAAAGGTGAAGTTTACAAGACGCGAACACGATCCATTGCTGTGCTGGAGACCAGCATTCGTGATGTTGCAAACCCCCAGGAGTTCTTATGAACAACAATGCTTCATGTACCAAAACCTTTATAGAAATGTATCGACTATGCTGGTGCTTATGTTGAGTTTTAAGGGTGTTGGCGTGAAATGGTAGTATATTTTCGTCTGTTCCATGACCAAATACATTGTTCTATTGATTTTCTCACACTCTGGATGGTATTTACAATAGTTATTGACTGTAGTTAGCGTATCTACTATGATGCACGTTGTCATCAGTCAGCTACTGCATAATGTGGCTCAAGTTAATTATCAAGAAAAAGAAACTCACCACGTGTATTCATTCTATCGTGCTCTTTGCCTTTTATGCTAATGAAGACTATAAGTTTGAATTAATAGATGAAGTCGAAGAAGCGGCATTCACAAAAAAATACCCATGTTCAGGTTAGGATTTGAACATGGAATCTACAGTGGACAGGTCGTGAATCGACCAGTATTGGCAACTACGTAGAGAAAGTATTTATAGGCCCTGAAATCAGTAAAGCAGGCAGCCAAATGAGCACCAAAAATATATGATTATGCATTATAAAGTAAAGAAGGTACATGAATAGATAGTGAACATTAACTTGTCAATAATCTTTTTCAATTTTGTATTCTATAGTATTTATATATCTTTGCGTTGCGTTTGGCTATCTGAGACGACGATGCTGTATAGTGTCTGGTTAGTAGCACTTGAAGTGCAAATTTTGAGTTCAGGGTGATGAGGGAGGGGTGCTTAAGTCTTGATGCCTTCCAATTATTTCTGAAGATTTGGATAATTCCCTATAGCAATTTTCATAAACGTCTGAACATAGTAAAATTACCAAACGCGACAAATTAAAAATGGCCGACAGATCTAAACGCAAGCTTGAAATGTCGATTTTGAACACTTGAATGACATAGAAAGGAGTAATTCAATTATTAATATTTTCAAAAATTAGGATACGACAAGGGTTGGTCGAAATGGTATGGAATGGCCCTCTTTTAAGTAGATTCTCACCACTACCCACTCGTGCGCGCGCACATGAGCGTGCATCCACGCACAAAATGTTACCAATACTATATTTGATGCTATAGGTTTCCTGATAAGCAGCAGTTGGAAACAGTGTTGCCAGTGTAACATATTTTACAGTAAAATCCAAAAAGTTAAGGAACGTGGAGGACATTTTTTTAAAAAATCCTCCCCGGTTACACACAAAAATCTTGCAAGGTATTACACCTCCTGCAATTACAGTAACCAAAGACTATATTGTATAATTTTCAGAAATTTTGAGAAGGGTGTTTTTGAGAAAATGATTTCTGAAAAAGGTCAAAATGTATTTTTTTTTCATTTTTTACAAAGACATTTCTACATGATGTTAAAAGTTTGTGCAGAAATAGCATTGCAAATAGTTAGTCTGGCTTCCATATTATATTATCAGAGCAAAAATCATGTCCTGTGGTTCTTCACTTATTGAAAAACAAATTTAGAACTTCTAAAAAAAATCAAATTTTTGTTTTTTGATTTTTAATATTAGAGTTGAACAGGGTTTCAGAAATATATTCCTTAATAAGGTTTTGGAAGTACTTTGAACATGCTTTGAAATAAATGAAATGTTACGTCTCTCCCATTTTTGGTTTTTGATTTATAGGGGCACGAAAATTTCATTTTTTTCTTCTTTTTTATATCAAATAGCGTCTTTCTTTGTGAGCTTGTAAGACTGTAACAAATCAACAGAAAAGGAAAATATTTTACTTTTGGACATGCCATGTGGTCCTTTAATATATATATTTATTCCAGCGAAATCCGTGATGCTGAGTGGACAGCACATGTATGATCTGAGATGAAATCACCCTAAATGAATCTACGTAATCCCCTAGACAAAGTTTGATTTGAAAAGTGCATTTTTGTATTTTAGATCACCTATTATACACAATGAAGTTCATTCCTCAAACATTCCTTTCCATTGTCAATCGTAAAAGTTGATTTGAGTCCATGCGGCGAAAGGGATAATTTTTATATATTTGCGACTGTTTATTTAAAAAGATTCAGAGTAGTGTAACCAAATGTCTAAACAGAGAATTACAAGTGATATCGTGAGGAGATTGAGAGCTGGGTCAAGGAAACCTACATCAACGACTGGGGATTCGTCATGCTGACCACACGTCATCCCGTAACACAATCTCTTCTGAGTCATATGGTAGTGAGACCTCGCTGGCTGTCGAGCCTGGGTTATTATTATTATTATTATTATTAAAAATTACGAGATATATTTAGTACTTTTACAATATTTTCCCAAATCTTTCCCTTCTGATATTGTTTTCGTGTTCGAAGCATACCGAACTGTATAGAGTAGTATACTTGAATACATCTCCAATAATCTTCTGCTCTTCATCAGGATTGAGAACAGAACTTATCGTAACACTTTTGGACTTACGCGAATCGTAGTCTAGACTGCTCTTGAAGGGTGTCTAAGTCTGTGATGATTGGTCGTTGCGTTCGGCGAAAAAGAAGGGATTGAAACAATACTAGATGTTTTTAGGCCATTAGGAAGCGTACGGGGCTGCAGTCACCTACGTCGGTTTGCAGTTCTAGGAAAATTTATATCAAGGGCACGAGGAAGGGTTTGCGCAAGGTTCTTTCCTCCATGATAGCTGCGGACACTGTTGCCAACTTAGCTCTGTTGGAGCAATATCTGGCTCTTTCGTGCACTTGTTTGGCTGTGATTGATTGATTGTGTCACTTTTGTCTAATTTGCGAAGATGGGAATGAGTGATTATATGATGAAATTGAGGAATGGGCATTTACAAACATCCATGCCCAGGCCAGAATTCGAACCCGGAAACCCTGGTGTCGTAGAGCGTGCGCTAACCACTCCGCCACGAGGGCCGGCTTGTTTGGCTGTGAACTGGGGTTCTCGCCCCGCTACTGGCTCCGGCCCACATACATCAACTTTTGCCATAAATATACATTTTGCACGTGACTTGATATTTTTATATTTGCTGCGTCGCGCGACCCCCCTTACCTCCCCAGTTACATTTTATGGCGCCGTCGCTGACGTAAAGATCCGGGAATATTTTTTTTTTCATTTCATACGACCTTCGATGGATTATTGATATGGGTGATGATGACAGATCTAGACGGTGAAAACTAAGAATGAAGTGTCACCACTTTAATGTTAACGGTAATAGCAATACCTTCCACCCCTTTGATACCTAAAATTACACTAGGAGACACATAATCCAGCCTTCCTAAATTTTACCCCTTGAAAGACAACTTTAGCTCCATTTACGGTGAAATTTGGATCATTTATGCCCATGAGGTTTTGGCAACACTATCAGGATGGTGTAGGACGCAAGGAGAATTGTATTACGCTTATGGGAGCATTATTGTATTTGTTCTCTCCTGAATATCAAGCTAACGATGGCACAGAACAACATATCAACAGATAGAGAACAGATTGAAGATTTGATTAGCAGACGGAAAAGTCGGAACTTCCACTTAATTAGCTGTAACTTGAAGTTGGTGCGTTTATTTCTCCATATAGTCTAGGAGCTAGAAGAATTCCGTTGGACTTTTGAGAGCCAGAAAATTTGTTTGTTTATATGATTTCTACTACATGTAGGCATTAAAAAAAAATTGGTTACATGATCTGACTTGTGGTCATTTTATAGAAATTTCCGCGAGTTTGAATTTTAGAATTTTCTTTTCTTTAAATTTTTTGTGGAGTACAGTAGTATGTCATTTTATAGGTTTTCAAGCACGCTGACCTTTTTGCATTTTAAAAATGTACAGTAACTGATGTTTCAAAGTCTGCAAGGATATACCATAGTTCCCGGCAATTCTGGCATGTACAGGGTGGACCAAAATCAGTAGGTCTTAAATGTGATGTTACAATAGGATTGTCTACTGTCTTATCTACATAATCGTAATTAAAGGACCCAGTGTTGGGCTGTTTTCCAGTACATTCATCTATATATGGCACTGAAAGTAAGCACGCTTTATGTGGAAGAGCATGTTTGAAAACGGAGGGACAACATTTCGAAAAATTAACATTTTTTACTTGGTTGTATTGTTGGAACTTCATTTCGTCTCTAGCTTATCTAGATGAGGCAAGTATCTTTGCAATGAATTGTTCTGCACATTGAACCATCGTCCAAATTCTATTATGCATCCTTCTCCCTTAACTGGCTGGCTTATTGTAATGTTGCTCTAATGTTTGCCCTAAGGCAGAATATTTTGTTGGAATGAACGGTGAAATAACGAGTCTTGAAGTCTTCATGTATCACAGGGTGCTCCTCATTGAATTTCAAGCAATCATTGTAATATGAAGTACACCAACGTACATAATTCTATCAAATGCAAAGAAAAGTGGAAAGCACTTTTTTATACTGCATACACGAAAGTCCCGACTATTGTCTGTCTGCTCAAGGAAGGTCTCAAAAAAGCGGCCCTAATACAGACAGAAACATATCCTAATGACAAAGTCTTGACTGAAATTGGGGCCATTATGTCGGAATTCCCTAAAATATATTGTGCTACTGACCAGAAAATGGACAATATTTTGCTTCACACGATAAATAATTTTCTTCGTGCATTGAGAAAGAACTACACACGTGAATAATTGAAAACACCTTTGAATACTTTGATCTTGAAAATTTCCTAAAAATGTTTTCTGCTGAAGTGTTTCTATGAGTCCATAAATAATTAAAATTGTTCTAACTGCCTGAGCATAATGATGTCTATTTACAACTCCTTAAGCTGAACGTGGGCCCATCGTTCAATTTTCTATAAAAATATCAAAACTTTCGCTTGTTTTGAGATACAGTCCGATACATGAGGTTTCGACTTTTTGCAAATTAAATCTCCTAGGCGAAGAGAGTGAAGAAGCTGAATTTCCTCAACTATGCGATATACTCCTTCATCACGCCATAAAAAAACCTCTTGGTTCAATTGATCACAGAACATCTTGCAAGTTGACCATGGTTGAGTGTGTGTAATCATATTGTGTTGCTGTGTATGGAAGGATTGGAGTAAACCCAGTGATTGTCCGTCGATATAGATGATTAAACAATGCACTCCTAAGGGAATATCTTTATGGTATGTCTATTGCTTCAGGGAAGTGAAGCTGACACATACAACCTTAGTGACAATGAAGTTCGACCAGTCACAAATATAGGAGTGTGTTGTGAAAGAAGGAGAACACATGCATATGCTGAACATATTTTATTCAGCAGCCTACATGGAACAAAGGAAAACATAAATTTCCGCTGCAACGCAGCAATGTATGGTGTTCACACAAAATAAAACATTTTCGTCCATCTACACGTGACATTGAAGTTCGACCACTGTTAGAGGGGATCCTGTTTACCATGGTGTGACGCCGCCCCGTCGGCGAATAACTGTGGCAATGCGTCGGGGCATGTGGCGGGCGAGTCGTTCAAGGTATTCCACATCGATGCGGTGCCATTCCTCCTGCAGGCAGGCGATAAGAGCAGCCACTGTCGTGGGTCCCCTCTGTTGCACACGTCGCTTAAGAACACGCCACACATTCTCAATGGGCGAGAGGTCGGGACTCGATGGTGGCCATGGCAGAGTTCGCACGTGATGGCGAGTCAACCATTCTCTTGTCAGCCGCGCTGTATGAGGCCTGGCATTGTCGTGTTGAAAGATGAGACACCGCCTGTGGAACAGGTGCCTTTGCACTGTGGGAAGATGCCGCTCCAGTATGCGTGTATAGGCGTGTGCATTCACAATGCCCTCACAGACGTGTAGTGGTCCAACCCCAGATGCCGTCATGCATCCCCATACCATCACTGACGCAGGTTTCTGTACCCGACATGCATAACATTTTGCTTCATTTTGTTCCTCCTTCCGACAAATGACTGTTTTCCGTATTTTCCCGTACATAATACTGAAAATGGATTCGTCCGTCCACAAAACCCTGTTCCACTGCCGAAATGTCCATCCCCGGTACATTCGTGCCCACCGTAGTCGATTGCCTTTGTTCAACATGGAAAGGAAGGGTTTACGTTTCGCCTTGTACACTCGGTAACCGCATCGCTGTAGTTAACGGCGAATGGTTCTGGTTGACACTTCAATGTGAAAGCGTTCTCGAGTCCACAGTCGTAATTCGGCCACAGAAACATGATTGTTGGTCTGGATATAGCGCATAAATATCCGTAGGTCACGCACACTCAGCTGGCGTTTTCGACTGGGGGCCTTACCTGGCTCTGTAGTACCCGTATTTTGGTGGTGTTTGATGATGCAGTGGACGGTTGACTTGGGTACGTTCAGTTGGCGCCCTATTTTCCATTCACTGAGTCCATCCCGTTGCAACTCCACCACTCTTCTCCTCACGGTGTTGTCAATAGGTTTGCCCCTGGCCATGGTGATGATGCACTGCGGTTCCTCGGTGCATAGCAAGCGCTTATATACGGCGGACTCCCTTATCGTGTCCGTGACGTCATGCTTCCGTCGAATGCGCCACTATCTGGAATTTTTCCGCATGGGTCTGGTGCCTGGTCGAAGTTCAATGTCACGCGTATTGTTCCCCGTTTTCGTTCTTTACGTGACCTTGGGTGCAACATGCTGGGATCATGATTCTTGCCTGCTCACACGCCTCCTCTTACACACATGCGTCACTTCTGCCGGTCACCCATTCCACCGCCTATGCCTCTGTGCATTTAATCACGTATTCCTTTCTGGTCGAACTTCATTGTCAGCAAGGTTGTATTAACAGAATTAAGAAATCGCGAGAGACACCACAACTGTTCCAAATCCCTTTCTGGCTTTCTAATGTCAGATGCTGTATCTAAATCACTATTTGACATAAAATTACTAGAAATAGTGCATCTTCTCTTTACTTTAGAATTGTGAAGCAATTGCTAAGCTTCCATTTCTTTGTTTGACTACGTGATGTAACATCAATACCAAATGTGCCAACATAGTTTTCTGGACTATCAATTTCTTCCAGTTTAGAATGTGATTCGTAATTTTGAACCTCACGATCTTGGAAAAGAATGAGTATTGTGCCGTGTGTTCCATGCATACCTGTCAGTGTAGCTTCCTCTCTATGATTATTGAATGTGGTATTGGGATACAGTGTCCTTCAACTCTGATGATAGTTCTGTTTGCTAACATCTGATCTTTGCATAGGACAATATCAGAGCACCAATAGAGTCCTTGACGGTTGAACATAGTGATAAGCTTTTTTTGATTTACTTAAAATGTGAATAACTTGAGAACTGGCAATGTGCACTGCAGTTGTTTTCAACCCATTGTGAATAAGAAAGAGAGCAACTTGAAACAATGCGTTGCATCTACGCCAAATACTTAGGGTTTTAGAGGCTGAAGCTGCTAATTCTTGTAGAAACACCGCAGTTGCGTTGGTTAAAATTGCTCAAACTTCATCACTGACTTTGTATCACACACATCACCAAATTTTCCATCCAAATTGAAGTCATAGTTTTTTGCTTCTTCGCGGAGTCTATTGGTACATACCTTAACAACGCCAGTAGACTGTCATTTATCTACAAACGTATTGCGATAATGGACGGATAGACAAGCTAAGAAAGGAATTTTTCCCTTGGATATGAAAACTTCGCAACGATCATAGATTCAATATCTTTGAAATTTTAAGTTAGTGCTTTTGCTTCATACATTCATTACGAAGATCATTGGAAAATTTAAACCTTCGACAAATTTCCATATCTTACAATCTTTGGTATTGATACAGGATCACTTCGAGTCTTGTTAGAGGCTTTGAACTTCTTGTTTCGATATATTGCGCCTGAGGCAAAACGCTTGACACATCACTAACGTAGAAGTTATTTCAAAAACTACATCTAGAGAAATTCCTGTTTCTTCAACGCTCGCAAATTTGGAAAAGTTATGTTTTTCCCTTGTATTTTAACTGATTACGTACCACACATACGGTTGATATGGATTTTGATCCACTTGGCCTTGAAGTGAAGACCTGTCTGTTTTCTTTGAAGTCATTTGCAGAGGATACTGATCTAAAGATTTAGTTACTCGTTTTGATATAAGGTGATAGAAAAGTCGTCTATGTCTATAATTACCCCATCATTTAGCACACCACTTGATTCTTGGAGTTTCTGTCATACGAAGTCTGTCCTATATAACTTTTCTTGTTCTTTCGATTTACGCTATCAAACAAACATAAGCTTCATGAAAGTCTTTTCTATTTCACTTTGATGGAAATTGCACTAATTCAACTATTTTCATTAGTAATTCTTCGCAAGGCAGGAATTATTCCGCAAAATGGAAAATAAAATGTACAAATGTTAAAAAACTATAACAGCATTTTAAATTTTGCAGTCAATTTCTACAAAACACATACTTCTATCTCTCCAAATGCGATTTACATGTCATTATTCCACCCTGGGTGTCAAAAAGATATAAAATGACATATTACATTGCCATATTATGCGATAATATATTTTTAAAGAAATAAATCGAAAAATCCAAGATGGCCGCAATTTCTGCAAAATTACCATGGGTCAGATCATGTGAATAATTTTATCTAAACCACTAACCATAGTAGATAAAGTCTGAACAATCAAAACTTCTGGCTCTCAATCTTCCAACAGAACCTTCCCAGCTGCTACATTAATAAGGAATAGGATGGAATTCTGAAAATTTTCATTCATCATATTTTTCAAACATTGTGTATAGCTTAATAATAAATTTAGAGAAACGTTTCCACTTGCAAAATGGGGAGAAATTCATACTCTCTTGTATACCGTTTTATTATTTTTAGTAGCAGTGTCCATTCGGACGATATTGAAATAAATGCGCAACTGCTGCGAAACGACCACTCCACTTTAAATCGGCTGTGGTGCGAGAGAAGACTCAAGCGCCTTGTGTTTATGCAACCTGCTTAAGCTCTTGCATGTGCGGGCTTCATAATCGCAAGGATGTAAGAGTTTTGTTGACAAACATGGCTCAGAAAAATGTTCCCTCGTTAGTTTAAACATACTTGTTGAGTGAACAGTACAAAGAGTATAACAATAATTATAACCATGTAAAAAACTTATATTGTTTAATTCATTGTCAAATATTATAGTTTGACTGAATTGGATAAAAGGCGACTGATTTTATTGTCTATCAGATTCGAATTTGTTGACTCGTTGATTGATTGAGTTGGTTTTTGAAGTCCACTTCATGATTGATTTGATTGATTGATTTAGTTTATTTTACTTCGCATTTTGTGCCTCTTGACTAATTTGCGAAGAAGGGGATGAGTGATGAAATGATGAAATTGATGAATGGACATGCACAAACAACCAAGCCCGCCCGGGATACGAACCCGGAAGTCCACTTTATGAACAGTAAGGCTAATTGGGACTAGACCTACAGTTTAAAGTGGGATCCGAACCACCATGAGGCTCAACCGAGTATTGAACCCGGGACTCCTTGATTACAAGGCGACGACGAGCATAGATAAGACATTGATTAAAAATAGAAACGGATTGAATGAGGAGATTGAAGAAGGTAAAGGTAAAAACGTAAATTTCACCTCGCATATAGCACCGTGCCATGAAAGCACATTTAGGGGATGTGGGAGGTAGGGCCCCACACATTTTTCATCTCGGCTATTCTGGAAGTGATGTTATCACACCATGTTCAGGCCGACTTTAATCTCAGGTTCCCATCGATTTGAGCCTCAGAGCCGATTTATGTGGTGACAAGGCCGAAAAAATGTCGACCTGAGATCACCCACCCCTGGAATTGAACCAGAGTCTCCCGCGTGGCGATCAGACGCCATAGCGACTAGAAAATGATCCAAGATAGAACAGAAGCATCAATGTCTGTCTACGAGAAAAAAGGGAGATGACTGAGCAAAACAGGAAGAGCTGGAAAAAGAAAAATGCGAAGTGGATAGAAAAAGCTAAGAGAACCGAAAAAAATGAAATAAACGTGAAAAGAAAGCCGAATAGGTTTTAAAAAGTGGTTCTAAAGGAAGAGATTTTGCAATACCAATTCAAAGACGTTGTGAAAATGCTACCGTGAAGTACAGGGTGAGACAAAAGTCCAACTTCACCCTTTAATTAGAAAACGGCTTGACGAAGGACGATGAAACTTCGGATATGGGTAATGGGGGTGGGGCACACCAGATGGGGCTAATATGCAACATGGCGGCCATCTTGAAAGCCGACATCTTGGAATTACCTCGAAATTTTCAAATGGGAAGAGGGTAATGTTGCACCTCACCCTGTAGAAACAGGAAAGTGACGGAAATAATAACAAATACTTCTTAGTTAGGTGCACAGACCTAATGCGTTGACAAGAAGGTAGATTTCATGTACAAGAAGCATCCACAGCATAATACTCATTGACTAGCATAACCATATTTAGTGACAAGGCAGACATTTAATGTGAAACAAAACTACACTTACTATATCAGTAGCGGTTGCGACATCTACAGATTTTACTGTGTCAGAAGGTTCCAAGTTTCATTATTTCTTTGACGCAAATTACCTGACTCGCTTTTACTATACTCTGTACTATAACTAAGTTTCCTAGAACTTGTAAGATGAAAGATGTTAAATATAGGAATGTAGTTCAAGTAATATGTTTGTTTATAGTCGACGCGATAGCTACGTTAACGACCGGCTGATTTTGAAGTCCACGGAGCGCGCCCACCAGCTGCAACAATCACATTCAACCCACAGTGTTGCCACACATCTACTCTCCACATCTACTCTACGCCACCTTGTCCCTCCGCGCACAAGCACCTTCCCACCGTCTCCACATTGAAGTTGCAAAGTACGGCAACAGAGTATCCGCACTTATGTGACTGAGACTCCACGTGGAGTAGACTAGCAGAATGACAGCCGCGCCCATTGGCTGAAGGTTGAGTGTGATTGGACGAAAACAACCCGCCCACTGTTTATCCTCACCCACGTTCGTGGTGGCAGCTCTCTTCAGATCTTGGACGTTAACCAAGTATACGCGTCTCCTATACTAGATGTCAGTGCTAAATTAACGGAATTCAAAGCCTAGAAGTTTAATATACAGTGTGTTTCAAAATGATTAATCGGATTTTAAATGGTCATGTATTTGAAGGTCAAAACGTCTGACACGTCCTTACTTCTTGTACAAATATTTATTACTGTTAACATCCTTTCTCTTTCTAAAAATGTTTATTATTGTTTCCAGTTGCAAAAAACATATTGTTAATCTTAGTATCTGTAATTTAGTATGTGATTCTTGTGTTATTTAATATTTAGACCTATCACTGAGAATGTCACAGGATAGCAACTGACCTGTATGTACATATCTTGTAAGAGCTGTTGCCATTGTAATTATTAACAGTGTTTTGTCTTTAGTTTTTGACTTTGAGTTTGAGAAGAGTGGTTGTCAATCTGAATTATAAGACGCTATTATTTATTTGAAATAACTCAATAAAATATATATTTCTCTTTGTTAGTGAAAAGTTGACTTGGATTTTATTTGATCAACGAACGAACAGATATTACCCATACCCTGAGAGGCATCAAGTGAATGCTGCGAGTCCTCCTGTGAACATTATTTTTGTGTTTGATTTAAATAATATTCTTTGGTTGAAAGTGTCGCGTAGAATGGTGCTTGGCCCCGTGGGTGGCTAGCACATTGTGCTACGACGCCAGGGGTCCTGCGTTCGAATCCTTGCCTAGGCATGGATGTTTGTGAGTGTTCATTCATCAATTTCTTCATATCGCCACTCATCCCCATCTTTGCAAATTAGCCAAAAGTTACACAAGAAGCGAAGTAAAATAAAGCAAATCAATCAATCAATCAGAATTGTGTATGATGTGTCAGTCTGAAGGAACACTGATCACTAGGGCTATGATTTTTATGACCTAAAAATCACCAAAATATGCCAAATAAAATATGCTCTAATGACCTAAAATTTTACAAAATATGCACTATAATTTGAAAAATATGCTCTTATAACTGGACTGTTTCAAACATCAATATCTAACATATGCTGAAATATTTTCCACTTACGAACTATATTTAGTTCACTTTATGGGCCCTGAGATGCAATGCACAATTAATACTTTCTGTAAATTTTCAAATAAAAATGAAACATATGTTGCTGCAGTCAAAAAAAACAACAACCCTGGAGTGAACATGCTGAATATGACCGAAAATCCATCAAAATATGATCTATCACGTATAAATGGCCAAATATGCCAAAATATACCCTTAAAAAGCACCTTAATTCAATTAGTTTCTTCACAATATGAATTTATATATATATTTAGGGAACACATCATCCTTACCAAGAATAATATGCTAAGTCATGAAAATCCTAGAGCTACTGATCACAGATCATCTTGTAACACTTTATAAGTGCTCCACGTGCTCTCCGTTAGTTACACGAATAACATCAAAGTGAAACTCGTACCATATTCACTCCTGCATGTCCGTTCTGTCTGACTTAACAGGAGCTACGATGCAATTTTATATCACCAGATAACAAGACGTTAACGTGAAAGGCCAAGTGAGAGCACCAACTCTATGAGCTGAAAAATCGTAATTGTCGCGTATCGGTGAGACCGGTACGGATTTCTCTATCACCTTGATCATCTTCGCGTAACTAAAGAAGGGCACATTGAGAACTTGTAAAGTGCTACAAGATGATCTGTGATCAGTTTTCTTTCACATTTACGTATCACTTTCCACTCTGACGTAATCTCCTAATATACAATTGAAATCTGATAAGCCATTGTTAAACACCCTGTATATGAAATGGAATGACGTAATGGGAGTGAGTGCAGTGCTATTGCATAATATGCAAAAACATCTACACCAGACAATGCATTTTGGTAGATGACATACCAGTGAGGTACTGGAATTCTCATAGGTGTTTACAAGTTATTTTTTAAGAAATCTGAACGACTACGTAAACATTGTACCCACATGGCAGTTTGTGTAAAAATTTACTTAAATATAGGGTGTTCCGTATAGGACGCCGAATTATAAAAATAGGGAAAATATCATGAAAATAGTTATATTTCACATATATGTAAGCCGTAACATCTCCCATTTACGTATGAAAGACAATATCAGGCATATGTACACCCCTGCTGAGTCTGCATGCATTTATACGCTCCACAAAATTATTGATAACCCTCTCGCAGATGTTTCTCACGATGTCTCCAATCACCCGTATGGTTTCCGCCTTCAGTTCCAAAAGGGTTCGTGGTTTGTTGGCGTACACCTCTGATTTCACAAACCCCCATAAGAAGAAATCACAGGGTGCAAGATCACGCACTGTCTGCGTTGCACTTTCACCACTTTGGTCAAATGTCTTCACAATGAGAACACGTTGCTCAATCGTAAACTGTTCCATATCGTAACCACAACAAACGAGTCAAAACAATTGAGGCTACATTAATCGGCATAACAACAGATACCAACATTGGTAAGAACAGGTCTGCTAACCTCGAACCAAAACAATAGCGCTCGCTTCAAATTCGGCGTCCTATACGGAACACCCTTTATTTCATGTATTGGAATATACTGGACTCCCATGAAAATTGTGATGATCGTGCACGTATTGTATTGACAATACAAATAACATAACATTGTTGATCCTTATAAACCTATGACAAGAATCTATACATTCAACAACAATATGGAAATATTCTTCTTTTTTATGTTCTTGAACGTGGTGTACCATATTCGTACGTTGTATTGCCAATATAAATTTTGATATTATATTTATATATTAGTATTTGCCATCCATCCTCAGACCATAGTAGAGCATGTAACGTCAGTCAAATAAACCAGGTTTCATTTATACGTATATAAGTGTATTGATTTCATTCTTGCATTCGAATATGTATAATATATTTGCTAGTTTATAATTTGTGTCGGGTATCATTATTTTACAATGTGTGTATATGTCTTTGAATTTTACTTGTGTAATGTTCAACTTATGTATATACCTGTTTATATACATT
This sequence comes from Lepisma saccharinum, assembly GCF_977018435.1. Taxonomy (NCBI): domain Eukaryota; kingdom Metazoa; phylum Arthropoda; class Insecta; order Zygentoma; family Lepismatidae; genus Lepisma; species Lepisma saccharinum. The sequence goes on from NC_139246.1 coordinate 36,580,614, forward strand.
TCGTAATTTATGTACATAATTATGTTGTATCTTATTACATTATTTGCGTGTTTTACAGTGTCTACTTCAAGTTTTACAAGCTGTAAGGTATGCTCAAATATTACAATGTTTAGCTTATTTGTCAAATTCAACATGGCTATGTTTATTTCTACCATTTACGCAAAAGTTGTTGTTTAATGTTTAAATTGTGTGCATTGAGTATTAACATTAGAAATTTTTAACAATAGATAATGTTGTCATGATTTAATCTTCGATAAAATCCAATAAGATACACTTTTTTTCATTCCTTGCGTACAAACGAATTTGATTTTTTTTACGTTTACTTTCTTCACTGATAGGCTAATCGGGAAAGGACCCACAGTTTAAAGTGGAATTCGAATGTGCCTCCACCGGATGCCGAACCCGGGTCCTTTATTATAAGCTGACGAAGAGCCTGAAAACGTTTTAATTCTGACATTTGGACTATAGGATCAACACTTGATTTTTCGAGAAATTCGTATTCAATGCTAATATTCGTTTGAAACTATTTTTCTATACAAACCAAACCAGAGATGATTTTCAGAAAAATGTTGTTACCATTACTCTATTGGGGAGGCCACAAGATCAAACGAGTATTTTATAGCATTATTTTCGTTATTTTGACTTTGTTTTAAATTATGACATTAAAGCATTGTTCTTCTCTCTTGCTTTCAATAATGATTTTTTTTTAATTTTATTTTAGGAGTAGGGCAAGAATCTACTTGTTTAAGGCTTTGTCGAAAATTACACGTTGTCATTTTTCATTGTTGCCAACAATGTGAGTTAGTTAAGTCCACTTCACCGTAGTTACGCAGACCAAATTATCAGTGATTATTTTGTTTTTTTTTGTAAGATAAGTTGGTAATATTGTAATCAAGAAAATGTTGTTGACGTTTGCCTTGGGCGGCTGATATATCGCTTCTTAGTCTGTTGTTCACTGTTTATGCACGAGTGTGACGCAACTGAATTTCTTTTATATTAGTGCGAATTAGTTCGGAAAAATGCTTTTGGAAAATTTAATTTAAAAGTGTTTGGCTTTTATTTCGTTCTGATGTTGCTATGCGGCTCTTGTTTTCCAGTTGTTCTCTGGAGGATTGGGGATCGTGATCAACCGATCCTTGTAAGAGACCTCGTGCTTCCTACTGACCAGCCTGGCAGAAAAAAAAAACTGTGTTGCAAATTTGTATATCTATATCTTGAGGCTACAAAGTGTGGCAAGCAAGATTATATTGGTAACAGCTTGGAAGTGAGTCATAGCTGGAGAAGCATTCAATCAGTAAGTAAGCTGCTGACGTCAATTGCAACTCATCACCTATCGGTAATCCTCTTGATGACGCTTTACACTGTTGCTAGGCTCGCTAACTGAACTCGTGCGAACAACTGGATATATTGCGAAAATATTTTGATTATAACTGTACGTACACTAGTACTACCTTCTGTGGATTCAATAAGACAATTTTGTATTAACAAGTGTCGTTTAATATCCATTATGCAGCATTTTTTAAATTATACATTTCTGTTTATATGTTCATGGAAATCATGTCAGAACCGCAATTAATTCTTATACGAGTAAAAAATTCTAAGAAAATATATTAAACTAATAAAATTAAGGAATTGTTTTTGTGAATAATTTAAAACTAAAGTTGGTTATTAAGTTTTTTATTATTGTGATAGAGATTTAACAGTCATTTACATGTGCTTTTTACACTCATCTGGACACTGTTAACTTATATGATGAATTAGAGTTCTAATGATGATAATTTATTGCCCTACCCGAACTATTTAGTTTTATTTACTGTTTAGTGGCAAGAGTATTTTTAGAGTAGGTGTGTTTGTGCACATGAACAAGTAGTTTTCGGCGTTCTTGGACAATTTGACGAAACCTTTTTGCATCACAGCTTATAGATGGAGTTAGAGGACGCTGACTTGAGTTGAAGCGTGTTAGCACGATTTTGACTCGCATTCACTGCTTTTCTCTTTACTTGAACTACAATCCCCTCCATCCTCTTCACATCCACAATCACCCTCGCAGCCTTCACCACCACCGAGCCAGTTGTTCAGTTCGTCTACTGCATAATTAGTGGCCACATACTCGGCCACGTGCGTTGGTTCTGCTGTTACCTGAAAGATGGAAAACTAATGTTAGTTCATTTGGCACAAATCCACTATGCTCTACATGCACCACACTAAACGCACGGCCATGAAAATAGGCGGCTGGGCAAAATTGCGCTGGTGCCACATATGCGAAAAGCAAAGCGAGTGCGGGACCAAAGTCGCTGGTTCCCGCACACTGCGTGGCAACGTCCACCGGGCTGCGTTGCCTAGTTCGAGCGTCAGACCGACCTCTCTCAGGGGCACTTTTGTGTCATACCTGACCTTTCGAGCAAATACTCTCAATTTGAATCACATGGATTACAAAGACCAACTCTAAAACGAGATTCATTCTCCTAAACCTCCGAACACACGGGGCTGTGCTCCGACGTGGCGACCGCGCAAACTTCTGGATCTGATGAACTCAAAGACGCTGTAACTATATGTTTGAATAATTCGTCTGCAACCGAGTACAATGACAAATACTAGTACAAACAAATTAGTATCACGTTATTATAAGTGCTTGAATGGGTATGGCGAATATGTGGAAAGGTAGATAAGTCATGCAATTTCTGTACCATAAATGTTTTGCACACATCATTTGTTGTTTGTGTTTTACACCAAGACGTTCCTTTTTCTGGATGACCCTCGTACATACAAGGTCTGTCCCAAAAGTAATGAGACTAATTCTGTAATAAACGGTTTATTGAAAATAGGTTCAAATACAGGTAATATTCTTGAAAGTATAATCCATGAGCGTTCATACAGCGGTGCCAGCGTTGCTGCCACTCTTCCTAGCTGCTCGGAAAGTCTTGACCTGAGATGCCGTTCAGTCGCGGTTGCTTGGACCCTTTCAACAGTCTCAAAACAGTGACCTTTCAGGCCGAATTTGAGTACTGGACCATTAACCACACTCTTAAAGTCAGCCAGAGTCCAAAACAGACTTCACTTGAGTCACATGTTTTGCAGTTCTGGATGTTTTTGGGCATTCTGAGCGTTGTTCACCCTTCGCGTCTTCTCTTCCTTCTTTGAATGCCTTATGCGCCCTGCACACTTGTGCTTTCGACAGAGTCTTATATCCCTATAGACTTGTCTTAACAATTCAAGTGTGACGGTAGCAGATTTGCGGAATTTGACGCAAAATTTTCTCGCGTTCAGCTGATTCGAACTGCCCAGCATTAATGACCGTGACGCGACATTAAAACAGCTCCTCACATTGCTGGCGATCCCAATGCTGGAACAGCTCGGTGACAACTGAGTTGTTTCAAACTGTATACCTAACATCTCCCACCAACCGCCCTGCCCAATATATCCATCCCCCGACCCTTCCGACTGGCCCGTCAAAAATAGTCTCATTACTTTTGGGACAGACCCTGTATGTATACTTTCATAATTACTTGTTTAATAACGTTTCTATTGAGGAATGACATGTGTTGAATTCATCCGGGGACCTTTATATTTTTAAATATTAAAACGCAGAGGGAACACACATGCGACATGCTGGGTCGGTGCTGAGCTAGTTAAATGGTCAACGTTTTGAGTATTTTATAGCTTGTGTCTTTTTTCCATTTCTTTTTCTTCGAGATGCATTTCCAATTACTTGCTTATTCTTTGCTAACATCGATGTCGCCACCAAAGTTTCAGGTTCTACTTCAAGTCTGGAAATGGCTCTTCCATAATTTTATTAAACTCTTACGCATTCTCATCGTCGTAATTAGCCAAAAGTGGCAGAAAGCGATGTAAAACAACTCATATACGAAATACGAAACTAGACACCTTTATATGTTTACAAATGTAATAAGCAATGAGTACTTTCTTATGCAAATAAACAGTCAACTCTGTGAACACTCGGCTATAGTGAACATAAAATTACTATTCCCGACACAAATACATTACAAATTTCGCTTAAAGTGAACCATCAACTTCGGGTTTTATTGAATGTAAAGCAATGCAAAACTATTTCTCATTCCGCCTACTGTGACTATCGCTTTATTTAACAGTCAAAGTTAAAAGCATATCATCTTCGTGTGCTATCTTACACTGAGTGATTTTTTCCTATGGGGTGTACTAAGCATACGTGTTGGTTGGGAAGCCAACATCTGTAAGAAAACATTGAAAAAGGTGACAATCTGAACAGTAATAGAGACCTTTGCCTCGCTCTACACATTTTGAACATCTCTCGCCAGCAAGTTCTATTGTTCCCACACAGGTTTGTACCGGTTTGTACGTATTGCACCTCTGTAACATCCTACAAGGACGTTTTCGTTTATTTCGGTAAACTGACTTTTGGAACACACTGTATGGTGTAAAATTCCAACAGATATTTAGGTTGACAAAGAGCAAATTTATGGACGAACTACTATCTTAAACTTGATATGAACTGAAGGCATTATACGTGCATATTTACCTGGTTTAAAAATACTGCTGCAATTAGAACCACTAGTACGCCGATAGCTAAGCCCTTCATCTTTGGTTCAGCAAAAGCCTCTGGAAGAAAATCAATATTGTTAATTTACCATACATAGGTGGGCATCCTTATCATAGAATTTGTGTACAGCAAAATATACGCGAAGTGACTAAACAAATTATTGTGTATCAGAATGAACTCATCTTGTTTAATTATGACTCATTTGTCTTGAAGTTTACATATATGAAATCACTTTATGCATACGTATCTAGTTACGGCGGTCGATCTTAATGCTGTCAAGGGAAGTGGGGAGCAGGGAAGCGACCAATCCAGCACGATAAGACACTCAGCAGACTGTAGAACGAGGTTCAAGTAGGACTTCTTCCCGCCACGTCGTGTCTCTCGGCGCCACTGCCGTTGTCTGGTTGATCTGCGACGTAATCCCCGCTTCCCACTTCCCTTGCCAGAACTACGACCGGCCGACGTAAGAGTAGAAAAGACCTATAGTACCAGCATATTTTAAAAATTATTCCTGGCCTTTCCAACTCTACTAAAGCCTCAATTCAAAGGGGGCTGTGGTTTGAGAGGGAACACATCCCTAAGTATCCATCTGCACTGGGCTTGATCGATTGATTGATATATTTGGTTTATTTTCCTTCACCTTTCTGACACTTTTTGCTAATCCCGAAGATAAATATGAGTGATGGTGTGAAAAAAATGATGAAAGGACACCCATGCCTGGATTTGAACCCGGGACCTCTGATGTTGTAGCACTCTGTGATAACAACTCACCCACGGAGGGCGGCCTCTGCACTAGGACATTTAAGCCTTTATATAGAGGTGAAGGAAGATGAAAAAAGTGCAAAGTGCTCTCCTGTGTGTGGAGGTGTGGATTTGGGGCCCCACACTTTCTTGATCACGGCCGAAAATGGGGGTAATGTGACCAGCATCACGCTCCTGTCCACGTTTACCCCTCAGAGTTTCTTCCAGGTACCCGCTTTATACGACGCTGGGTGGACAGGTGAAAAAAATCCCGGTTCTCCCCCCGCCGAGGATCGAATCCGGGTGTATCTCATGGTAGTCAGACGCCATAACAATAATTTCAAGTGTGCTAAAAATGTAGAAAATGTAACTATCTGATCTAACTTGGTCTAAAATATATAACTGAAATTGTATAGAGGGTCCTGTGGAGGGCCAAGGCCGCGCGCTTGAAGGGATGCCGGGGAAGATGAAAATAATAGTGACTGGTATAGGGGAACGGCTGGCAATACGACCCATTGGATTTTTTTTAGGATTTGACGCAAGGTAGCAAAACCGTACAGTACTGCTTACTTGACGCCAGTGTCTGTCCGCCATGTGTAAAGAGTAGGATGTTGTCAGTGCAGTCTGTTAGGATATTTTTAATTTTATTTGTATTGTAGCTTTCGGCGTGCTGTCCCGATTAACTTTTAGGCCTTCAGTGTTGAAATAGGTAAGATAGCAATGCAATATACTACATTGTTACTGTGTCTAGAATATGTCCTATGAGTTTCAAGCAGTAACGTTTGTTCGTTTGCTTAAGAGTCATTTTCTTCCTTAACGATCTCTGTCGGGCGGTATGGCCCATACTGAAGTCGGGCAGTATGGGCCAAATAATGACATGATTTTATTTCAGGGGCCGATGCCAAAGTTTAAGAAGAAGCCTGCAGGTAAGAGCCATGGAGAATGGTCTGCCGATGACATGAAATTAGAGAACAACATGTCTGTTCGGACCTCGGCAGAACGGCATAATGTACCAAGAACTACTTTACGCAGAAAACTTCATAGTGTTAAAACTAAACCACAGATAGAAATGAAACCTCAACTGGGTGGTTTAAAACCAACTTTCAATGAAATGTACATGAACAAGCTGGTCACGCATATGAAAAACTTGGATGCTCAGCTAATGCCATTGTCGAGAAATGAATTCTTAACACTCTCCTTTGATTTAGCAGAAAGTTTGAAACTGACACATCAATTCAATAAAGAAAAGAAAACGGCAGGTAAAGATTCTTATTTAGCGTTCATGAAGAGGCATCCTGAAGTAGCCTATAGAAAACCTGAGTCCACTAGTCTAATGCGGACAGTAGGCTTTAATAAATAATAATTAAAAGTTAAAACAGTGTATTACCAACCGCGCCCGAACCCAGGAATTTTTTGAGGGAGGAGCCAGATCCGTGTGTGTATGTATGTATGTATACATATACATATATACAGTGGCGGATATTTGTAGGGACCTAGAGGCAGTTGGCCCCAACTTTTTGGCCACTTTTGCCCCTGTACTATGGCCTCTTAATGCTTGTCTACCAAGAGAAAATAACTGTCCTTGCCCCCCCCCCCTCCCTCCCAAGTTTTGGTACCCAAACGCTGATACTGGTTAGCTCCGGGTTTTAAATATTTTTTTTTCAGATTTACTTTCTTTTGTTATATCAGAACCATTGAACAGCCACGATAATTCTATGTTTAGAAAATAATATATTTATAAATTAATTTATACGCATTAGCAATTATTATTACAATAAAGAATTCTAAATGTAAGTTAACTCATAGCCTGCTACGGAGAATCGTAGTGGGCTATGGTTAATAAAAAAAACATATGAGAGAGACATTTTCACCTGGTAGGCAGTAGTGGCAATTGGATGCCAAAACTGGAGGGCAAGGACAATTTACTTTCTCTTAGTAGACAGGTTTGAGTTTTTTTTAGGTCCACTTTTATGCACATATAGAGTAATTGAAACTGGAGCAACTGCCTCCTCATGCTCCCATCCAATCGCCGCCACTGCTGGTAGCCTTACATCATTGGTTATAAAACTGAAAGTACCCAATCTCGCAGACTGCAGACTTCTGGGGACTTTCTGCCTACACAAGAAACACATTAATTTGTGCAAGGACAAAACTGATATTTTTACAAGTTTGAAAAATCATCGATGTCATTTTCGTAGCTTTTTATAGGTTCACATTTAAAAAATCCATGGCTCAAGGAGGGGGGCCATGGCCCCCATGGCCCCTCCTTTTGGTACGGGCCTGTTACCAACTATGTAAACTATTAAGTGATTAAAATAAACAATTTTGTGCTCAAAATTATGTTTCGTTTCATTTAATTCCTCTTTTTAAATTGTGGGCCATACCACCCGACACTGAAAAGTTTATCATAAATACAGATATAAACTAAAATTGTCACTAATCTTTTATTTCACACATAAAAATTATTTTTCAGTATGTACGTAAAACCAATACTTCAAAAAATTGTACTGCACAATTTTACATGAATATCTTAGTTTTTACAGATTTTATATGATATTTTCCTTAAGAGGACCGCCGTTCCCCTATTAAGAGTTTGTAGGGCCTCCGTGCTTCCAATTAAGCAACTAGCCTGATTTATACTGACTGCATGGATTGTTTTGTAATACATCCATCATTGTTCTAAACAAAGCACTACATGGGTCATTCCAGGCCAAATCAAACGATAAAAATTATTTTTGTACCTTTAGGATTCAGATTTTTTAGATTTTTTCTTTATACATTGTACCTATCTCAAGAGGACAAATACTGCCAAATGTCAGATTTTTTCGGCTCTTACTTTTTGAGTTATTGACTTCTAAAGAAGCAAATACTCCAAATGACGACATTTTGAAATCTTTAAACAGCTGTAGATCAAAAACTATTTGACCTGAGAGCTCATATTGCTGTCATTCTCTTCTGCTTTTAATGAGCTTTAATTTGAAATGCAACACGACTGTGGTATTTGAATTTTGTAATTTTTAAAAGCCTCGAAAAAAGTTTTTTTGAAAATATCAAAAGCGCCATTTCTTTTTTTTTTTTTAAAAAAAAAATATGTGTTTTGAAGATATAAATTGACTATTCGTGTGCAAAATTTCATAATGGGACAGCAATGAGTTCCTATTGAAATTTTTTTTTGTATTGTAATGTGTGCGAAATTTGCTAAATTTGTTGACTTCCATGTTAAAACCTCACCTATATGCTGAGTGGTTGATGTTGACCTCTTCATATTAGTGTTTTTTTATAATTTTTGGGCTACAAATAACATCAAATGCCTAAATTTTATCATTTTTAATATCAGGTAAGGAAATTGAAAAATGTACGAGGTAAAGTCAATCAATAACAGGAATTTTATTCTAAACTTGATGAAGATTTATGCACTACGCAAATTTGTGTTTCGTCACTCAAAAAGGTTCCTTAGCAAACGCCATAAAGGTGTGACAATCGGGCATCAGTATGCGCCTGCTAAGTAGCTTGTACAACATGGCAGCTACACAGTTGTTTTGCACCGTAGAAGAGCAACGAAGTGTTATTCTTTTTTTGTGGTCAGAGGGAGTGAAACATTCTAAAATCCACAGCAGAATGAAGGTTCATTACGGAGACAATGTTAAAATATTTTAATAAAAAGTAATTAATATGCACAATCCGAGAAGTTATGGAATGAAATTATGAAGTGAAAACATTTTTTAGTATGAACCAAGTAAATTCACCCCAGCATGAAAATTCAATGGAAAGTAAAGAAGAGAGAATTCTGACAGAATGTTATTGGTTATGAGAAAAAAAATCCACTTTGATAGGTAAAAGACTAATTTGATATTGAACATGCCTAGTTTTGTAATTAAACATAATTAACATCGCGCCAGTGCCACATCGGAAATGTAAAGATACAATAATTATGAAAAACTCAATATGCTGACCAAGACAGAAAATTTATTGTATTTTGAAACATAAACTAAACGTAACGTTTCAACCTTCTAGCAAGGTCTTCTTCAGACTCTGTACCCAGTAAACATGAAACAAGGTACAAAACAGGAGGATATATATACACAGAAATCACTCCCCTCCAGACACAAGATTATTAGAAAGTTGTTTTCTCTCTAGAACATTCCAGCAGGTGGTCTTCCCTTGTCAACTCCACTCTTTCTAACAGGAAAGGACATGAGCGAAAGCGGAGAGAAGAAGCAAGAGGAATGAAGAAAGAAAGAAGAACGTGAGATAAAGAGTCCAACCACTTTCCAAATAAAGGAAATGTTTATCCAAATCGCCTGTCAGGTGAAAGTACAGTTGACAAGGGAAGGCCACCTGCTGGAATGTTCTAGAGAGAAAACAACTTTCTAATAATCTTGTGTCTGGAGGGGAGTGATTTCTGTGTATATATATCCTCCTGTTTTGTACCTTGTTTCATGTTTACTGGGTACAGAGTCTGAAGAAGACCTTGCTAGAAGGTTGAAACGTTACGTTTAGTTTATGTTTTAAAATACAATAAATTTTCTGCCTTGGTCAGCTAATTGACTTTTTCATATCATGGAAACAAGACTTAATGGTGTTATAATACAATAATTTAGAAACATTTATTAGCCTCTCACAATTTTTGGGTTTAACTTCATCATGTTCTGCTCATTATTCGTAAGTAATAATATGAAATACATAAATTAATTATTTATTAATTATAACTATGTTGATATAGTGTTGATAGTGTTGTAGAAAAAGACGCCAAGACGCCTGAAAATGTTCACCTGAATTTTTAAATTAAGTTCTATTTTTTTAAAAAAAATTCGAGTTCCTGTACGGACATCTTCATTACGATTTTTCATTAAAAAATAAGGTGTGTTTTTTAATGTTTAATGTTATACATTTTGCAATGTTCTTAGCCGAACTTTAAAATCTGAAGTGACATGTTAGAGTTTACACATGAGACTGTTCTACATAGTTCCTCATGCTTTTACCAGTTGAACATTCATTAGGAAAGTTCCCCCGGTACAAGAATTAATGGCTTTTAATTCAATCTTGTATTAATTAATAAATTAAATGTTTTAAGATCACATTTCACTGCTTATCTTACTTGGATTGTTAGTTTTTTATCACGTATTTGCTAAAAAATGAAAAAGAAAAAGAAACTAGCTCCTGAGAAGAAGAAGCCTGAATTAGTTTTTGTCTACCCCTGAATATGGGACAACTGTACTTCATACTAAGGAACAAAAGTCTTTGATTTCTTTCAGTCCTCTGAAAAAAAATAATAGGTCCCATGTATATTGTATGCCTAATGCCATAGACACACCAAAGGTGGCCAGGATGTTATTACAGGACCAGTCATGAATGTCAAGAAAGTCAAGACAAAGTAAAAACATTGTGCTTGTGGTGAGGAATGTTTGCTATTTTTTACAGTATAGTAAATTTACATTGTTATAATACGGGTATATCTGTAATGGGATTAGATCAAATTGAATATTTGTAAATCTAAAATTGTATTGAGTTGGGAATTACATTCTTGCATGCGTGAAGTTTTGTAAAAATATTAAATAAAGCAATGTGGCCATTCCCCATCCAGGATGAAGTTTGAAGTATTAATTTTTACATCCATTAATAATTGATTGATTGACTGATTTGCTTTGTTTTATTTCACTTCGCTTTTTGTGCCACTTTTGGCTAATTTGCGAAGATGGGATGAGTGATAATATGATGAAATTGATGAATGGACACTCACAAACATCCATGTCGAGGTCGGAATTCGAACCTGGGACCCCTGACTTCATAGCGCGATGTACTAACCACTCCGCCACGGGGAACAGCTCGTATTAATTATTAGAACAAGTCTAAATCTCTTGTTAAAGTTTCAGTTTTCATATTAACCAGCCTTGAGGTTTCATTGAATAAAATTATCTATTTTTTTACTTCCCAACTATAACTAAGTGGGTGACGATTAAATAAATGTTAAGAAAAAGAAATAAAGGTAAAGTAAATGTAATGAAAAAGTCAAGATTTTGGATTTGTTATTTTGGTATTAGTCCCGGGCTTGGTTCTGTAAATACCTGAAAGCCAAATTATTTAAGTACAGTAAAACCTCGTAAATTCGGATCCCGATAAGCCGGACTTCGCTTAATCCGGACAGGCAAACGGCAAAAGAAAAAGCAGAATGCAAGGTTTTATGTGTGGCTAGAAGTCAACAAGAGAATTTCCCAAAGAAAAGGCAGTCAACGACTGATGAAATTCTGTATCCCGCAGACTTTGTACTGTACTGTATAGTGCATTTAGGCCCATGCCCTTTAAATACACCATAATATAAATGTTTTGTTGCTATAAACGGAGTTCTAATGCACTTTCTACTTTTCGTTTAGGTTATTTCAGTTAATCCGAACTTTCGTTCAACCCACATTAGTTCGGATTAACGAGGTTTTACTGTTCATAGAAAGAATATGATGGAACTGATAACATGTGAGCGTATCCTTACCTTTCAATACCTCTAATGTTTACTTCGGTTATAGATGGTCTCGAACTGCGTCTCCTATATATACACAAACATGAGGACTTCTGATGAACAGCGTTTTCGCCAACCTCAGAAAGTAGGTGACCTTCTTTCCGTATCGGAAAATGAAATCAAAACACTGAACGAGAAGTGTCTTCGCACATGTAACTTATCTGAAATTGCTTCGTCCTTTACGAATCTGAATTGTAAAGGCAGTAAGTTTCGCGCAAATTTTCCTGCCAGACAGGGTAATTGAAGACAGTATCAGGAGCTCAGGGTTAGTTCTGCGATTACGGCAACCGTACTTTGCGTGAAATTGGAGCGATTGCGACTTCATTTTTAGCAAATTGCTGTTTGTTCTAAATGGTGCCAGCGTTTCGCGATACACGTGCCGCTGCAATCAATGTTTATTTACTATTCTGACACAATATAGTGCTGGAGAAGTAACTCCAGCCTTAATGCAGTAATTTTATGTACATACAAAAACGTGTATGTAGTACAGTTACGAGAATTTTGTTGTTATTTTGATCTTATTCAACTGCCCCCTAATATTGCTATAATATATGTTCCTTGTTGGTAGACAATGGTAAGGCAGAAAAATGCAAGGTTGTTTCTCAAGGTAAGGATACGAATTTGTTGGAATTTCAGGAAGTTTGTCAAAGTGTTCCTAACAACGGCATGTTTCTGCTGATTGTACAGTCACGGGCAATAAAAATGGAAGATCTAGGTCCTGAAAAACTCGCTTCCCTCCAAAGCGGTATGTGTATTTCCTAATTCTATGGCGATGAGTCGAATTTAAGAGCAAATTTTCAGGGGCAACTTCCAACACCGCCGCAGAGTTAGCAAACACACATTGCAGAGAGGCGAAAATTTCTGGATCTAGGTGTCTCATTGCACGCGACTGTACACCGGTGTAACTAAGGCTCTCAAACTGATCTCACGACATTACCTTAAAGTTGTTAAAAATAATCGTTGTACTGTTTCTTCAACAGGCATTTGGAACAAGTTGCCACTTGAAAGTAGTGTTTCTTCCTCAATTGTGACGTTCAAGAAAACTGTTAAAATTACATCCACAGTAACGAAAATTGAAAATTTCAGTTTTCAGACAAAGCAGCGGTGTAGAATGAATGAATAATTAAAAGTTTTGGGTTCTTCGGAACTTCAGGCCCTTATCTGAAATTCTGACTAAAATAAATAAAAACAAGAGGTGTAAAAAAAACCTTGGGAAAAATTAAAAATGCACCATTGTAAAACGACTTGCACAAGACAAACACAACATTAAAACGTCAGAATGTACTAGAAGCTTCGTCACGGACAATGAAAGAGACCAGATCTTCGTAAAAATCTAAAAACATTTTAAAAATCACTGTTGTCATCAGGTGTGCCCCCCCCCCTAGCCCATGGACGCAGTCCTTCGAAATTCGTTCACCATAATCCCCAAAATTATTTTGACAAATATATAGTAACTGATTTTAACTTGAATGCAATAGCCTGTCAAGTGGTCGACAGTTATATCTAAAAATGTAGATCTAAATTTTTTACACGCAGAGAGCTATCACGTTGATTGGTCAGATAATTTGAGATGTCAGAAAATAAATTATTATAAACAGCGTTTTGGACCGAGAATAAATGTTAAAAAGCCCACAACTTAATGATAAGATAGACAAATCTAACTGGGCACACCACTGGCGTAATCAAAATTTTTGAGGGGTCTGGAATCGTAAAGGTAGATATTACATAGCTGCCTTCTGGCAGGAGACAGAATACAATAAATATTTCGTAAATATAATTTTTTTTATCTTCGATTTTTAAGTTGTTCAAAGACAAAAATGGGTAATTGGGGGTCGTTCTATTTTTTCCCGAGTTCTTTGCAGCTTTCATTTGAAAAATGTGATTTTCTCACTATTTCAGAAGGAGCTGCACCCCGTACCCTGCTTACGCCAGTGGGGCACACCAAACATTCGCGCTGCAGTTGTCTTAACCAAAACTGGTTTGCTCGTTTGACTGATTCAATTATTATTTCATACGCAGAGCCGTAGACAGTGAAATAGAATTTGGTGTCTACTGCAACAAATTCTCATCCTATGCTTAAAGTATTCCATAGTCAATTTTTTTCTGGATCAAGTGCAAAATTAACTTCCTGCGACAAGTTAGAAATGCACATTTTTTATTATTTATTTATCTGTTGCATCGGGTTATTTACAATGCGTATGTAGGTAGTATATTTAGTACACTTATTACAGCACAGGTAATAGACAATACAGTAGTATTTATAATAGAACAACATCGTTAAAGTGGTGCACCTGCAAGAAGATATCCCACGGGCCAAGTCCTGTGAATAGGCTGGATGAGGAAAATTTTCGAAGCAAAATTCCTGAAATTTTTCCATGGCGATGCTCGATTTGTGGGACGACCCGTTTACCTGTTAAAGAAGCACTTTTTTTTTATGTTGGTGAAGTGATTTATTCACCTAATGAACTGCGGCATCATCTCCTGAAAATTTACTAAAATATTCAAACAACCCTCGTGTAATAGTATACAAACACTCGGGATTATATTTTTAAAACTGATGTTATTAATCAACATTAAGAATATTGATCGTGCCTGGTAATGCATCAGCCGCCATTCATGACGGAGTGGTATAACCCTCTGCCCACAAATGTACTAAATGTGCTGGTAACACTGCAACTGATCTGATGCCTGGATTTGATTGGCTGTTATGCTCAGAGCCGCCAGGAGAAAAACGAGAACGTTTGTCTTGAGGCATCGGTCACGGGGGAAAGAGCAGTGTAGCTCTGACTGTAAACGTGTATGGTAAGTGTGGCGATATGATGGGGAATTTACGTAGTGTGGTTCCTTTAAAATTCTATAGTTTATTTGTTCATTTCTTTACCCTATATTAGGTTTTGTTATTCTAACTTTTAATTAAATTAATACTAGTTTGGGTATTGAGGAACCTATTCTTAGAATTCTCGGTCGTATGGCCGCATTCACTATACACGCATTGACCCCTAATTATTTGTCAATTTAAGTCGTAGAATATAAATTTAAGTTGCATATCATACAGTTGTGTGATTATATATAAAGAAAGGGAATATATTTACTTTTTGATTGTTACCATTCTATAAAAGTACTTTTGCACTGTTAAAATAAAAAGGAAAATATCTAAGTTTCTGGTTTTGACTTCGTAACTAATTTCCTAGAATAATGGACTCTGATAACAGCTTGCTTTCACTGTCCCTCTGTATGGTAGATCCTGCTTTATGCAGTTGAGGTTGAGCGTGTTGAATATGAGTAAATGGGCCGTTTTTACAGCTAAGTTGCAGTGGTTAGCAGAGCGTGCCAGGACGCCAGGGATCACGGGTTCGAATTCCGAGCTGGGCATGGGTGTTTTTTGAAAGTGTTCTATCATCAGTTTCATATCATCACTTACTCTAACCGTCGCGATCAGTCCAAAATAGAAGAAAAGCTACGCTAAATAATACTAAAATCCAATCAAATCGTAACGCTAATACAGCTACCCTACAATCCTTCGCAATTATGCGAGCAAGGAGAGCAGGATTTTTTAGGGTATTATTATTATTTTGGCAATAAAACAATTTAATGAGTCAACATTTTCACAAGGCGCCGCGCCACAAACTTTACTGCTTCCATTTTTTTTTAAAAAAATTGCGCGTCAGCACCTACTTTGCCTCGGCGCTTGTGGCACCCCCTTCACTTCCCCCGTAGCTAATGTTGTGTCTAACCATGACTTATTATCACTATCCTAATGTGACAAAAGAGCCACGTAAAATAACAAAAATAGTTATCCGTGGACTTCTTCTTCAGTAGTCAGTGCAATATTTTACTTCACTACGTTTACCTGTATCCGATGTCAAGTTTTACGAGTAAAGGAACAAACGCGGATGGTTATAACACCCACTACCATCCAGTTTAGCAAATAATCCAGAGTAAAATCCACTTGATACCGCAAGACTTCCAAATGATACAGAAAAATGACAGCCTAAATAATGATCATGATAAGAATTTCATACCAAAGCTTTGAATGTTGTCCCTTCCCACCTCCTTAACTTCGAAGTTCGATTCCCCCACTTACTATGGAAATTCTGTGCCAAACTTAGACCTAATATTGATATTAATGTCTGGATATCCCCCCAATGTAATGCTCAATTCCCCCCAGGCAGAATTCCTGTGATAATATAAGATTTAACGTTGATAGTCAAGAGTTTCATAGTCTCCCCCATCCAAAATAATGCTTAATCTCCCCACAAGAATTAACCTGACAATTTAAAACTTAATATGAACTGAGAACTAACCTCTATCCCCCCAAATATTACTTATTACCCGTCCCTTAGCAGTATATTAGCTGTATACGAAGTGATTATTAGATTTTAACGAAGTTCAACTTCTGTCCAATGCTGAAAGTTTTATGCAGTCAAATTTCCATCACAAAAAAAAAGTAAATGAGAAATACTCCCCAAAATTTGGGTGGACGTAACCTGCGTCCACAAACCCACCTGTGAGCACCCCTGGTTGTCATTACCCAACAGGTATGACAAACAGCTGGGAAGATTGATTAAAAGTCTGTCTGAGGAAAGCAAGATCGGCAAATTCAACAACAATATGCCGAACACTAAACAACATTACAACCACGACACACCGAAAGGTCCAGCCCTTACAGCAAGTGAGCGTGCTTTAGACGGCTGTGCCCAATACGTAGTCGAGTGAGAAGAACTTCTTCTCGACGAGAGCGACGGGACGAGGAACGTCATACACCTATGGTGGGCTTAATAGCGTGAAGTACAAAACTCTTTGGACCCTGTTTAAGCCTAACGTTATGTATTTCATTGTATTTATTTATATGTGTGCATGTGTGAATGTAAGGGTCAGAATGTGTGCATGCGTGTGTAATATAAACTGGACTGCCCATAACCAGATAGGTTACAATACTCCTTAGTGTTAGTAATATTGTAAACGCAAAATAGAAAAGGACTTCAAATAGGACCTGGCAACACAGGAGAGTGTAATGGACGACAGAGAATAGATGGTTGTGTGAAATTTTTTTGTGTCGAGGACTTTGTTCGTAGTTGCTTTGTTTTCTTAAAGTGTAATGTTGATGATGGAAGAACTACTTCAATGACTTTTTAAATGTTCATGTAGGAGATAAATCAGAAGTAAAGAAAGTACACACAGCAGAACCTTTAGTTCCAGAACCTAACTTGACTGAAGTTAAAGATGCTATTAAAAGGCTAAAGAATAACATAGCATCTGGCATTGACTTAATACTAGCTGAGTTAATTAAATATGGTGGAAATTCATTAATATGTCAAATTCATAAATTAATTTGTTTAATATGGAATAAAGAAGAAATCCCTCAACAGTGGAAATAATCCATATTTCTTCCTGTGTTTAAGAGAGGTGATAAAATGAACTGCAGTAATCACCGTGGAATTTCTCTACTCTCAACAACATATAAAATATTATCTAACATTATTTTAGCAAGACTCATCCCATATGCTAATGAAATTATAGATGATTATCAATGTGGATTTAAACGTCACAGATCAACTACAGATCAAATTTTTCTCATCAGTAAGACACTTGAGAAAAAATGGGAATATAATCAAAGTGTCCATCAGCTATTCATTGATTTCAAAAAAGCATATGATTCGGTCAAAAGAGATAAATTATATAATATGTTTGTCCAGTTTGGAATACCTAAGAAGCTTGTTAATATGATAAAAGTAAGAACCAGTGAAACAGAATGTAAAGTTTGTGTGGATATTACAGTAATGTCTCTGACAAATTTACAATTGATGATGTGTTAAAACAAGGATATGCATTATCTCCATTGCTCTCTAATTTGGCATTAGAATATGATGAAGGTAAGAGAAACTAAAAACTAAAGAAGGACTAAAATTAAACGATGTGACTCAGTTGCTATCATATGCAGATGATGTAGACTTTTTAAGGAATGATATAAATACAATTAAGATTAATGCTAAAATATTTTTCAAAGCAGCTAAAGAGATAGATTTGGAAGTTAGCAAAGAGAAAACTAAATATATGCTTACAGGCCGAAACCAAGTATTAGGTAATAATCAGAATCTAATTATTGATAACAGCTCGTTTGAACCAGTTTCCAAATTCAAGTACTTAGGAGTATTACTAACAAATGAAAATTATATTAAAGAGGAAATGAAAAGCAGGCTTAATTCAGGAAATGCATGTTACTTTTCTCATCATAAACTTTTGTCTTCTCGTTTAATATCTAAGAAACTAAAAGTTAAAATATACAAAACAATAATTTTGCCTGTATTATTATATGGATGCGAAACTTGGTCCCTTACATTGAAAGAGGAACATAAATTGAGAGTACTCGTATTTGAAAATAAGATCCTTAGGAAAATCTTTGGACCTAAATGGGATGAGGAGACAGGTGAGTGGAGAAGATTGCATAATTTAGAAGTACATAATTTGTATTCATGTGCAGATATTATTAGAACGATTAAATCAAGAAGACTTAGGTGGGTAGGCCATGTGGCACGAATGGGAGAGGAAAGAAGAGTTTGCAGGATTCTTGTTGGGAAACCTGATGGTAGGAGACCTGTAGGAAGACCAAGACGAAGATGGAGGGACAACGTTGAGATGGATTTAAACGAAATCGGTAGGGATGGAAAACAGTATTTAGATCTTGCTCAGGATATGGACAGATGGAAAGCCGATGTTGCTGCAGCCATGAACCTTCGGGTTTAAGAAGGCTAGAGAGTTAGTTAGTTAAATTAAAATTTGGTAATATCTATAAACTTGTGCTTTAACTCTTTCAGCGACAGTGAATAATTATTTTGAAGTTATCTTTTATTTTGAGTTTGAAATGTTTTACTTGCATTTATCTTTCACTTTTAGTAAGAGTTGTTTTATATATTCTTCTCTTTTTATGTGCATAATGAAATTATTCTTCGAGTTTTCTACGATCAATTTTCATTTCTTCTTATTTCTATATTTCTGTCACCTGTCTTAACATTGTTCGCAAATAATAAACTGACATTGAAGCCAGCCAGCAATTTGACATCAGACCTTGACTACTTTCCTGCAAATACGTGAGTGGTAATCTGGCAATTCTGAAAAATGCCAGAAGCGCGTGCCCTTCACAGTTAAATGCAAGGCACGTGGATATGCAGTTTATCAATTTTATATCGATTTCGTACAAAACTAGTTTAAAAGACCGGATTCCTTTTTAAGGTATAATATTAATATCGTGGCATATGACATTACGGAAGTGTCAGCATAGACCACACCCAATAATTTGCGAATAAATTATCAACAGTATCATCCATCAAAATCTTAACTGTTAGGTAACAATCTTTTGTAACTGTTTGCTCTGCTAGAGAAAGTTACATAATACACAAACACAAACAGAAACACAGCTTTTTCAGCCACGTTTGCTGTTCTAGTGGACGACTTCACATTTTATGTCCTTTAACCTTGAAGATGTCAGATTACTTTTGGAACACTTCCATCAGACTGTGCGACTGCATGAGCCTACCTAGCCTAGGGTTAGTGATAGGTGTTGAGATGAGATGACGTAAGCGACACGTTTGTTGATTGGAACAGTGGCGACGCCAGAAATTTTTCATAGGGTGGGCTCAAGGATGGATATACTATTTTTATGTGGGATCTAGTTCGGTGGTCTGGGCCATATCGCCTAGCGATAGAAACTTCCAATGTGGGGTGACGTTTCATGAAGGTCTTCGCTACCCCAAAAACCGCTGTGCTGAATTGCAGCATTCTTGTTAGGTTAGTTTTAAAAAATTCTGCGTATATATTTCCTGCATTTTGAAAAATGAAAATAAAGGAATATTATAAAAATTAAAGAGATATATGCTAAAGAAAAGCTTCTCTATGCTCTTACAAGACAAACGAACCTTGTAAACGAGCAACGCAATGATGAGAAAAATCGTTTTGAACTGATTACATTAAAAATTAACCAAAGACAATCACAGTTACTGGAATAGCAAGTACATTTCTGGCATAGCTATTTTAATCAAATTTATTCAATAAATTGTTCTTAGCCTTGTATGTTTTCTCGTTATTTTTGTGTTTTAAAAAATAAATTTGATCATTTTGATGCTCCCACAAGACGGCTCCTATCGCGGTTCAAGTTCTTCACTAAATTTATTTACGACTAATTTTGCAACGATTTTTAACAATTCGTTTTGAATAGAAGGGAGGAAATATTTTACATTTTGTCTACCTTCGTCATAAAGTGGTATTCTCAAGAGGAGGTTGGTTTTTTAAAAATGGCCAAGCAATCGAAGCAAATTTCCTTCATTTGAACTTTAGTCGGATTCGTGATTCTCTCTTTGATCTATTCATAAAGGTTTTTTCTAATTATGATGTAACTTTCATCATGGGCTTGTTTTGAAGTGAAGGAAGCATAGTTTTCACACAAAATAGTGTTAATTAAAGGATTGAAATTATGATGTCAAGGACCCAGAGTAGTGTAATTGATGCTATTATAAGGACAACAAATGATGAGCCCCTCTCAGGCAGATTTGGCTACACTTAAAACTAGCTCAACATGCCCATATGAGCTTTTTGCTCAAGTGTGGAACCCTGTCTAATCCAAGATTTTTGTAAAAATGCCCTCGGGAATTTCCCGAAACTACAGTGTACAAATGATGAGCCCCCTCAGATTGATTTGCCTACACTTACAAAAGCTGCACCTGCCAGATTGTTGTCCATAAACTTGTTAAAAATATGCCCCTCTTGTTATTGTTTTGGATACACTTGAAATTAAGCCAAGATGCTCATAAAACCCACACCCACACACACACACACACACACACACACACACCATGGTTTGTAAGTGTGAAAATTTGTGGAACATGACAAATTTCCGCCTTTTGGGAACTCTCTTATTTTGAGGGTTTTTAAGATTTCTGGACTTCCATGGGATTCAGAAATGACACTAGATGGTGAGAATGAGCTGAAAAAGTTAAATTTTCATCAAAATCAATAACCTGAATTTTCCCCCTATTTCGGGGAACTAACCTGGAACATATGCGCATTTCGGGAAACTCTGAATGTGTGTGAAAATGTTATCCGCCAAACGGGGATATTAAACCTATTTGGGGAACTTTATGTCATTTGAAGATGCACACAAGTTCCTCACATCACATAAAGGTCCCCATTAAGATGATGTAAAGCAACGTCGTGCACACAGCAGTCCAGAATTTGTATTTTAGGAAGTGAAAATAGTTTTAGGAGTGTATATAAGTAAATTTTATGCCAATTTATGCGGAGTACCACATGAATGATTTGAGCATTTGAATTGCATCATTTCCTCTGAATTAAAAACCAAGCAGCAGGCACAAATCCAGGAATGTGTGATTTAAACTGCTAAATGAGGATTTGTATTGTAACGAGTGAATTCTGGTTGTTCAACGTCAGTTTCATGGGCCCATTTTAAGGTCTTACACGGGAACGCGGAAATTAGTGAAATGAAATATAACTGCCGAATAAAAACCCATTTTATTTTATTTAACGAGAATTAAGTATTAAGCTGAATTAAAAAATTTTGGATAATTATAATCTGTCCAATGCAAGTGCCAAATATGAAAAGATTGGCTGATTGATTTTCTTTATTTTTCTTCGCTTCTTGTGCCTTTTGGCTAATTTCCGAAAATGGGAATGGGTTATGATATGATGAAATTGATGAGTGGATACTTACAAACATCCATGTCCAGACAGGATTCGAATCCGGGACCCTAGATACTCAGTGGCGGCGATTGGGTCCAAAACTAGAGGAGGCATAGCTTCAAAACTGGGGGATGGAGGCACTTTCTTTCTCTCTAGATAAGGTTTATCATAGTGCGGGGGCAAAAGTCGCAAAAAGGACGGGGAAGGAAACTGCCCCCCTAATCGTCGTCACTGCTTGAAAAGATGCTAAAATTTGGAAGTGGCTATCAAAATTAAAAATTAGTCCCTTTTCTAAAATTCCTGCACACCGTACCTGATAGTAATGTGCACATTGTTATACACTTCTCGATAATATATATATATATATATATATATAATACGTTGATACCCAGGGGCGGTACTAGGGAATTTTCTACCGCACCTCCATCAGCACTCCCTTTTCAAAAATTATTTTCAACCTAATGAAATGTTATGCTACTGAAACTTTGAGTTTACAATGTTAGGTATTGCATTAATACCTCAATTACGTATGGTATTTAACAGGCAATCTATTGGTCCTGAAAGAAGAATCCTGTAGTGGTCGCGATCTATGCAAATATCAGCGGCTGTTGTCTCTCATCACCATGGTTTTTAAGAATTTTATTTTTACTTTTGTTTATTCCTGCGGCGTTATCGATAACTGCCTACAGCTCAGAATGAGTTGATTCACGTTTTCATCTTTTTAGCGTGTTTTTGATAAAAGAGTTTTATTTTCAGCCTACTTATTCTTCCTCTACTCTCAAAATCACACTGCAGCAACAAAACATTTTTGTTGCTTCAGTAAATCACCAGCTTATACCAGGGAAATTAACGGGAGTTGTATCGAGCGTGTTTATTATTTTTCGTTATCGTTAATGCACACTTCTATGTAAGATAAGATCAAATTTGATGATACCAGTCATATTTTTTATTTGTATTTTTGTTATATAGCTTTGCCTCGCTGCATCTGTATGCTAATTGTGTCAATAAGGATGAATTATGATAGATAAAATTGGTAAATTGACGCTCGTAAAGACACGACACCGAACCTTACACTACCAGTAGCTACATTGGGCTATATTGTATATCATTCACTAACACACATTTTACTTTAATTTAATAAGAATTTATGGAACTCAGTTTCATTAAAAATACGTAGAATTTAACCTGTTGTTTCATTCATTTCGAGAAGTTTTCAATTTTCATAATGGACAAATATGTTACGAAAGCACAAACGTAGACATAAATATTATCATATGTAGACGGCAATGTTTTAATAAATAAGGTGAGTAGTCACAATCACATATTCTAATACAGAGAAGGTAATATGCTTAAAGACTCTATGCGATTTAGATTTAAAATTTCGCCTTTTATGTTGGCATTTTCATCATCTCAATTTCTGTGTAAAACGCATTAAAATCTGTGTTTCCAGATGACAGTTCGACTCAGTACAATTGATTCAATATACTGCAACACTCTGCGTAACAACAGTTGTTTTCATTCAATATAATGGGTATGTACGGAATGCCTTTGGACACCACGGTTCTGAACTGGCGGGTAATGTGCGTGCCTTTGTTGTTGTGCAAAGAGAAAGAGAGGGGCGCGTGCACTATTGTTAACATCACGTGACGGAAAACAGCTGAGCGGCTGGCGCGGGAAGAACTCTCGTCTCTCGCTCTGTTCGTACACACATTCGTACACACAAATGGCATTTGTGCTGCCACCTGGAATGCATTTCTGGAACTAATTCACACACCGTTGGACACACTGTTTTTGATGAATTTACGACATTCGGGGTAGTTCTCAGAGTGAGCTGAAAATTGAACCAGAGCATTATTTCATCATTTTCTAACGATTTTTGGGTCAAATCCTTCCGGGGACCTGAGGCAAGTTCCTCAGTGTGAATTTGGTTCCCCGAATTGTGAGTGTGTAGTTTAACTTTGTTCCCCGAAATCGGAAATCTGCCAACGCATATATATATATATATATACACACACACACACACACACACACACCATTACACACACACACACACACACACACACACACACACACAAACACACACACCCAAATGATATTTTTTATTAAGTATAGAGTTTTGATTTGAACCCCAAGAAATTTTATATAAATACCAAAGCCAAAAATATTAATACACATACACACACATATACACACACACAAATCACACTGCTGAACCCAACTGATATTTTTATTAAGCATAGAATTTTGATTTGACCCAAGAAATCTTATATAATAAACAACAACAAAAATGCCAAATCAAAAATATTGTAATCAATGCAATAAGAATATATCCAGCCCCAATTGGGTTAAGCACCAAAAGAATTGTAATCCAGATAAAAGCAGAATACTCACAAAAATATGCCCCAAATGCCATAGAGAATATAGCATGCAATACTTCACATATAAACATACAGATACTTCTTCTGCACAGTCATCAACATTGCCAAACAAAATTGATTGGAAATATTGGTGTGATTGCCCTGTATAACTTAGATTGCAAGGCCAAATTTTGTAATTTTCTGAGCTCTTCACTATTTTTCTTCTTTTTGCAATAGGGTATATCATGTATGTGTTTCCGGCATAATCATACTGCATTTCTACAAGAAATTAAAAATTTACATTAAAACAGGACATTAGATACAAAAATATCTCGTTTCTGTCAAAAATTACATCAAAATTGTCTGCAAAACTTATGTTTCTTTTGAAATCATTAGGGGAGCAGATGTTGTTGCATCCTATAGTTAGGAATGAAAGATTTGGATATGATATGAGAATTCTGCTTATGTTGTCATGATCTGGTTTGTATGGAAAATGAACCCATTTAACAGCATCTGGGTTCTTGGATAGACCTGTGTAATTTGTCTGTTCCAGAACAAACTCATCATGATCCAGAATGTAATTAAAAGTTAAAAATTTGCCAGTTGTTCCCCACAGTTTAGTTTTTATACACGATTTTGTAAAATTTGGAAACAGGTGTGTGAGAATAACAGGGCAAAAATAATTGTCAACAATTTCACACCCAACCCAATATCCAGAATAACAATTATAGAGCCACAGATCCTCAAGTGTTATTTTACCTAAAACTAAATATTGTATGTGTGTTCCTCTAGATCCGATACTCTCTATTGTTGCAACACTATTCTTCCCAACATCATTAAACTCATCAACAAAATAGCTAAGCTCCTCAGATTTAACAAACTTGCTCATCTACAAAAAAATAAGAGTTAAGCATAAATGCAAAAATTATTGTGATTTCCACTGAATTCAAGATATACCCTAATAAAAATATATCTTATACCCTTGGGTATGATAATTTTACGGCTCTTGCCCGGGTGAATAGTTTCACCTACAAATACACGGTTGTTGAAATACTCAACACCAATATAGTGAATTGTTGGGTTTTGAATGCAAATTTTGACATAATTTGTTTTAAAATATTTTCTGTCTGTTCTTCTTATTATTCTTGTCCCATATCCTGGTAGTGGCTTATAAGATTTTAATTTAATTCCTCTCCTATTATACAACTCAAAATGTGTTTTGGGATCTCTGCTGGGCATCTACAATTGAAAAATTGTTAATGTTATCACATCCAATCTCATATTCAATATCTTCCTGACCATCTATTATCAAAAAATTAGATTCGGATGGGTAAATTGTAACTCTCATTACTTCCCCAAGTTCAATATTAAAATATGATAGAGTACATTTCTTGAAGAAGTAATTGTTTTTTGTGATAATCATAACATATGTCTCTTCTGTGTCTTTATTCCTAACAAAACCTCTTCCAATGCCACGCATTTCAGATAAAAATCTAATGGGGCGATCCTCATAAGAATAAACAATAGCTTGGGTTAATGGATCCATGCTACAAAAGAATCAAAAATAAACTACAAATCTATACATCAATCCCAAAAATACCTCATTCTTGTATCTTGTATTGATAGCTCTTAAAGTGATTTTATCTTTCAAATCATACAGATTATATCCTATGGTGATGTATTTCAAGTTTGGATAATATTTTAGGTTAGTGTATATAGTTTTGTAACCACCAACAAGATCAAAATGCATCCATTCTGTACTGTAGTCCATAAGCAAATCGGGGGAAGCATTGCAGAATAATCTTAGAACTTGGCCATTGTCGATTGGGTTGAAACAAATATCAACTCTGTGATAATAAATTTTATTGTTTGTTTTTGTGACAAAATACCCTATTAAATTTGGAATGTATGACCCAACCTCAAACTCAAATACATCGACATTGCTGCATATGTCATCTGGGGATGAGTTTGTGTTAATTATGTAACAATGTATGTATTTTGATTCTGATATCTCTGCAATTTTTTTAAATTCAAAAAATTGCACCATGCCAAGCTCCAGGTATTGTATCCTGGAAACATTTTGGGTGAGTATTTTAATTTGCTCATCACACTTGACAGATAGGATAGGAAAATTGCACAGAGACGTGCTAACAATATTTTTTTTGCTAACAATTTCAAGTTCCTTGAGTGGGAATATGTTGTTTCTAAGATCAGCATTGATTCTGTAGTACAGCATTGCTGTGGAACATGTTAAGTCCTTGGATTCTGTCACACCCATTCCAATACAATTAATATCACAAGTACCATTACAAGGCACGCACTGCATAAAATCATAATTCCAAGCGATGGCATGGAGTAATCATTTTTCCACGATTCCATATCATACAAAAAAAATTATACTGCAATTGGAGCTTCAGCAGTTCGGGACTGTGCAATATATTGTCTACAAATGTAGGAAAAATAATATTGTATGGGTTGCAAACAAAACTCCCAAAGCTTATGCATTTCAGGTTTCTTAAATTTGAAACAGAATCCAAACTGTCTGGAAGTTCATAAAAGTGAAGCCATTCTACAAGCGGGTCTATCTCAGCTTCTGCATGATATATTTGAGCAAGAGGTGATGTGTTTATAATATTTGTTGGGTTGTAATATGTTATTCCATAATTTGACCTATACTGGTGATACCTGGGAATGGATATAATTTTTGAATTTTGGCTGAATGAAAATATATCAATGTTCTGTGTGAAGTCTTTCAATTCTCTAAATTGATCCAATCTTGTGCTTATAATTGTTGCTCTTACAAGTTTTGCATATTTTATTTTATTTACAATCTGTGCAAACATCTTAAACCTAATAGGACCTAGCTCCATTATATCATAGGTTAAAACATCCAATGCGAGCAGGGATTCAACATTGTTTTTAGCAATAAATATGCTCTCTTCAATATCCATCATGTCCATAATTGATAAGGAGACACAAATTTACAACTATTGTAATTGATTGAAGCAATGCGGTGAAACTTGATATTGCATTGATTACATATTTGTTCTGATCAAAGGCATGAGCTATGGCACATCCAGATTGAATGGCCGCATATATTAAGTATAAGCCAAGAAAAACAATCATCTGTAAGAAAATGCACTGCATTAAATACAGACATCATATGTTCCATAATCCTCTGCTGTAATGCCGAGACTCATGGCCTCATGGTTGATGTGATACTCATTCATCATGTACAAATATAATTCATTTACACCTAGATCCTTCAAATCTTTACAGAAATCTGGAATATTACAAATATCTTCTGGTGAGCACAAGCTGTGATACACAGTGACATATTTTAAATTTGGAAATTTCTCTATGAGGATTTTCCTATCCTCATCTGTGGGGATACCATCAAATGGATCCATGTGACTGTTTCTGTGTTTGGGATCATGTCATAATATGGGGAGAGAAGAAAAGTGTGACCCACATTTGTTACACATTGCAGGAATTTCTCACCGTACAAATTTAATCTGTATGCATTTTGATATTGTTTCACAACGGGCCTCCCATATTTCAGTGAGAGCTTCTTTCTCAATTCTGGCCTGAGCTGAGACCTGACTTTCTCAATATCAACTTTGTCGTCAAAATAGAGATCAAATTTTTTTATGAATGGGTATATCTGAACTTTCTTCCATTTTTTTCTAGATGCTCCAATCTCAACAAATTTTATGGACTGTGGTGGATCCTCCATTGCTTGAAAAGGCAAAACATACAAATTAAAAACTAAAAAATTGAACTACAGGCTCGTTGATGTTATAGATGTTATACAAAATTGGATGTATTATCTTATAATGGAGCATGAGTCTCAACTGATCCCTAAGGCTCACATGTATTTTCCTATTATTCCCCCCAACAAACTGAACAATGTGCAGGTTTTTAAACACCCTTTTGAATTGCCTGCTTTCTGAAAAATCTGTATCTTGTAAAAGCCATTTGACCTTTGCACTTTCAGTTTTGGATCCCCCAATAGTGTCCAGATAATCATATGAGTATGCATATACAAATTGCTTGTCTGGTGAGGAATAATTGCGTTTGTAATCAGATCTGTCCCGTACAAGTGATCACCCCTAAACATTTTCTTAAACCCATCCATAACATCTTGTTTTGCAGATAGATTATATATGCACACCAGATTTATGTTTGATATAAATTCCAGATCCTCCAGGGTTGTGTGATCATCAATAAATTCATTTTTCAGATGCACTATGAGAATTTTCACAACAGTGTTCAATTTTTTAATCTCCTCAGCAATATTCCTGAGCGAATCTGGTTTAGAGAAATATACAAGCTTGGTGCTCAACATGTCTCTGCAATAAACATCCAAGTATAATCCCTCACAAACAAAATCCAAATTTTGCTTGCCCACAAAACTCATGTTGTGTTCAAGCAGAATTTCTACACACTGATGTGATAGGGGTGTAACACCATCTAGAAAAAAATGGAAGAAAGTTCAGATATACCCATTCATAAAAAATTTGATCTCTATTTTGACGACAAAGTTGATATTGAGAAAGTCAGGTCTCAGCTCAGGCCAGAATTGAGAAAGAAGCTCTCACTGAAATATGGGAGGCCCGTTGTGAAACAATATCAAAATGCATACAGATTAAATTTGTACGGTGAGAAATTCCTGCAATGTGTAACAAATGTGGGTCACACTTTTCATCTCTCCCCATATTATGACATGATCCCAAACACAGAAACAGTCACATGGATCCATTTTGATAGTATCCCCACAGATGAGGATAGGAAAATCCTCATAGAGAAATTTCCAAATTTAAAATATGTCACTGTGTATCACAGCTTGTGCTCACCAGAAGATATTTGTAATATTCCAGATTTCTGTAAAGATTTGAAGGATCTAGGTGTAAATGAATTATATTTGTACATGATGAATGAGTATCACATCAACCATGAGGCCATGAGTCTCGGCATTACAGCAGAGGATTATGGAACATATGATGTCTGTATTTAATGCAGTGCATTTTCTTACAGATGATTGTTTTTCTTGGCTTATACTTAATATATGCGGCCATTCAATCTGGATGTGCCATAGCTCATGCCTTTGATCAGAACAAATATGTAATCAATGCAATATCAAGTTTCACCGCATTGCTTCAATCAATTACAATAGTTGTAAATTTGTGTCTCCTTATCAATTATGGACATGATGGATATTGAAGAGAGCATATTTATTGCTAAAAACAATGTTGAATCCCTGCTCGCATTGGATGTTTTAACCTATGATATAATGGAGCTAGGTCCTATTAGGTTTAAGATGTTTGCACAGATTGTAAATAAAATAAAATATGCAAAACTTGTAAGAGCAACAATTATAAGCACAAGATTGGATCAATTTAGAGAATTGAAAGACTTCACACAGAACATTGATATATTTTCATTCAGCCAAAATTCAAAAATTATATCCATTCCCAGGTATCACCAGTATAGGTCAAATTATGGAATAACATATTACAACCCAACAAATATTATAAACACATCACCTCTTGCTCAAATATATCATGCAGAAGCTGAGATAGACCCGCTTGTAGAATGGCTTCACTTTTATGAACTTCCAGACAGTTTGGATTCTGTTTCAAATTTAAGAAACCTGAAATGCATAAGCTTTGGGAGTTTTGTTTGCAACCCATACAATATTATTTTTCCTACATTTGTAGACAATATATTGCACAGTCCCGAACTGCTGAAGCTCCAATTGCAGTATAATTTTTTTTGTATGATATGGAATCGTGGAAAAATGATTACTCCATGCCATCGCTTGGAATTATGATTTTATGCAGTGCGTGCCTTGTAATGGTACTTGTGATATTAATTGTATTGGAATGGGTGTGACAGAATCCAAGGACTTAACATGTTCCACAGCAATGCTGTACTACAGAATCAATGCTGATCTTAGAAACAACATATTCCCACTCAAGGAACTTGAAATTGTTAGCAAAAAAAATATTGTTAGCACGTCTCTGTGCAATTTTCCTATCCTATCTGTCAAGTGTGATGAGCAAATTAAAATACTCACCCAAAATGTTTCCAGGATACAATACCTGGAGCTTGGCATGGTGCAATTTTTTGAATTTAAAAAAATTGCAGAGATATCAGAATCAAAATACATACATTGTTACATAATTAACACAAACTCATCCCCAGATGACATATGCAGCAATGTCGATGTATTTGAGTTTGAGGTTGGGTCATACATTCCAAATTTAATAGGGTATTTTGTCACAAAAACAAACAATAAAATTTATTATCACAGAGTTGATATTTGTTTCAACCCAATCGACAATGGCCAAGTTCTAAGATTATTCTGCAATGCTTCCCCCGATTTGCTTATGGACTACAGTACAGAATGGATGCATTTTGATCTTGTTGGTGGTTACAAAACTATATACACTAACCTAAAATATTATCCAAACTTGAAATACATCACCATAGGATATAATCTGTATGATTTGAAAGATAAAATCACTTTAAGAGCTATCAATACAAGATACAAGAATGAGGTATTTTTGGGATTGATGTATAGATTTGTAGTTTATTTTTGATTCTTTTGTAGCATGGATCCATTAACCCAAGCTATTGTTTATTCTTATGAGGATCGCCCCATTAGATTTTTATCTGAAATGCGTGGCATTGGAAGAGGTTTTGTTAGGAATAAAGACACAGAAGAGACATATGTTATGATTATCACAAAAAACAATTACTTCTTCAAGAAATGTACTCTATCATATTTTAATATTGAACTTGGGGAAGTAATGAGAGTTACAATTTACCCATCCGAATCTAATTTTTTGATAATAGATGGTCAGGAAGATATTGAATATGAGATTGGATGTGATAACATTAACAATTTTTCAATTGTAGATGCCCAGCAGAGATCCCAAAACACATTTTGAGTTGTATAATAGGAGAGGAATTAAATTAAAATCTTATAAGCCACTACCAGGATATGGGACAAGAATAATAAGAAGAACAGACAGAAAATATTTTAAAACAAATTATGTCAAAATTTGCATTCAAAACCCAACAATTCACTATATTGGTGTTGAGTATTTCAACAACCGTGTATTTGTAGGTGAAACTATTCACCCGGGCAAGAGCCGTAAAATTATCATACCCAAGGGTATAAGATATATTTTTATTAGGGTATATCTTGAATTCAGTGGAAATCACAATAATTTTTGCATTTATGCTTAACTCTTATTTTTTTGTAGATGAGCAAGTTTGTTAAATCTGAGGAGCTTAGCTATTTTGTTGATGAGTTTAATGATGTTGGGAAGAATAGTGTTGCAACAATAGAGAGTATCGGATCTAGAGGAACACACATACAATATTTAGTTTTAGGTAAAATAACACTTGAGGATCTGTGGCTCTATAATTGTTATTCTGGATATTGGGTTGGGTGTGAAATTGTTGACAATTATTTTTGCCCTGTTATTCTCACACACCTGTTTCCAAATTTTACAAAATCGTGTATAAAAACTAAACTGTGGGGAACAACTGGCAAATTTTTAACTTTTAATTACATTCTGGATCATGATGAGTTTGTTCTGGAACAGACAAATTACACAGGTCTATCCAAGAACCCAGATGCTGTTAAATGGGTTCATTTTCCATACAAACCAGATCATGACAACATAAGCAGAATTCTCACATCATATCCAAATCTTTCATTCCTAACTATAGGATGCAACAACATCTGCTCCCCTAATGATTTCAAAAGAAACATAAGTTTTGCAGACAATTTTGATGTAATTTCTGACAGAAACGAGATATTTTTGTATCTAATATCCTGTTTTAATATAAATTTTTAATTTCTTGTAGAAATGCAGTATGATTATGCCGGAAACACATACATGATATACCCTATTGCAAAAAGAAGAAAAATAGTGAAGAGCTCAGAAAATTACAAAATTTGGCCTTGCAATCTAAGTTATACAGGGCAATCACACCAATATTTCCAATCAATTTTGTTTGGCAATGTTGATGACTGTGCAGAAGAAGTATCTGTATGTTTATATGTGAAGTATTGCATGCTATATTCTCTATGGCATTTGGGGCATATTTTTGTGAGTATTCTGCTTTTATCTGGATTACAATTCTTTTGATGGTTAACCCAATTGGGGCTGGATATATTCTTATTGCATTGATTACAATATTTTTGATTTGGCATTTTTGTTGTTGTTTATTATATAAGATTTCTTGGGGTCAAATCAAAATTCTATGCTTAATAAAAAATATCAGTTGGGTTCAGCAGTGTGATTTGTGTGTGTGTATATGTGTGTGTATGTGTATTAATATTTTTGGCTTTGGTATTTATATAAAATTTCTTGGGGTTCAAATCAAAACTCTATACTTAATAAAAAATATCAGTTGGGTGTGTGTGTGTGTGTGTGTGTGTGTGTGTGTGTGTGTGTGTGTGAATGTGTGTGTGTGTGTGGGTGTGTGTGTGGGTGGGTGTGGGTTTTAGGAGCATCTTGGCTTAATTTCAAGTGTATCCAAAACAATAACAAGAGGGGCATATTTTTAACAAGTTTATGGACAACAATCTGGCAGGTGCAGCTTTTGTAAGTGTAGGCAAATCAATCTGAGGGGGCTCATCATTTGTACACTGTAGTTTCGGGAAATTCCCGAGGGCATTTTTACAAAAATCTTGGATTAGACAGGGTTCCACACTTGAGCAAAAAGCTCATATGGGCATGTTGAGCTAGTTTTAAGTGTAGCCAAATCTGCCTGAGAGGGGCTCATCATTTGTTGTCCTTATAATAGCATCAATTACACTACTTCCCAGGATGTGAATTTTACCTTGAATACCTAAAAAAAACTATCTTCAATTTTGGTTGAAATAAGGTATGTTATACAGTTGAACGTAATCTTTATTTGATGTAAGTTTTCCACAAAAATAGTGTTAATTAAAATATTGAAATTATAATGTCAAGGTCCCAGAATGTGACATTTTAGCTTGAATACCTAAAAAAACTATCTTTAATTTTGGTGGAAATAAGGTATGTTATACAGTTAAATGTAATCTCTATTTGATGTAAGTTTCATTTTGGGATGGCTTTGCGAACAGGAATAAAAAAAAAAGCATTGACAGTATTATATGATACGTTGAGTGAAACGCCCTATACCAGAGTAAAGTAACGGCGTCATGGGAACTAATTGCAACAGAAATGAAACGAACTGCCTCTACAGTAAAAAAAGTTTGACGAATCTGATTCTCAATAGTTTACCACTGTCTGACCTGTAGGTTCGCCGCCATTTTGAAAAAATGCTCTAAAACCTTGAAATAATTTTAAAAATAATATCTCGAAAACGGTGAATTGTACAATAAAAATGAAGATTACCAAAATGAAAGAGTAGAGAATGTCATAAATTATGGTTTCTGTTTGATAGAGCTACCATAAATTTTAATTGAATTAGAAAAATTAAAATATTTTCTTTAATTTTGGAATTAGAGTAAAAGTTGGTTTCTAACATAAATAACAGCATGCATGTAACAAAAAATCCTGAGGTCACTGATAAAATTCAAAGGTGATACTTTTCTAACAGTGGAAGCGGCCCCGGCGCCTACCCAGCGTCGAATAACATGGGTACCTGGGGGAAACCCTGGGGGGTAAAGGCGGTCAGGGGCGTGATGCTGATCACATCACCCCCACTGACGACCAGATCAAGAAAGTGTGGGGCGTTACCCCCACACCCCCTATACGCCTTCATGGCGTGGTGCTAAGCACAGGGGAACACTTTACCTTTACTTTTTTTTGATTCGATTCTAGGTGGAAGCTACAAAATTTCAGCGTTGACACAACATGGCGCAGATAATAGCGACAATGGAACCTAACACGCTTAGCAAAGAAAATCATCTTGATGACTTAACCTTAAAAGTGAAGTTCTGTTGTGGTAAGGAGTTTACTTTTAGTGTGATAAAATAGATTTTATTATCCGACTCTAACACAAGTAACGTCATGAAACTTTCGTGAAGTTAGTTACCATAATCTCTCACAACATTCAGCTCCTGGCATGTACTTGAGAATGATAGAATGTGCAATTTTATAATTATTCAAGTTCACTATATTTACCTCAAAAATGATGAATATGACATATTTTGAATCTTATATTCCATCATTTTAGTCCTCTGGAATATAGGCTACACCAGAAAGACAGTCAATAGTAATATTCATATTTATTTATATTTTTCACTGGTTACATAGTTACACACATCTAAGTGGAGAAACACTTCCGAGATTAATGGCCCACATTTGGGACATCATGTTTTGGTACTGTTTCTGTTGTAGCACATATTGCGGCATTTTTTAGGGGGAAGTTCCATTTTTTTAAGACAACATCTAAAGCATGATTTATTTGAGACCGATGATGACAGGCACTGTGCTGAAGCCTAGAATAGAAGAACACATGGTTTGAGAAATACATAACTTACACACATCCATAAAGACATGACTATACGTACAATTCTGCTTAATATAGCTCTTTGAATTAATATTCTCACTGTGGTGATTCCTTTGAAATTTGTTTTGATTTGATTGAATTGAAAATTGTGGTTGCGTCAGCACTTAGGCTGTTTGCACCCATCACATTACACGGGGTCAAGTCCATAATCATAACCAAAATTTCCAAGTCTATTTTAGGACTAAAATCTCCGTACACAGATTAAAAGACAGGGACAAACACAAGACAACAACCCCACTGAGGATTATACCGGATGTGGGTTCAGACGCCAGTGCAGCTCTTCAGCCTGCGCAAATGGAGTTTATGGGAATGGAAGAGAACTTGACATTTGGGTGTCACCCGATCTATTTATTTATTGGTAAAAATCAACTTTATGTACAGGAAGGCTGAACGGGACTTGACCTAGAGTTTTATGTGGTATCCGAACCCTTCACAGTAAATCGAATCTGGTACACCTTGATTACAAGGCGACGACGTTAGCATTACACAAACGGGGAAGCCTCCAGGGTGCCTTGCGGGAAGGTCACCACTTACACTCCTCATTAAATACACTCAATTGCCAAAAATCATGGGATAGCAGTGTGCAAATATTCACGTGGCGCTAGCATCGCGTAACAGTTGTATAAATAGGTGCAGCATTATCAGAGCTTTTTGTGAGTCTTGTGATACGTCTTCTAAAGTGATTATGGACACATGGCGAAAATTATCAGAGTTTGAACGCGGAATGCTAGCTAGTTGCATGAGGCATTGTATTTCTGAAGTTGTCCAGGCAGTCAACATTCCTCGATCCACAGTGTCAAGGGTGAACCGAGAGTACCTCATTGTAGGCATTAACTCACACCATGGACAGCGCAGTGGCCTACCACGTCTGCTTAATGCCCGTTACCCTGCTAACAGACAATCGATACTGTGTGAAAGCACATCAACAACCAATGAGCAGCCAATGAGGACATACGAAAGACGTGTCTATGAAGTCAGTTCATCGACATATGACGATGATGGGATATATCAGAAGGTGTGAGTGTGACACCAACTAGAGTGCTTTTACTAACAGCACGCTATCGGAAGCAGCGTAGCACTTTGACTAGTGCACACATTGATTTTACCCTACATGACTGAAAAACGTAGCTTGGTCAGATGAGTCACGATTCCAGTTGGTAAGAGCTGATAGTAGGGTTTGGGTTTTGCGCGGACCTCATGATACCATGGACCCAAGTTGTCAACAAGACACTGTCCAAGGTGGGGCTGGCTTCGTAATGGTGTGGGGTGTGTTTACATGGCATGGTTTATGTCCTCTGGACACATTTAACGAGTTATTGAGTGGGAATCACTATACTAGCTGCCTGGCGAACATTTTCAGTCCTACATGAACTACATGTACCCTAACAACGATGGGATTTTCAAAGATGACAATTTCACCGGACGACGATTGCTTGCGATTGGTTTGAGGAGCAGTCTGGACATTCCAACGTATTATTTGGCTACCTAGATCGACAGACCTGAACCCTGTGGAACACATTTCGGACATGATCGAACGATTTATTCGTTCAAGAGAACCTGCACCTGCAACAACCACGCAATTATGGGCGGCTATAGAGATTGCATTGGTAAACGTTTCTTCAAGGGACTTCCTTAAACTTCTAGAGTCTATGCTACGCCGGCTTAAAGAAGGTCACGCGCGATATTTGATAGGTATACCATAACGTTTGGCACATTAGTGTAGAGTATGTGCTTTTGCTACAAAGAAGAATCCAAGTAGTTGTCGCTAATATTGAAGAAGACAGAACCAGGTCAATTGTGTTGTGGAACACAAGGATGTACGTGTTACCTAATTTGACAGATTTTGAGGGTGAAATTAGGGAGGGATCGGATATCGAGAGAAGATGAGACGACATACGGATCTAATATTTTCAGCTTTATATTAGACATTCATTACACACATATCTGTAAGACAAGAGTAACTTTCATGACATAGTCCAATAATAAGTTGAGGCGACGAAAATAAAGTTGTTCTTTGAGTTGGGGATTTAAGTGCACTTTATGCAAAGTAAGGCTAATCGGGACTGGAACTACAGTTTTAAGTGAGATCCGAACCACTGTGTGCCTCCATCGGCTATCGAACCCGAGACCCCTTGATTACATGGCGACGACGCAACCACAGCGCCATCGGGGAGGCTCGAAAATAACGCTGATACTGACAGATGTCAGAGAACATTCCGTTTAAGCAATGAATATTTTTCTAAATATAGTAGCCGGCCCCCGTGGCAGAGTGGTTAGCATATCGCGCTATCATATCACCACTCATCCTTATCTTCGCAAATTAGCGAAAAGTGGCAGAAGAAGCGAAGTAAAATAAAGCAAATCAAAATCTAAATCCTTGTAATATGAAAATAACAGGAAAGAAGACGCTCATTGTTTGTCAAGAACGGTGGTGGTGTATGATTTCTTAACTCGACTGATTCGAAATAAAGTGAACGAGGTTTATAACAGCAAGAAACTTTCAACTTGCGGTTTGAAGGAGGAAACTTCTTTTTTCTTTTTTGACGACACAAGTATATCCGCGGTCTTTTTGCCGTGAGAAGAGACGCGTTTATTATTTCGACTTGGACTGAGCACTGGGGTGAGCCAACCAATGGAAAAATAGTCCAGTCAAATTATTTATATTTCTCACAAAAGGTCCCACAGGATCCAGTTGCGTGTTTCGGAGATATGACGTCGTCAATATGGCCATTCTTTGAATATCAGCACCTTGGTTCTGTCAATTTTTTTGAGGGAGGGGTACAAGGGGTTCAATTCGTATCTACTTATTTAGGGGGTACATTTTACCTCCGTACCCCGGCCTCGTTCCTGCATCACTGAAGCCCTCCGCCACAAATGAAATAATATACCATTTTTCCTCGCGTTCAAACTGCGCTCGTGGAGTGTAATATCAGCTATGAAACAACCCCTTATGATAGACCCTGCGTGGTCAATATATTCTTTTTGAATTAACATTTCAGTTGAAAGAGTTGAGTGGAATGTCCATGCCAAACATACTCTTTCCGTTTTAAATCCACCTTGTTCGTTAAACGTTAATAATTGTCATTTACTTTGTTATATCCATTGTTTAGTAATGCAGAGTCCTGCGCGACTCGTTATTAATTGAATTGTCTTAATGCTCACAGTTTTCGTTTATGTTAACACGTGCATCCAGTGATTTCTCCACTAGTGCTTTCTCGGTGTAAGAAAATGATAATTCTCAGTGTAGAGGTTGCAACATGTAAGTGAAAAGTGAGTTGGCAACGTGTACTCCTAGTTAGGATTTTCGGCGCCCATGCACCACCCCGAGAATAAACCCAGCGCAGCGAGGCCGAGAGGTCAGTTGGGTCCCTAATGTCAACTGGCAAATATCCAGGGTGAACCGGCCTCCCAGCCAGAAGCCTAGCAGCCATCCCAGAAGGAATGTGCCACGTGTGTGGTACAGGTAAATGCACTTGAGAGTTACAGGTAAAAATACGTGTGTGGTAACGGACATCCTTATGTTGAGTTTATAATAAGCTGGTGTAACCTTTCCTTTTCCCAGTAGGCCCTGATATATTTATTAGAGTCTGTGCTCAACGACTGTTAAGAATTTAGCACCTATGGGTAAACTTTGCCGCCCTCCTAATTGAAGTGACTAGAGTATTGAGCGCAGCCTGTATTGCAGCGATGTGTAGTTTTGAATAAGGATGTTGTGAAAAAAAAATTGGCGCCCAACGTGGGACCCGATTCTAAAGACTGCAACCAGTAAACCTGTGGGGGCCTAACAGTTAAAAGGACTAGAAGGGGCTCATAATTGTAAGTATTATTGTTTGTTGAAAGAATTTATGAAGTTGAAGATAAAGTGTTGTGCAGTGTATAGTGGGATAAATCATAGACGGTGTGCCATAATGGAAAAGGAAGTGTCTGGTATGAACTTAAGAAGCATAGGGAGTAAACCATGGAAGGTGAGACTGGGTTTGGATGCTGGCTGATCCTGGAGCCGAGATGGAGTACTTCCAGTGTTGCCAGTGTCTTCAGAAGTTCCATTAGAGGTGTGAGGGGCAAGAAGATACCTCAGAGACTGTTCCAGAGACCAAGTGTAAAACTTGTTTATCAACGCCCTTGGTAGCTTCCCTGCATGAACCAAGTCTTCTGAGTAAGACCCAATCACACCACTGGCTGTTGGAATGGTTGACGAAAGATAAGAAGGAACGCAAGAATGAAAAGAAAGAGGGGGAAGAGCGTAGACAGATTGATAAAAAACAAATTAAGAAAGACGTGGCTCAATTAGGGAGAGCTCGAAAGAAATAGTTGTTAGAGCTGAGACAGGTAATCGAGTCCACTTAGGGGAGAGGACTCCTTGAGATGGAAGAAGAAGCCCGTATTAGAGACGAGAAAGCTCAGAGAGCAAGAGTGAAAGCTAAAGAAGTAGCTAAAAGAAAACAAGAAGTACAGGAGTTGAGGACTCTGATAAAATCACTTGAGAATAAGAGAGAAATTGAAAATCTGGAAGTTGAAGAGAAATTGAAAAACAGAAAGCTGAAAAAAAAGAGAGTGTGAAAGGCTAGAAGGTAAGAAACAAAGGGAAAGAGACTTAGAAATTCTCTGTGCCTTGGTTGAAAGGCAGGAAGAAAAGAGAAAGAGAGAAGAGGAGGAAGAGGAAGGAAAGAGAAAGAGAGAAATTAAGAAGAGATGGAAAAAGGGAGAAAGAGAAAGAGGAGGAGAATGAAAGAAGACAACAAGAAGCTGAAAGTAGATAGGAGTTACGAACTCTTTTCTTTCAACATAAGACTGACCAATTAGAAAGTCATAGAGAAGAATTGGACAAAATTCGGATATCTTGCCAACAGGAAGTAGTAAGGATGGTAGAAGAACAATTACAACCCTTAGGTGAGTGACGTGGAGAGATAGAACGAGAGCAGGAACAGTTGAAGAGAAACCTAGATACCTGCTTAGAACTGGCCCAGCCTAGAAGGGAAGCTGAAAATGAGGAACCAGAGAGGGTTAAAGAGATACAGATCTCTGTTGAAGTCATGAATTCAGTGGTAAAATCCCTGGGAGAGAGGACCGAGCTGATAGAGAAAACGGCCCAAGAACAAAAAGAGGCTGCCGACGCAGTAACGAGGAATCTCTGGGAAGAAGTTGTGACAGCAGCAGGAGAAAGAGCGAACTCTCTCCGTGAGGAGACTAAGAAACTGAAAGTGTCCCGTGAAAGGGAGATGCACGAACAAACTGGAACTATAATTAGAAGGGTAGGTGAACTGCAGCATAAGTTCCTAATCCTGCAGATACAACCAGAAGCAACTTCAGATGTTCTCCCGGATTCTATTGAACGGAATAGTAGCTTAAACCCAGAGGCAGTCTTCTATGAACCCCCTAGAGTAGTGCACAGTCCATACTCCGTTGAAAGAACAGTTCCAACAGATAGACGCAAGCGGCCTAAGGAGGTAGATATTTCTGATGGATGCCCTCCTCGACGTGAAGCCGATTTCAAGATGTCTAGAATGGCTGACATCGCCCACATACCAAAATTAAAGGTGATATCGAAGACCAGTCGACGGAAAAGTACCTTAGAGAACTCAATGTCAGCTTCGAGCTTATGCAGGTACCTGAGCACCACAGACTCGAGTTATTACCTAGAGTCTTTACAGCCAAGGTCGAACACTGGCTGCCGAGAAACATAGATAGTTTTGTCAACTATGATATGAACGAAGCACCTAGACAAGGCTCTAGTTTATTTGACTAGAACGTGACCTTTGGATATACAGGAAGCCCCAGGTTGTCTCTAGGGCTTCCTCCTGCAAAGAGGTCAAGCCTTATCTGGTGGTGACTGCCTTCTAGTCTGTTCTGCATCCCGAGGTGAGTGAGTGAGGGAAACTGGAACTACTTCTATCCTGATAATTCCTCCTTCTATCGGGGGAGCTTCGACCTCTTTCTGGATAAGGTCGATTAGAGTTCCTACTACCTTCATTTTGTCTGCGGTCCAGTTCTCTCCAGCCCCGTCCTCTATAAAACTTCGGAGTCCTCGCAACATTCTTTTGTCTACCGCTGGTTCTGGTCTCAATGTTGCGAACTTTGAAGCTCTATTATGGATTCTAGGCTCTTTACCTTTAGGGTCTTCCTTATTTCTTCAGGCGTCGGGATCTTCATAAATGTCTCGACGTCCTTGAGAAAGCTGGTCAATTCATCAATTGATCTCGAAACATGCGCAAGACAGAGGTTCCGGATACGATACCGCAGCTCTCCATTATTAGATTCAGCACTTCACTTTCGCTGAAATTGTCACTCAAGTTGCGATTTGCAGCGTAGATGTCCAAGCGAAGCTCTCCATATTTTCATGGACTTGGCGAGAATATCGTTGATTTCTTACGGCCGTTAACTATCTCTGTTGGCTTTCTCAGAGGCAAACTCCTCCTTAAATCTTAGACAAAAGTATATCACTGACGTTTTAAAGTAAGCATATCTTGCATATCGAAGTAGTTTCTTAAGTCTTGGATAAGGTTGGCGAGTGTTTCATTACATCCATAGATCTTTTGACGGACAGAGTATTGAGAAACTAAAAAAGGGGATCTTTGATGGGCCACACACACTCGTAAACTCAATAATGATTCAAATCTCTCATATGAGCATAAAAATAATGTCGGGGAGCGAGCCCCGTTCCGATTTGTATTCAAAAATTTTGGTGGTTGGGTAGGTGAATTTGCAAAGGACACTCACCTTATGTAATCTACATGTTTAATGACAGATACATAAGTTTACATACGTTACACATTCCCTGTCACACAGATGACAAGAGATAAAACTGTAGACACGAAACGACGTCCTGCAGCCATACTTGCTGCGCACTCGAAAACAACACCTACTTGGCAAATATAAAGAAAAATGTCCTGGCCGCCATGTTGGATCCAAGTACATTGTGGGGGCCAACATACAGCCCACCTTGAAATATATAATTTCAAAAAAAAATAAATAAATAAATGGTACACTGCAAACAAAAAATATGAAAAACAATTTTACACATATTGTACACTAGAACAATTTGAAATTATTGAATGCAAATGTTCAATTTTTCAATTTTCACAATCATTATTAAATGGCAGAAGACATAGCTTTACAATTGGTCTTTTGTAATTTGCCGGTACTGGTTTTCACTGTAGCAGTCCTTACGAGTCCATCAGTACCTGGATGAACCTCACATATTCTTCCAAGTTTCCATTGCTGTGGAGGAAGCTGATCATCTCTGATGAGAACTAAATCACCAACTTCAAGATTTTTCTGTTGTGTTTTCCACTTCGAACGATGTTACAGCAGCGTAAGGTGAGATAGTCTCGAGACCAACGCTTCCAGAAATGTTGCATCAAATTTTGTGTAAGTTGCCACCGTTAAAGTCACTGATTTTATTCCACTTTCCCATAATCCTCCTGCATGAGGATTTAGAGGTGTGTTGAAATGCCATTATATTCCCAAACTGCTCAGATTATTAGCTATTTCTTCATTGTGCTTGCAATTGTTCACAGTTTTTAAGATGTCTTTAGTTCTTTGTTTGCACCAACAAAAGTAGTACCACAGTCACTGTACATGTCACGTGGCTTTCCTCGTCGAGACACAAATCTTCTAAGAGCAGCTAAAAAGGCTGCAGTGGTTGCACTACTCACTACTTCAAGATGAATAGCCTTAGAGGAAAAGCAAACAAACCATGCGATGCAGCCTTTGTAACTTCGACGAGAACGACCACTCATTTCCTTAAGAATTACTGGTCCAGCGTAATCCACTCCACATTATAAGAATGGCCTATTAACTGTTACTCTTGGTGATGGCAAGTTTCCCATTAGTTGTTTTGATATGGTGGGATTATATCTATGGCACGTCACACATTTTTTCACTAATTGACGCACTCTGTCACGACCATGAATTATCCAAATTTTCTGGCATAGAGTTGCAAGAACCAGTTGTGGCCCTGCATGCAAAAGAACAATGTGCTCATATGCAATAATTAAGTCTGTTAATCTATGCTTTTTGGGTAGCAAAATAGGATGTTTGGCACTGTATGGAATGTTACTGTGTTTCAATCTGCCGCCCACCCTGAGAACACCTAGTTCATCAAAAAATGGATTTAAACTACGCAAGGTACTCCCTGAAGATATGGGTAAACCATTGTTAAGAGCATTAATTTCACTCGCAAATTCACTCTGTTGCACAATTTTCACTAACACCAGAAGTGTGTCCCACAACTCTTTAGTGCTCAATGGACCATGCAGTTTGTTGGTTTTGTTGCGGGCATTGAAAATGAACCGTTTACACCAGGCCACTACACGTTGCAGTTTATTTAGAGAAGAATACCTCTCAAATAATGGGTGGTCTTGTGTTGACACAAGGCTTACAACAGACTGCTTCTGTTCTACACTCACTTCAATACTTTCTTTTATGTCACACTTGTTTTCAAGCAATTGTATCTCATGTAAAAATGGAGGCCCTTGCCACCACAAATAATGTGTCACTAAGCTGGAAGGGGGAATCCCACGACTTGCACAGTCGGCAGGATTGTCTTTACTGCTGACATGACACCAGTTTATATCACCTTCCTCTTGTATTTTAGAGACCCGATTCGCCACAAAAGTTTTCCAACGACTAGAACATGAAGCTATCCAAGCTAAAACTATTTTGGAGTCCGAATAGGAGGTAAGAGTTGTGAAGTTGATTGGCAATGCATTTCGCACATAAGTAATGAGGCGAACCAACAATAATGCAGCACAAAGTTCCAGTCGTGGAAGTGTTATCTTTTTCAGAGGAGACACTCTTGTTTTTGAGGCAACAAGTTTTACCTGGACTTGTTCATCAGCACACACACACCTAAGGTAAACAACCGCTGCATAGGCTGCTTCAGATGCATCACAAAACCCGACTAAATGAAGCTCGATACAGTCTTTTGGAATGATGCAACGTTCAATTCTAATAGTTTGCAAATTTGGTAAATCACTGCAGTAACTAACCCACTTATCAACTACATTAGTTGGAAGTTCATCATCCCAGTCAAGTTCTAATTTCCACAGTTCTTGTATCAATAATTTGGCTTTCACTGTGGTAGGTGATAGCCAGCTCAAAGGATCAAACAACTTAGAGATCTCTGAGAGGAGAAGTCGCTTGGTCAACACAGAATGCACAATTTGACTCACTACATTAAAGGAGAAATGATCCAAGGAAGGACACCACTGAATCCCCAATGTTTTCTTACAGTCACTGTCATTAAATTGAAACGGCACGTTTCTTTCAAGCAATTCGCTTGGAATACTGTCTAACACCTTAGGATCATTTGAGGACCATTTGCGAAGTTCAAAACCACCTTTAAGCAGGAGTTGGGTTAGTTGATGGTAAAGTTCTATAGCACCCTCCGTAGAATCACTCCCACTTAAGAAATCGTCTATGTACACATAATTAAGTAACACATTTGAAGCAAGGGGGAAATTTGCACCTTCATCTTCACGTAATTGTTGCAGACACCTCGTAGCTATATGGTGCACAAACAGTACCATAAGTGACAGTCAATAATCTGAAGTCTTGAAATTCTTCACTAGGATCCTCTCTCCACACAATTCTTTGAAAGTCTGTATCCTTTCGATTAATTTTCACTTGTCTATACATTTTTGAGATGTCAGAAGTTAGGGCTACTTGATGTACTCTGAATTGTAATATCACACTAATGATATCACTTCGTAACTTAGGGCCAATCATTAAAGTGTCATTAAGGGAAACACCTGTAGACGTTTTACAACTGCCATCAAAAACTACACGAATAGGTGATGTCGTACTGTCTTTAAATACAGGATGATGAGGAAAATAATAGCTTTCACTAGGCACCTTATGTATTTCTTCAGGGGGGATAAGTTCCATATGTCCAAGTTCTCTATACTCAGTCATGAAA
This sequence comes from Lepisma saccharinum, assembly GCF_977018435.1. Classification (NCBI taxonomy): domain Eukaryota; kingdom Metazoa; phylum Arthropoda; class Insecta; order Zygentoma; family Lepismatidae; genus Lepisma; species Lepisma saccharinum. Next base: position 36,624,896 of record NC_139246.1, read on the forward strand.
GCATTATACTGTTTACGAAGTTCAGGGGAGTGAGAAAGTCTGCGTTCTTCACTTTTAAGTCTCTTAACTGCTGTTTCTCTTGAAAACCCTAACACCACATCATCGTTCTGAAATGGTGAGCTAACTACATATCGACCATTCTCTCGTTGGTGAGTAGCTAAGATATGTGCTTCACACTTTTTCTCTTCTGACGTTAAATGATTAAGGGTTGGCAATGCTTGAAGTTCCCAGAAATTACGTACGTTAGTATTCAAATCACATGACACATGGAAAGATGAGACTGAGTTGGTATTTGCATTACCAACACTACCATCAATTTGCCCTGATAACACCCAACCGAAGACTGTTTCTAATGCTGATGGAGTACCAGGAGGTCCCACGCAGCGTCCACTTCCCAACAATAAAGGAAAATTGTCACAGCCTAGTAAAATATCCACAGGAGCACTCACGTTAAATGTAGGATCAGCCAAGGGTAAGCCCTGTATGTGTGACCAAGTGCACGCCCCTGGTGCTTGCACCCTTGGCAAATTACCTGTAATTTTCTTGACTACCACAGCCCTGACACTGTACAGTTGTGTCTTGCACTTTGACAGAAACTGAACATTGGCTATAGCATTGGCTGTGTAAACACCCTTTTCAGTTATGCCAGAAATATTTATGTTTGTGCGTTGCTTAGGTAACCTTTAATCGCTGCAACCTTTGTAAACACATCTCAGACACGAAGGACAATTCCGATGCCGAGTCTAGGAGCACACGACAAGGCTGAAAGTAACCCTGTTTGTTTTTAACATTAACAATTGCAGTACATAACAATACATGTGGCACACCAGAGATTTTAACTAACTTGTTTTCTGCAACATGATACGACACTTGTGGGGGAGTGGAACTGGTCGACTGCCCGTTCTTGTTAGCCTTGTCAAAATGAATTAAAGTATGGTGATATTTTCCACAGACGCGACACCCGTTTGATGTACATACTCTTAATTTGTGCTGTTGAAAACAATTAAAGCAAAGCGCCTTCTCTTTCACGAAACTGTGCCTTTGTTGCACGGACATCTGAAGAAACTCTTCACACTTGTGTAGTTTGTGTTGCTTGGTGCGGCATTTGTGCACCGGTTCTGCAACAGAAAATGAGGCTCGGTGAGGCTCGCCTTAATGGATTTCTCTCGTAAGGCATGAGCCTCATTTTCTTGCAGTGTTGCCAACTCCTCACTCGAAAAAATCACCAAGGTTTTTTTCTTGGTCTAACCTAACCTAAAGCAAAGAGTTGGCAACACTGCAAAGCAAGCCTCAAACGTTGCCAACTTGTTCTTGACCTATTTTTTTATTTTACGACGTTTTATGCACTAAACTAACCTACAATGAGAGTAGTACAGTGGCACCGGTTCACCAACCGAAAATGAGGCTCGGTGAGGCTCGCAGTGTTACCAACTCCTCACTTGAAAAAATCACCAAGGTTTTTGTTTTTGGGTCTAACCTAACCTCAAGCAAGGAGCTGGCAACACTGCTTGAGGCTTTTCTCGCAGTGTGGCCAACTCCTCACTTGAAAAAATTACCAAGGTTTGTTTTTGGGTCTAACCTAACCTCAAACAAGGAGCTGGCAATACTGCTTGAGGCTTGTTCTGCAGTATTGCCAACTCGGGCAAGGCGTAGCTTTTTGGGTGTATGTTAACCTCACAGTGTTGCCAACTCGGCGTAGTTTTTTACGCTGTATAATTTTTTAGCTTTTTTGTGTGTGAGTGTATATGTGTTACCAACTCGGCGTAGCCTTTTGGGTGTATGTTAACCTCGCAGTGTTGCCAACTTGGCGTAGCTTTTTGGGTGTATGTTAACCTCGCAGTGTTACCAACTTGACGCAACCTTTTGGATGTATGTTAACCTCACAAACAGTGTTACCAACTCCTCACTCGAAAAAATCACCAAGGTTTTTGGGTCTAATCTAACCTAAAACAGCTGGCAATTTTGCTGAGGCTTGCCTTGTAGTGTTGCCAACTTACTCGAAAAGTTACCAAGATTTTTGGGTCTAACCTAACCTAAAGCAAGGAGCTGGCAACGCTTGAGGCTTGGCTTATAGTGTATAAAGCAATTTGTCAACCTACTGGTATTGTCATAGCTTTTTACGAGAGAGAGGAGAGAGGGGGAAGAGTTAAAACAACTGGCGGCTGCCAACACCTACCTACAGCTTTTTTTTTGTTTGGTGTAACCTCTAAAGCAACTGGCAAGTTTGCTTGAGGCTTGCCACAGTACATAAAACAATTTTTTGCCAACCTACACACACTGGGGGGCAAGGAGAGCCGGCAACAAATATATACTGTTGTAAAAGAGATGGATGGCAGCATAGTATGTGTGTGCGTGTGTGTGTAGCATTATTAACTAGTGTTGGCAACCCACTTACAACTAAAAAAATAGAGATGCCAACGTTGCTGTAAAAGAGAGAGACCTATCGTGACCTTTGTAAACCTCTCTCGGGGGAACGATGTGCCACACGCGCGCGCGCTGGCGCCTTTATTATTTTCGTATTGCATACAATATTTATTGTGTTTTTTTTCTATCTACAATCATATTTTTCTTATATATTTTTTTTATTTTTTTTATAGGGTTGATTAAAGCACATATTTGAGGAGGACAACGCCACCCATATATAAATAAACCCCTCGAATTAACACTAATTAGAATTACCTTACAAAATTTTTCTCATAAGGCATTTTTGTTTTGTAAACACTCTACCACCAACAGATCACATATAAATAAACATACCCCCGAAAAATGCGCTCCATGAAAAGTTGCCCTGTGTGCGAAAAAACTATATCAAGCAAAAATTTTGCAAGACATTGTCGCACCTGCGTGCCAGGCAAGCATTTGGCTGCCACCGAACTATGTTCTGGATGCAATAAACACATTACAATTGCGTATGCCAAGAAGCATAAGCTTACTTGTTTAAGCAAAAGTACATCTGGGGCTCAACCGTCGACCTCCACCAAGAGGAAAGCGGAAGCCGACTCGCCACTATCTGCCAAACGCGTCAAGCCTGCGATAAAAGCAGACCAGTCTGCTTTCGAGCGGTTGTTAGAGGACTTTCCCCTTACTTCGGAGGGCTCATGCGACGTGCGTAGCTTTTTGGAGAACGTGCAAGCGCAAATTATTTCTATCCTCGGCGATGCGCTTGCAACGCACTCCACCAAATTCTATGCTTCGCTACGTTGCCAGTACAAGAAGCCGTCTGGTGAAATTTACAGCTTCTGCCACAACACCAAGGCGAAGTCGCTGCATCTGGCGGATGTCGACAACCTAGAGGTTATTTACAACAAATTTGTCGAGGAGCTGCTGGTTAAACAAGAAGAACATGAAGCTAAGGGCTCGGGGGGTTCGCTGTGTGGCGAGCCTCACGAACTGTGCGTCAAACTTTGCAAGTTTGTGCCTCTCTCCGCCTCCAGCTACGTCCCCTTACCACCTACGATTGTGGATAAAAAGGCTGTCGTGAACATTCAGAACAGTGACGCCAAGTGCTTTCTCTGGTCGGTGCTTGCAGCGTTGCACCCTGTCCACCGGAAAAACCAACCACACCGAGTTAACCACTACCTACCCTACGAGCCAGAGCTGGAAGATGCGATGGCTGGGATCGACTACCCGGTGAAGGTCTCAGACATTCGAAAGTTCGAAGCCCGTACACACAACCCTCGGTTGGCTATCAATGTTTATGGCCTCACCGACAAAAATGTGGTGTACCCTATCCGGGTGAGCGACGTAGACGACGATGGTGTGCAGGAAATTCACCTTCTGCTCATCAAGGACGAGACCCACCACCATTACACCCTCATCCGTTCCCTCTCTCGACTTGTTTCGAGCCAACGGAGCGAAGACAGTCACCACATAGAAGTTTGTTGCAGGTGCTTGTCTATATTTCGTAATCAGGAACAGCAGGATTACCAGCGCATCAGAGGTCGCAACATCGCTGCCGAGAAGCTCGCTAACCACAAGCTCTACTGCAATACCAACAAGCCTGGGACGACAGTCTTGCCCGAACCTGGCGCCATGATGCGTTTCAAAATGCACGGTGCCATGGTAGAGCACCCCGCCATCATCATCGCGGATTTCGAGGCTTTTCTCAAACCCCTGTCCACTTGCGATCCCGATCCTGAAGTTTCCTCCACCACCCCTTACCAACTCCACGAGGCCTCGAGTTACGCCTACGTTGTGGTGCGACGAGACCAGCACATCGCCCCCAAGCCCTACGTGTACCGTGGTCCCGACGCAGCCAAACACTTCCTCAAAAGGATGGTTGTGGAAGCCAACGAGATAGGGAAGGTATTGTTGACCCCCAAGTCTATGCTCCCACTGTCCCCCAACGATCAACGTAGACACGACGAGGCCATCGCTTGCCCTGTCTGCGTTGAGGAGTACACTGCCAAAAACCATAAAGTCCGACACCACGATCACTTTAACGGTAGGTACGTTGGTCCTTGGTGCAACGACTGTAACCGCATGGCCCAGGACCCGCGCTTTATTCCGATCTTCTTCCACAATGGCTCGGGGTACGACTTTCACCACCTGATCAAGCATCTTGGGTACGACGACATACGAATCAACGTTCTCGCCGAGAACGAGGAGCGTTACATCAGTGTGAGCAAATGGGTTCAAATCCCAGAATTACGCTCTACCGTCGAGCTTCGCTTCCTCGACTCCCTGAGGTTCCTCTCGGCTAGCCTCGATGCCCTGGCGAAAAAGCTCAGCGACGGGCAAATGCTCATTACCACTGCGAATTTTTCAAACTTGGACGCCAGTCTCTTCAGGTGTAAAGGGGTCTACCCCTACGAATATGTCACCGACTCTACCAAGTTCGCAGAGACGTCACTACCTCCCCAGGCGAAGTTCTACAGTCAGCTACGAGGCTCGAACATCACCGACGAAGAATACCACCACGCCCAGTCCATGTGGCGCGAGCTGGGTTGTCGAACTCTCGGGGACTACCACGACACGTACCTCAAACTTGATGTGACGCTCCTCGCCGACGTGTTCCAGGCGTTTCGTGCAACTGCGAAGAGCATCTACAAACTGGATCCCGCCTACTTCTATAGTCTCCCCGGACTGGCATGGTCAGCCATGTTTCTGGTGACGAAAATCAAGCTGGAGCTTCTTTCGGACGTGGACATGATGCTGTTTGTGGAACGTGCCAAGCGGGGTGGAATGGTCCAGGTGTCGCAACGGCACGCGCGCGCCAACAACCATCACATGGCTACTGGCTACGACTCCACCCAACCGTCAAGCTACATCATGTACACGGACGTGAATAACTTGTACGGGCACTCCATGATGCAGCCACTCCCCTTTAGAGGGTTCGAGTGGGCTGACCCTTCCAACTTCAACATTAAAGGTTTCGACGATTCGGAACATGGGTTCTTCGCCGAGGTGGACCTTGAGTTCTCCGAGAAGCTGCAGGATTTGTTCTGCGATCTTCCCCCTGCACCCGAGTTCAAGTGTCCACCCGATTCCAACCAGATGAAGCTCGTCATGGATTTCGAACCCAAGAAGAATTATGTCCTTCACTACCAGAATCTCCGGTGGTTGATGCGGCAAGGGGTCACAGTCCACACAGTTCACCGCATCCTCAAGTTCGAACATTCTCCATGGTTGCGTCCATATATCGAAGTCAACACTGAACGCCGCACCACAGCCACGTCCGAGTTTGATAAGGATTTTTTCAAGCTCATGAATAATGCGGTGTTTGGCAAGACCATGGAGAATGTACGGAATTACGTGGACATAAAATTGGTAACGAGGAAAGAGAGATGTCGTCAGCTTGTTGCAAGTCTATTATTCAAGTCTCGAACAATCTACAACGAGCAGCTGGCTCTGATTCACATGAAGCAACGTGAGGTGAAGCTCAACAAACCCATCTACGTTGGAGCTGCTGTTCTGGATCTGAGCAAACTCCACATGTTCGAGACGTACTACGACACATTACGCCCACACTACAAGCACAACATCTCACTTCTCTACACGGACACGGACAGCTTGGTGTACCACGTTCGCACAGCCGACGCATACGGGGATATAGCCACAGCTCAATCTTTCATTGAGCTTTTCGACACCTCGGGCTATCCCCAGCCGAACCAGTACGGAATCCTGGCTCACAACAAAAAGGTGCCTGGCAAACTCAAAGACGAGAAGGACGGAGACGTGATTCTCGAGTTTGCAGGTCTTCGTGCCAAGGCCTATACCATCAAAGCCGAGGGCAGTGTTACCAAGAAGGCCAAGGGTGTCGGCAGACAGGTGGTTCGGGAGCATCTCACATTCGAGGACTTCGTGGATTGCCTCAAGACCGGGTCGCCGGTTCTAAGAGCAGAACAGCGTATCCAGAGTGTCGACCATGTGTTAACCACCAACAAAGTGAGGAAGATTGCCCTGGATCCCAACGACGACAAGAGGTGCGTCCTCCAATGTGGAATCCACACACTGCCGTGGGGGCACTATCGCTTAGCAGAAAGCAAAACCTGCAACATATGCCCTTCAACAGAAGATTCATAAAAACAAAACAAACAAAAAAAAAAAAACAAAAAAAAAACAAAAAAAAAACACAGACAGTCATTACAAAAAACTTTGACCGTTTTTTTTAAATAACCAGCATAATATGAATCTCTTTGCTTTCCGAAAACAAGCCAACATGGAGGCTGCACACCACACGACGACAGATCATGAATTTCTACCTTCCATGTTAACTAAACTCAACAGTCTACTGATTGTTCACCTTAACAGCATTTGGACGAAATTGGATGACGATGTGGGCAAGATGTTTTACGTCTTCAACAACAATTTACATTTTTACAAAATTCCGATCGATGGAAAACTTCAAATCACCGTGAATCCGGAAAACGTAGGCGAAATCAAAATATCTACCGGCAAGAACATTTTTCGAATCAAGCACGACAAGATGCTTTCTAACATTACGTACGATGTTTCCGCAGGAGATTACCTGTACGTCGAACTCCTAGGAGATTACGACAAACTCATTCCTCTCTTCGTAGAATTACGAATCGTCTATCCTATTATAAATAACCGTTAACCAAAATGCCTAACGATATTTTCGGCAACACTAAGCGTGTAGACCATGCAGAAGAGATTCTTATGTTGGATGTCCGAATTAAAAAATTGAGGAGCGATTTGATCGCTTTGCAGGAGACCTTAAACAAAAGTTTAGAGTCGGAGATCGCTACGCTCCAAACGCAATGTCTCGACCCTATTCTGAAAATCGATTCCGAACTGAAAACGCTCATAAAAAATTATGTGGACGTACCTTCTTACGACAATGTTCAAAATATACAGTTGAGCGTGGATAAGCTTCAAAATGATTTGGCCAAATTACAACAATTTCAATCGAAAAATGAAGATTTGGAAAAATTAAAACTCGAAATCGAAGAACGAACTTCGGCAATCGAAAAGAATTTCTCTGAACTTCAAACTGTTGTGAAGGATATTGATGTAGAACGCTTGCATGTTGTTGTTTCCAAATTACAAGAAGAATTCGCCGGCACGTTGGAAGAAATTAAATCCAAGTTGCAGACTTTGGAAGATACCATGACGAACCTACCATCGTCGGACGAACTGCAGGTCATCGGTAAAAGCGTAGCGAACATAAAAATTCAATTGGAAGCCTATCAAGATTTCGAACACATTCAAACCACCATCGCTACGCTTCAGGCGTCTCTGGAGTTGATCAACGAAGAAATTAAAAATATTCATGCTGAAGCTAGTGCGTTGACGAGCATTCAAGACACGTTAAGCACGGTCCAGCAGAAGATGGAATATTTGGAAAATTTGAACGTCGAATCGAACCTTGCTCATTTTCATCACGCGCTGGACAACATACAGGCCGACTTGGAATCGTTACGGACGAGCGTACCTTCGAGCGAAGATTTGGAAAAATTGAAAACGGCCGTGACGGCACTATCCGAATCGAGCGACATCAAAAGTTCGTTGAGCGATCTCGAGAGTAGGGTGGCCAATCTCCCCACCTCCAAAGAATTGCACGCTTTGAAAAGGAACATATCACGTATGCTGAAACGACTGGAAACGGAAACGGCGAACGTGGAACAGATTCGAGACGAACTTGCTTCGCTGGTGTCGACGTTGCCCACTTCGCAGAGCGTCGCCGACCTTCACACGCAGTTTACCGAGATGCGAAGCATCGTGAACGATCTTACCGAGAAAAGTTCGAAATTGAATCAAGTCGAGAACCTTCAGAGTATTGTCGTCAACATCAGAGATCAAGTTGGTGTGCTGGAATCCACACAGGAATCGACGCTGGCCTCTTTCGGTGCCAAGCTGCAAGAACTCAACGAAAACTTCAAGCAGTTGAACGTGGAAGTGAAAATCAAACCGTCATTTTCTACAGTAACGGATACCATAGCCGAACATTTGTTGCCCGTACAAAATACACTGGGACAGCTTCACAGCAACCTCGTTAGCGTCGATACTAAATTCGCTAAACTGCATTCTCTGCAAGCCATCGAAATTAACAGCGTACCCAATCAACAGAGAATCTCCACGTTCGTCGAAGGAAACAAACTGTACATGTTACATCCTTATCATCCGTACTACAAGTTTCTCCTCGATGGCACGATTCAGATAAATGAATTTTCGTACTGGTCTCACGGCAGAAAAGCTAGCGTTCCCACCATGACCTTGATATCGAATCGTGGTGTCCAGAAAGCAGGAAACATTCCTCTGGCACGTTGGAACGAAACGCGCAACATATATGAAATACACGAAGACGAAGATCTCACCGTTTTCGACGTAAGTGCCGGCGATAAGCTGATCATTCAAAACACGAGCGAAGTGCCACCTTCTTTGAATCCCATCACGCTGGTGCTTCTCTTCAAACGTAATCTCTAAAAATGTCTAGGCAAGCCATCGTCGAAGAATTGCATAAACCTGCACGCCGCAACTACGAACGTTTGGCGGTGGTGACCAAGGGAATCGATGACCTCTGGCAAAGTGACCTCGTGGAGATGAGCAGCGGCAATTTGAAAAACGTACATAAATTGAACAAGTGCAACAAGTACCTCCTCACCGTCATAGACACGTTTTCGAAATTCGCATGGGCTCTACCTTTGAAGGCCAAAACGGGAACGTGCGTCACGGAAGCATTCAAAACAATTTTTCGCGAAAGCGGCAGACGGCCACGGTTTTTGCAAACAGACAACGGTAAAGAATTTTACAACGCCGTATTCCAAAAGTTTATTCGAAAACATGACATTCGACATTATTCAACTTTCAGTCACATCAAAGCCAGCATCGTGGAAAGATTTAATCGAACCTTGAAAACACACATGTGGAAACAATTCACGCTTCGGGGAAATTACAAATGGGTCGACATCCTGCCGGAACTCGTCGACACCTATAATGATACGGTACACAGAACCATAGGCATGAAGCCAGCTGACGTTACGAAATCCGACGAGCAGCGTTTAATTTCTTCAGTTTACTGTCCAAAGTACACTCCCACGACTACCAAGAAGTCAAAATTCAAAATTGGAGACCAGGTGAGGATCAACAAATTCAAACGCACCTTCGAGAAGGGGTTCACAAAAAATTGGAGTACGGAACTTTTTACGGTGGTTCGAGTTTTACCCGGAAACCGACACACATATATAATAAAAGATAGTAGCGGCGAGATTTTGAAAGGAAGATTTTACGAAGAGGAACTCTCTAAAACAAAACATCCCAACACGTACCTCATCGAGAAAGTATTGCGTAGAAAAGGTGACAAACTATTGGTGAAATGGCTGGGGCTTCCGGAAAAGAGTTGGATCGACGCGAACGAAGTGATTCTATGAGTGCGTGGAATGTCGTGAAACGTCTACCTGATTCGGAAAATCAAACGAAAAAAAAGAACGGCGAGTTGCTTCCCGACAGCATCCGTTGTCTAATCGTAGGCCCTTCAGGGTGTGGGAAAACGACACTGCTCGTGGACAATTTTCTCCTCGCACCGAATTGGTTAGATTGGAAGAACAGGCACCTCTACGTATTTTCGAAAAGTCTCGAACAAGCGAAATACCAGCAACTGATAAAACTGTACGATGGTCTGGACATTGCAACTTTCGCATCTGAAATAAAACCACTCGACGATTGTCGTGAAAATTCAGTCGTTGTGTTCGACGATGTCATCCTGGAAAATCAAAATGAAATTCGCAACTTTTTCACGCAAGGTCGTCACAAAGGAATGGATTGCTTCTTCCTAGCTCAAACGTTTTCCAAAATTCCAAAACAGTTAGTACGCGACAACGCTAATTTCATATGTTTGTTTCGTCAAGATCACACCAACCTCAAGCACGCGTACGATGACTACGTAGGCGGAGACATGAACTACAATCAATTTTCGGAACGCTGCTGCTCCCACTGTTGGAACAGTGACGATTTCGGATTCGCGACGATCGACATGACGAGAAAACCCAACGACGGAAAATACAGAAACAAAATCAACGACTTTCTAAACGTTGCAACGTTGTGAGAAACGACGTGTATAAATAACGTTATGGCGAAACGAAAAATCGAAGACGAAAATCTCAAGTTGCGAAACTACCTCGCGAAACGCTTCAAAGGTTGGAAATCCGAGAATCGCGGATTCTACGAAGAGAAGAAACGTCAAGATCAACCTGTGATCGACGCCATCAGCGATCTAGGTAAAGAAATTAAAGGCGTCACGGAACAAAATAAAAAATTGATCAACGAACTCGTACCACTTGCAGCTAAAAGTTACACCGTACCCACGCCTATTTCGAGCATTCCTTCAACGCCGTTCGAACTGAAGGACGTACCGGCACGACGTCGAGCCATAAGCAGCACGCCGTCGTCTTTGGATAAAATCGAGTTGGGACCTTTGGCACGAGACTACCTGAGCACGGGCAAGTTCGACAAGGATGAAGTGTTCGGATTGTATCCCACCATGGAAACCAACGAAGGCGGCGGTGTGGTTTGGAAGATTGGAAAATCGAAAGTTACCTTCGAAGGTAACGACATTAAAATTAATTTAGGCGACAAGGATAGTTGGAACAGGTATCCGGGTACGGTGGGACTGTGGGAACTCGTTGCCAAAAAGCAGCCGAAGGATTACACCGACGAAGATTACCAGAGTTACAAGGAAATTTTGATCATGACGGATGCCTTATACCAAAACAACGACGCTACGCAGAATAGGGTGAAATCAAGCAGCGGCGAGAAGTACAGGAATCTTATCAAGCCGATATGGAACCAGGTGAAAACAGGCAGCGGCGTCAAACTCTACAACACCTTGCCCAAAGAGTTTGTGTGGGTAGACGACGTGCGCAAGCTCATAGACAGGTTGTTGGTTATTGCAGGAGAGGAGAATGCAGGCAATCGTAATTTCTACAACGAGAAGGTTGGCATCGTGGACATGATCAGCACGAAACTTTCCAACTTCATCGTGAACGACGACAAGGGCATAGGTTACCTCATCAAAATTATCAACACGCTGCCTCCGAGATTCTGGAACGTTGCCGAAGGAAAAGGACTCGTGAACGACATCATCAACAAGTTACCATCGAGATGCATTTACCTGGCTACCAGTACTGCGGACCAGGTACCAAACTCGAGAAAAGATTGGAGAGAGGAGACAAGGGTGTGAATCTGTTGGACGCCGCATGCAAAGATCACGACATCGCTTACAACACCACTCGCTCCGATCTGGATGCACGTCACGAAGCAGACAGAAAGTTAGAGCACGCAGCTTTCGAAAGATTCGTTAGCAGAGACGCTTCGCTGGGAGAAAGAGTTGCAGCACTGGGCACCACCATCGCCATGAACACGAAACAAAAACTTGGATGGGGTGTGTAGAAATAAAAGAATTTCTCGAACCGTGAAAAAAATTTCTTCGGTATATAAATAACACTACGTAAAAAAAAAAACTCCAATTGTGTTTGCTATTTATAAAATGAGTAAACAATCACTAGACGCCCAAGCATTAAAACAAATGCTAAATTCATCAGTCGAATATGTAAAAATTCAGGAATTAGAAGTGGACAAACCTTACACGATAACTTCCGGTTCAATTGTTTCTACCCAGTATGGCCCCAAGGCGCGTCTGTTGCTCAACGCACAATACAGTCTATTTTTACCAGATCGATACGCTAACATGTTATCCGACGAGAAGCTAGCTATTTTAATCGAGAACAAAACTCAAATCGTGTACAAGGGTACAAAGGAACTTCTTGGTAAGAAAACAAAGCATGTAATAGAATTTGTGTAACAGCTCTGCGCGGAGTATATCCTTGAAAAAAAAAATAACACAGAACAAAAAAATCTCAGAACATTTATATATAAATAACATACCGAAAAAAAATTACACAAAACAAAAAAAATCTCAGAACATATATATAAATAACATATCGCGAAAATAACATATAGAGCATCAACATGAAGCCCAAGGGTGTCGTGTACCAGATACCATACTCCAATCTGAAAAATCTAGGTGCCCTCGATGGGTTACTCACCAAGAAACAACGCTAGAAGAAACGTTCTTGCTTGACAAAAGGACACGGAATGAAATTACTTCTCAGCACACCTCAATTGAGACGCTTGCAGCGTTCGCGAAAACAGCAAAAGATCGGAGGTTTCATATTCAGCATCCCAGCCATCCTGGCAGCATTAGGGGCCGTTGGAAGTTTGGCCGGCGGTAGCGCCGCCATCGCAAAAACCGTCATCGACTCGAAGAAGAACAAGGCAGAATTGGAAGAACAGAAACGTCACAACCTGGCTATGGAGAAAAAGGGGAAAGGTATAACCAAAAAACAAAAAAGCAACCTCGATGCTTTGAAGAAATATAAAAAAAAGAAGAAGCCCTGTCCAACTTCGATATTGAATCTCTGATCGAACTGTTGGGAATAAAAAACTTCAGGGGTGTTTTCATGTCCGATTCTCTACCCTCTGCTGTGAAGAAAAGGGAGTATGGCGTGGTCAACCTGGACAGTTACAAAAATCCTGGTACACATTGGATATGTTACCTCAAAATTGACGATAACAATGCATTTGTTTTCGATTCGTTCGGTGGCACACCACCTGCCAGGTTGGTGAAGTATCTCAGTGTTGCCAACCTCTACTACAATGACAAACGCATCCAGGGTTTCACCGATGTTAACTGCGGCCACCTATGCCTTTCCGTTCTCGCATACATGTCTAAAATAAATAACCCCTCGGTGGAACATTTTCAGAAAGCATTGTGGAACCTAGAACACGATGGGCGTGTGCCATCTCACGAGCGAATCTTCGATCTTGAAACTCACGCTGCACGATGACATCGTCTATCCTAAATCCGTAGCTCTGCGTGCATTCTACAGCATGTACCTCATACCTAACGTCACGCAGCACAACAACAAAATTAGCGTCGGAAGCGAACACATCGTCGTCACGCCAGGCCAATACAATATTTCCACTTTGCAAGCTCAGTTACCCAAAGGCACGTACCTTTCTCAAAATTCGGTCACGCACAGAGTGGAAATCCTATCGGCGACGGATACCATAAACCTGGGCACCATGGGAGAACTTTTAGGTTTCGAGAACAACACCAAACTCGAAGCCGGCATCAAACACACGGCAACCAACATTCCTAAATTTCTAGCCATAGAAACTCTAAACGTTCACTGCAACGTGGCAGAAGGCATGATCACGAAATCCTCGGACGGATTACTGGGAAGTCACAAGCAGACAGGAATCATAGCCACGTTCAAACCCAGTTCCGAATTCATGGAACCGATCATCTACACACCCTCTTCGCCGATCTATTTTCCAGTATGCCGCAACCGCATAGACGACATAGAGTTGGTGGTGACAAACGAGAAAGGAGACGTGGTGGATTTCGCAGGTGCAACGACCACTTCCATCGTGGAGATCAACGTATAATAAATAACACACATAGTAAAAATGGAGCAAATCGAAAGTTACGAATTGCAATCTTTTCCTCCCAACCGTCGCACGTTCGCCAATTTGAACGAAGCGAACAGGGAGATCGAATACGACGTGGACGTAGGGGATGGGTTCGTTCATCCTCACAGAGCGGACCTCTACCTTCAATTCGACGTGGTGAAGAAGGAAAGCGGAGACGCGTTTCCGCCAAATGCAAATTTGATACTCGTTGACAACTTCGTGCCTCACCTGTTCTCGCAGGTGGAGGTGAGGAAACACAACACCGTCATAGACAGAATAGACTATCCAGGCATCACGTCGACGGCAGTGGGAACTTTGAAATTATCCAAAACAGACGCAGCATACTACCAGGCGGGAGGATTCGAAGCAGGGACCAAAATATCGACGACAAGTCACACGGCGCTCTTTCCCATGCGTTTGCTGCCGGGATTCTTCTCGGACTACAAGGAGATCATGTGGAAGGGGGGTTTGCGCGTCACTTTTCGAAGAGTAGCCAACGACAACAACGCACTGATGCGATACACCAACTTGAACGCCGACGGCACGCCGATAGCCAACACATTACCTGAAGCAGCCAAGTGTGTCATCCGGAGCATGGAATTGAGAATGCCGATCGTGGAATACGAAACAAACTACGCCCTCAAGTACAAACCAGAGATCTTGAAGAGTCCGCAGGTGCCGATTCACTTTCACAGTTACCAGTGCATACAGAAGATGGCGTCGGGAAGTCACATGGAATTCGATGTGACGACACAGTTCAACAACATACAGTTCGACATGCCAGATTTCGTCGTAGTGCTTTTTCAGACCGGGCGCGATAACAACCAGGAAAAAGATTCCAGCAAGTTCGACAACTGTAAGATCAAGAACGTTTATCTGAAAAATGGACGCAACGAAGTGTTCCCGCGCGAGAATTACAACCTCGACATGACCAAAGACGATTACCTCAAACTTTACGAAGCTTACACCTCTTTCAAACGCGTGACCGAGGGAAGCATGGACATGTACTACACGCCCAGCGAATTCAAAACCCGCAGACCCATGTTCGTCATCAACACATCTAAGAGGAAGCAGGTGGTGGTCAACGATCGAACCAACATCAAGATCGTCTGCGAGTTCAACAGTCCGTTGCCCGAGGATACCGTATGCAGTGTCATCCTGGTCGCCGAGAAGTCCTTCGTCCACGACGTGAAGAACGAGAGGGTCACAGAGCAGTTTTAACAAGTTTTTAACCTCTTTTCTCGCACAATAAGAAATTTCTGTACTAGCACAATCAGTTTCAATAGCACAATACGAAAATTTCACTAGTTCAAAATCAGTTACAATATTAATTTCATCAGTTATGAATTACAATATCATCAGTTTTTGCACTATAGCACAAGACAATCAGAATTTTTGCACAAAAATTTTGTTGTTGTTGTTTTTACATGAGAAAATTAACAATAAAATTTTTTTTTATCGTTTCAGATGCTGTCGAACATCAAGAACACATACACATACACACACACTAGAAAAAAAAACATGCAACTTTATTTGTAACACACACATACATTCTCCATCTTCATCAAAAAATATTATAATAAACATAATTATTATTATCTTTATCTCACAAAACTCTATATCCAAAAATATTACAACATCATAATAACACTAGAGTCGTTAGTACACGTTGCATGCATTACGGAGGTCCTCTGTAGAGTTTCATGGAAGTTTGGGGGAAAAAAAAAAACACGTGAAACTCTACAGAGGTGTGGTTATCTAGAGCCGCAGCTATTAGAACCTTTTTGGGTTGGGCACCACGCACCCTGGCGAGGTTAGGGGCCAGGCATCCTAAAAAAAAAACACAATAAATATTGTATGCAATACGAAAATAATAAAGGCGCCAGCGCGCGCGCGTGTGGCACATCGTTCCCCCGAGAGAGGTTTACAAAGGTCACGATAGGTCTCTCTCTTTTACAGCAACGTTGGCATCTCTATTTTTTTAGTTGTAAGTGGGTTGCCAACACTAGTTAATAATGCTACACACACACGCACACACATACTATGCTGCCATCCATCTCTTTTACAACAGTATATATTTGTTGCCGGCTCTCCTTGCCCCCCAGTGTGTGTAGGTTGGCAAAAAATTGTTTTATGTACTGTGGCAAGCCTCAAGCAAACTTGCCAGTTGCTTTAGAGGTTACACCAAACAAAAAAAAAAGCTGTAGGTAGGTGTTGGCAGCCGCCAGTTGTTTTAACTCTTCCCCCTCTCTCCTCTCTCTCGTAAAAAGCTATGACAATACCAGTAGGTTGACAAATTGCTTTATACACTATAAGCCAAGCCTCAAGCGTTGCCAGCTCCTTGCTTTAGGTTAGGTTAGACCCAAAAATCTTGGTAACTTTTCGAGTAAGTTGGCAACACTACAAGGCAAGCCTCAGCAAAATTGCCAGCTGTTTTAGGTTAGATTAGACCCAAAAACCTTGGTGATTTTTTCGAGTGAGGAGTTGGTAACACTGTTTGTGAGGTTAACATACATCCAAAAGGTAGCGTCAAGTTGGTAACACTGCGAGGTTAACATACACCCAAAAAGCTACGCCAAGTTGGCAACACTGCAAGGTTAACATACACCCAAAAGGCTACGCCGAGTTGGCAACACATATACACTCACACACAAAAAAGCTAAAAAATTATACAGCGTAAAAGGCTACGCCGAGTTGGCAACACTGTGAGGTTAACATACACCCAAAAGGCTACGCCTTGCCCGAGTTGGCAATACTGCAGAACAAGCCTCAAGCAGTATTGCCAGCTCCTTGTTTGAGGTTAGGTTAGACCCAAAAACAAACCTTGGTAATTTTTTCAAGTGAGGAGTTGGCCACACTGCGAGAAAAGCCTCAAGCAGTGTTGTCAGCTCCTTGCTTGAGGTTAGGTTAGACCCAAAAACAAAAACCTTGGTGATTTTTTCAAGTGAGGAGTTGGTAACACTGCGAGCCTCACCGAGCCTCATTTTCGGTTGGTGAACCGGTGCCACTGTACTACTCTCATTGTAGGTTAGTTTAGTGCATAAAACGTCGTAAAATAAAAAAATAGGTCAAGAACAAGTTGGCAACGTTTGAGGCTTGCTTTGCAGTGTTGCCAACTCTTTGCTTTAGGTTAGGTTAGACCAAGAAAAAAACCTTGGTGATTTTTTCGAGTGAGGAGTTGGCAACACTGCAAGAAAATGAGGCTCATGCCTTACGAGAGAAATCCATTAAGGCGAGCCTCACCGAGCCTCATTTTCTGTTGCAGAACCGGTGCACTTGGTCTACTCGGGCAGAAGGAACCACTTGATGTTACAAAGGAAGAGGTTGAAGGCTTATTATGACTCCTCGCCTTCCGCCGATTGTTGTTTTCACTTGCCATTGACGACAATGCACGCGCACGTTGATCTAGGAACTGGGTCAACTCGGAAAAACTAGGCACTTCTTGCGACGTGAGAGAGAGTTCCCATTGTTTTCTTGACTCAGAATCGAGCTTTCTTGTTGTATGATAAACAAGAATCGCGTCCCAAGATTCAACAGGTACACCGAGCACCTTTTAAACACGAATGCACTCATTTGTAGTGTCGATAAGACGACGTAAACTTGCGTGCGAGTTCTCGTTCACTTGCAGCTGATTCACCAGTCGCTGGACAGTGTTGCTAACTAATTCCCTCTTGTTAGAATAGCGGTTGTTGAGCAACTCCCACGCGTGTTGATAGTTTTCATCTGTCACTGCTAACGATTGTATAAGCAAGGCAGCCTCGCCCTTGAGAGAAGCCTTCAAATACTGAAGTTTTTGTGCACCATTTAAGTTTGCGTTTTTGTCGACACTTGCACTAAACAAATCATGAAAACTTAGCCAGTCCTCCAGCGATCCGCCGAAGGAAGGAATTTCCAATCTCGGTAGTTTAACTTCACCTACTTGTTGCTGGGGTGGGCCGTCACGTGATGATGATGTCACTGATGTAAGACTTCCTGATGCCGTTAATTGTACTGACCGAATCTTGTAGACAATCTGATCAAGTCTGTCTTCTTCCACACCTAATTCACCTTCATACCTTTCGAAGTCATTAGCGTCCCTTGCAGCAAGATCAATTAATAGTTGCTTGCAGTCACTTGATAGTTGCGTCGCTTTATCACCACACAAAGACATCGTGGCATTGTCTAAAGTCCCAGAATTTACACGATTCTCGAGACGCGTAATCTCACGTTTTAGCACTGTCTTTGCTGCGAAAATTCGCTCCATCTAACGCGTTCACGAACCGCGAACCGACCGAAAATTGGCAAACCGGATTGCACTACACGCTGGTAACGAAAGATGCTTGTTTAGGCCAGCACCACGCCTTGATGACGTCAGTTTCTTTGTTCGCGTCTCGCGGGCGAGGAAGTAACGAACGGAAAATACGAAAAGTGTGATAAGAAGTTCTGTGTAGAGACTGTCTTTGTCACACAAATGCACACTCACAGTCACAGTTCACAATTATGCATGTAGAAAAGCACAAAGTCACTGGAATCACTTTCACAGTGTGTCACAAATCCGACTATGGAGGACCATGTCGGGGAGCGAGCCCCGTTCCGATTTGTATCCAAATATTTTGGTGGTTGGGTAGGTGAATTCGCAAAGGACACTCACCTTATGTAAACTACATGTTTAATGACAGACACATAAGTTTACATATGTTACACAATCCCTGTCACACAGATGACAAGAGATAAAACTGTAGACACGAAACGACGTCCTGCAGCCATACTTGCTGCGCACTCGAAGACAACACCTACTTGGCAAATATAAAGAAAAATGTCTTGGCCGCCATGTTGAATCCAAGTACATTGTGGGGGCCAACAGATAAATTTCCTGGAAGTCCTTTTTGCAGGAGATAACACGTTCACTATTGCAACAAAGAAACTCTAAAGCAAGATATCTCGTAACAGGGGTGAGGCATTGTTCTCATAATTCAGGTTCACGTGCACCAAACGAAACAAATGTTACGCAGCTGCAATTCCGATTTGCTGTTGAAATTAAACAAAAAGAAAAAAAAACATTTCCTGTCATTCGTTAATATTACAACCTCACAAATTCAAACAAACCCTCTTCAGAAGGATTGGCCACCTGAGAAAAAATATTTTGCATTTCAAGGACGCAGGAACCCCTGTACATAAAAAAATCCCACAACAATCCCTGACAAACAACCCTCATACATTACTAGGATAAAATACCTATTACACCCAAGAGCTTAGCTATTGAACTAATATATTCTCTCACTCCTTCAGAGAAATGCGCAAGAACCATTACCATCTTACTATCACTGACTCTAACCAACAAGCACAGATATTCAACCTACAAACCAAATTGTGTGTTGTATAACCTAGCGGACAACCATGGAGAAACAAAACACACTGTTATATGTTGCATGGAAGTATGAAGCCATGGACTGAAACAGCCATAAATTTCAAATGATATATATATATATATATATATTTTGTTGTTATGGTTACTTGTTGTTAATGTTTTTTATACATGTGTTATGGAGTTAATAAATATAGAAATGTTTGAAGCCAAGTGTTTCATTGAATATTATACAAATTGTGTTAGTAACATACAATAGTAATATATTTAAAAATGCTAAGAACTCTCAAGCTGACAAGGAAAGTTTGGCATTAGTAGAAGGTATAAAATATTTTCATATATATTTGGCAGGAAACAAACTTAAAATTTTAACTGATTCTTCAGCAGATAAATCGATATTAGATTCAGACAAAGCAATTTCTCCAGTATCTATGAGATGGCAACGATGGAGGTGACTTCTAGTAAATTATGATAATTCTATTCATTACACGAAGAATGTAGAAATGGCTGATGTCTTGTCCAGATTACCTGAGTCACGTTTAATGAATGAAGAAGAGGATTTACCTATTTATTTTTTGGATAATGAGACATTGATGAGTGAAGATCCTTTAAAAGTTCAGGAAGTAATTGAAGCAATGAAACAGGATGAAACATTGTTACTAGCATATGAATACCAGAGTGAAGGATTGGAGGAATATAGCATGTAAACAAGCTGATTTAGATTTGAAAATTTATTCTCAGAATAAAAAATTCTTAAATTTCAATAATGGAATGTTATGCCATGGTGAGCGAATTGTAATGCCAAAATTATTGAGAAATACGTTTTTTCCAGACTTTCACAAATTTTATTCTGGAGTTATGAAGTCCAAACATGTTGCAAGAAAGTACTTTTGGTGGCCAAGCATGAACCAGGATATAGACAATTATGTTCTGTCTTGCGATGTGTGCAGAAGTCATTCAAGAGCACCAAATAAACAAGATTATGTTTCATGGAAGCCTGAAGATGAACCATTTCACAGAGTACACATAGGTCATTTTTTCTTCCATGGATATAAATTTCTTCTTTTAGTGAATGCATTTAGTAAATATGTAAATGTTTGGCAAGTTGTTAATTTAACGGCTGAAGAAACTGTTGAGAAGTTAACTAATCATTTTTCCATTTTTGAAATACCAAATACAATATGTTCTGATGGTGGCCCACCATTTGCCAGCAGCGATTTCCAGAGATTTTGTAACAATCATGGAATAAAATTAATTGACAGTCCACCGTATAGACCCTGTGCAAATGGAGAAGTTGAAAGTCACTACAAATCATCATAAGGTACATGCATTTAACAGGAGACATACCAAAAGGCAACGTCAACAGACGCAATGCTTCTGTGGACAAATTCTTAAAGAGAATGTTGTTCTATCACAACAATACAGTAAATGTGTTTGTGGTGAAATCACCAAATGAAATTTTATTTGCATACAAAGTAAATGCCAATAAATTAATTGATAATGATAGTACAAGGGTTATTTATGAGGCAGAGCATTGTAAGGAAGGGTCTGTAGTATATTATTTATGTCTAGAGAAAAAGCAGTATGAAAAAGGCGAGATAGTAGAACAATTATCGCAATCAAATTTTCAAAGTTAAGAGGGAAAATTACACAAGAAATGTTTATTTTTCGTTTTTGAAGCAAGTGACTTCCAGAAGGAACGAGACTGGAAGATTTGCAAATGGTAAACGCTCGATACAATGTACAGAAGAGTTTGGTGGTGAGCATCATCAATTTGCTAACTTGGACTATATGGAATTACCTTCTGTGGCTCACAACGAAGAAATGGAGCAGCAGAGACAAGGAGGTATGCAAGGATACATAAACCACCTTGCAGATATGCACCAGATTAGAATTCTTATGATTGTTGTTATTTATTATATTTTCTTTTGCAACCAAGGGGAATATTGTTATATATTGCTTGGAAGTTAAGTATGGAGCCCTGGGCTGAAACAGTCATAAATTTCAAATGATATATAGTATATTAACACAGTCAAAAAAGTTTTGCATCAGGACGGAAAATGACAAAACATATATGAAGCACAAGGTTTATTGACAATGACCGTGGAAATACAAAAGAAAATATAAAAAACAAGACATGTTGAATGAAAAGGGAACAAGAAACGTACAATTTTCTCAGAAATATGTTTAAAACGAAAATCGCACATTTCATGATGGAGGAGAAAAAACAAGGAACTGTCACAAGAAGACTGTTCGTCGTAGCGGATCCACCAGAAACATTGTCTACCACCTGGTGTGTCCTCCCCTGGCTGCAAGAAGGTCTTGAACACGCTGTGCCATACTGAGGAGGAGACAATCAAGGTGATCTTACGTTAAGCGATCCCATTAATCCTGTGCCGCAAGAAGCAATTCACGAAGATTGGTGGGAGCCACAGGATGGTTTGCAATGGCATTTTTTAGCATTGCCCATGCATGTTCGATGCAATTCATGTCGGGACTTCGTGCTGGCCAGGGCATGCGACGGATATTCGTGCACCATCTGTGCGCGGTGTGAACGGGCATTGTCATCCACCAAGACAAATTCGTCACCAATTTCCTGATGAAATGGTTCCACAGTCGTCTGAAGAATGTCCCTGATATAACGAACAGCTGTTTGTGTCCCTCTAATTGGAATTAGGGGCGTTTGATGTCCGAGCATGATCCCTGCCCACACCATGATTCCTCCTCCTTCGTATGGATGGACCCCCTGGACACCACGAAGCCGCTCATGCAGTCCACGGCCTCGCCACACCCGTTCTCTTCATGAATCTGGTCTTAGACATAGCCTACATTCATCGGTGAAGAGCACATGAGCCCAATGACCGGGTCCCCAATTTCGATGTGCAAGGGTCCAATGCACACGGTCGCGCCGATGTCGTGACAATAGGCACTGGCACCGGAGAGGTCTTCTGGAACGTAAACCACTTTTTCGGAGTCTGTTACAGACAGTTTTGTTTGACACATGCACACCAGAGGCTGCCTGGAGGGCATATTGATGATCCTTGCCGTCATGGTATTCTGTTCCCTAGCTGAGAGTCGTACATAGCGGTCTTGTGCTGGTGTTGTGACCCATGGATAACCTGTCCGTTGATGATCTGCTACTGTTCTTGTGTCTGTATACCGCCTCCAGGTCCTACAGACATCGCTTAGCGCCACTTCAACAGCCCTAGCTACAGCCCGTTGTGACATGACAGTCTGCAGTAACGTGATGATCCTGGCTCGATCAAACTGCACTATCGTACGCCTAGGCATGCCTTGCACACAACTGGACTCGCTCGCCTTCGCTAAGTGGACACAAGGAACACCTACCTAACCTTCGCCGACTACCGCGGTGCTACGCTCGAACACACGCATGCGCTTACCGGCTCCGGTAGTCGTCTGTGGTGATCGGTATTGCACGTCGACCATGTTACTTCGCACAATGAGCTCTGCTTCATCGTTTCTTGTCCGCTTCGGCATTTTGCGGACGCTATTTTCATCACTTCTCGGGTGATGCAAAACTTTTTTGACTGTGTTTATATATATATTGTTGTTATGGTTACTTTTTGTTAATTTTTTTATACATGTGTTATGGAGAAAGAAGAGAGAAAATATGGCGTATTGGTTCAATAAGCAAGATTGTTCGCTAGATTGAATCGAGTGTTGTTTGAATTTAATTGAAGGACTTGTATAGTAAGACTAAGTTTTTAGATTATAACTAACTAAGTGTTTAGATTATAATCTATTGTGAAAGAAAAGGACAAAAGTTGATTGATAATAATCAAATCAATTACAATTTAAAACGTTCAATATTCCTTTGGATTGTATAGATATGTGTTTTAACTGTCTCATTTATTTATCATAATGGATCAAAAGGGAATTGTTGAGGACGGACATAGTGCGATATGCAATAATACTATAACCAGTGATAATATGGATATAATATCATCTGATTCAAAACATGAAGATAATGATGGAAATGATGTTATGGACACTTCACACAAAGTAAATGGGCCGAATAAAAGAAACAACAATACAACACAAAATGAAATGGGTAACAAAAGTTCTAGGATGGAACACACATCCAATCATGAAGACAAAATTTAACAATATGACACAGGTGCCAACGTACCCTATTTAGTGATAATAGAAAGTAGAAACCAACAGTTATGAAATTTGCATCCAGTTAAAGTTGGATATATGTTGATTGATAATAATGTGAAAGTAAAGTATGTAGATCAAAGTGGACGAAATAGAGTTCGAGCATTATTCAACGCGTCACAAGAAGCTAATAACTTTGTGAAAAATAAAGTGTTATTAGACAAGTTAGGAGTAAATGCCAGAATTCCTAAATCTTTAGTGGAGAAGGAAGGCTTTGTATTTGGAATACCCACAGAGTTTGAAATGCAGTATTTGGAAAGCAGTATGGAAAGCCCAGTGCTAGTGACTAAGATGGAAAGAATGAAGAAGAAAATATGGCGGAATGATGGGTCATTTAAGCTTGAACCTACTCAATTCTTTTGTGTGACTTTTAAGGGGACAGTTTTACCACCATACATAGCAGTTGGAAAACAAATAGTTGAGGTTGTGCCACGTGTGAAACCAGTGTTGCAATGTAATAGATGTTTCAGATTTGCCCACACAGGTCAACAGTGCAAGAGTAAAAAATTGTGTTATAAATGTGGCCAAGATTATCACGAAGGAAACTGCAAAATGAGTGAAACATGTATAAATTGCAAAGGAGATCATAACGCTTGCAACAAAATGTGCTCAAAATATCAGGATGAAAAGCAAATTCAAATTATTATGGCCGAGAAAAACATCTCATATTATGAAGCAAAAGGTATGGTGACGGGAAATAATTCAAGAAATATATCATGTGAACAAAATATTAAATTATTTAGGGATCAATTTCAACATGAAACTGTTCGAAGAAACGGATCGGAATTCCCTCCCACCAAAAAGAGTTATGTGAATGAGAAGAATGCACCAACAAGTGATAGTTACAACGAGAGGAGAGAGAGTTATTGTGCGAGTTCTGTAACTCAAATGGCGGAATAAAAGAAAATATCGAAAGAGAATAATGGTCAAAAAATGAGAGTACAATACAACAAAATTGTTACATCACCTCCAAAAAAGATTATGAAGACGGCTACAAGACGTATTGTACAACTTCCACGGGAAAACAAAAAGGATGTGAATGTAGATTCTTCATCCACATCAGACACAGAAAAAGTACAAATAAAATACAAATATCCAGTATATTTGAGAGAATCCTCTTTCAGTAAGCAAGAACAAAATATGGACAATATAAATTGCAGAAGATATTCAGATCGTAAATCAGTTTCTTGTAGACAAAAGGAAATATACCAGTCATTGTTGGACCTTTTACCAGACATGATGGAATCAGTTCGTGATTTAAATGATTCCAGGAAGAAACAGAAGAACTTAATTTCAATGCAACAAATTATAGGAAAGATAATTGCAATATTATCAGAAAGCTAAACTTGTAAAAGAGGAAAATTAGGTATGTCTTTTATAGTGCAATGGAATATAAATTCATTTACAGCTAGAAGATTAGAAGTATTACAAATTGTAGATGAGCATCATCCAGGTATATTGAGTTTGTCCGAATTTCGTGGTAGACAGCATGAATATTATCAAATACCTCATTACGAGTTAATATCTAATTTACTTACTGAAGATACAAGAGGTGTAGGTTTATATATACATGAAAGTATAAAATTTAAGATAGTAACATTACCAGAATCATTAGGGTTGATAAAATTATTTAATGTAGAATTAATAACAGTGAAAATTGAGATGAACACATTATAGTGTACAATAATATCAATTTATATTCCATCGAGTTATAAATCTCAATATATTAAAGTAACACACTTTAATGAATTATTATATTATGTCCAGGATAATGTCATTATCACATTATCACAGGTGATATGAATGCTTATCACGAAGCATGGGGTTGTAACTATAGAGATGCATTAGGATGTAGTATTTTGGACTGGGTTGATGATCGATCATTACATTTCATGAACGATGGGTCAGCTACTCATTATACATGGAATGGTAAATCACCAACAGCCATAGATTTAACTATTGTGTCAAATATTATAATAAATAAATTGTTTTGGGAAGTAGATTATGTGAATAGGGGTAGTGATAATTTGCCAATTTTCATTACACTGTTAAATGATGGACACTCAGTACCTAAAATATATTCATTACCAATTAGAAGGTGGCAAGTTAAGAACATTGATTGGGAATTATATTCTGTAATTTTGGACTCTTATATCCCAATGGAAGATATTAAACAGGAACAAAATATAACGTGTCAACGTTATTTACAATTAATAACGTATGCAATGGATATTGTAGCTAAGCGGAAGAAAATTAATCATAAAAGCAACTTTCCTACTATAAGTTGGTAGAATGATGAGTGTCAAGATGCAAAAGAAGAAAGAATAAGATTGTCTGAAATATTTGCTGAACAACCTTTGCCAAATAATTGTATAAATTTAAAACAAGCAATAGCTAAAGCAAAACGTATATTTAATAAAGCAAGAAGGCAAGCATGTGAAGAATTCTGTGGATCATTATCACCATCTGTTAAAACAAACACAATTTGGGAAAAAATAAATTATCTTAGGAAAGGATATAAAACTAGAGTTTCATGTATATCAACAATTTGGCAAGACAATTTTGAAAGCAAGTTTTCACCTTGTTATGCAAGAAATAAAAAACCCGAGTTTATAAATAATATAAATTCCAGTGATGAATTTTATTCGGAAATAACATTGCAAGAATTAAGAGAAACCCTAAATAATATAAAATCAACTGCCCCAGGATACGATGGAATAACATATGAAATGATAGGACATCAATCGGAAAATGCATTAAATGTACTTGTAAATATTTATAATAATATTTTGAGATGTGGAATGTACCACAAAACTGGAAGACACATGTGATACTACCTATACTTAAACCAAATAAAGATCCAGAAAAAGCTGAATCATATCGACCTATTACGTTGGCTCCTACAATTGAAAAGATATTTGAAAGATTATTACTAAAAACATTAAAGTGGTATTTTGAGAAAGAACAATATTTTTATCCAAATCAGTTTGGTTTTAGGATAAACAATGGTTGTATTGATGCATTAGCAACATTAACATTGCATGTTCAAAATGCAATGTATAAGAAACAATATACGTTTGCTCACTTTATAGATATACAAGGTGCATATGATAGCGTTGATCCTCATATATTAATTGATATGTCAAATCAGATAAATACTCCGAAAATAATTATGAAGATAATATGGAATTTGATGATAAATAGGAAGATATTGTTTTGGTTTCAGGATACTTAGTGGGCTAGAGGGAATGAACTTTATCATATCACAGAACAAATCAGCAGCTGTATGTTTTAATAACAAAAGTGAACATAAATTTCCAAATACGTTAACACAAATTGCTGGTATTCCATTTCAAAATAAAATAAAATATTTAGGAATTAATTTTGATAGAAAATTGACGTGGAAGGATGATATAAGGTATTTACAAGCTAAAGGTGAAAACATTTTCAACATGCTAAAGATTTTAGCTAATACTAATTGGGGTGCTCACCCAAGAATAATGCTGTTATTTTACAAAAAACCTTTTTAGGCCTAAGTTATAATATGGATGCAGCATATATGGAAATGCTACAGAAAGAATTCTATGCAAAATAGATAGTTTAGAAACGAAAGTATTGAGGAGATCATTGGGACTCATGAATTCAGCTCCCAATGTTGGAGTTTGTTTAGAATCCATAGAGAAACCTTTTAAGTATAGATGCAAATGGATTACAAATAAATTTGTTTTCAAGTGCTGTGAAACTCAAGAACACCCAGTAAATAAACTTATGCAAGACCAATGGATTTTATATCAAGAGAACAAAATAAAGGGACAATATTCAACATTCCTACAATGTAAAATAGAATTTCAAGATTTATTTTCAACAATACTAACGCATAGCAAACATCCAATTTATGAAATTTCATATGACCAAATACCAGTAAGAAATGTTTCATTAACAAGTTATGCAAATATTCAATCATATTTACAAAATTGGGAGAATTATATATTTATATACACAGATGCATCGAAAAATAAAGAAGAAGTAGGATGTGCTTTTATTGACTCTTCTAATGGAAATATTGAAAAGTTTAGACTACCTGGAGAGTGTTCTATATTCTCGGCAGAAGCATATGGAATATATCGATGTACATTAATAACATTCCAGAAAAATGGATACTAATATTAACAGAAGCTAAAAGTGTTTTATACAGTGTATAATCGTCATATAAAAAGTTATATAAGGCATCAGCATTGGTACTTTACATAATAAGTTTATATGATAAGTTAACTACAGATGGAAGGACAATTCATTTTGCATATATACCAGTACATTCAGGGTTCCATTATAATGAAGTGGCAGATAAAAATACTAAAGAAGCAAGAATAATGGATCACAGAACGAATATATTATTATCATATACAGATATGTTACCAAGAGTTAAAAACAAAATTCAACAAGATTGGGAGATATGGGTCAAACAAAAATTTACATATATGGATCATTCACATAAAAATGTACTAAATTTAAACAATAAGACTCCGTGGTTTTATACAATTAATATACCCAGAAAGTTTTTAGTTTTAATACTAAGATTGAGATCAGGTATATATATTCAAAATTTGTAAGTTGATGTAACAGTATCATATAAGACATATTTTTAGGACACTTGGTGTAGAGCTGGTATAACAGCTAAAACCAATAAAGTATGAATGAATGAATGAATGAATGAACATGTGTTATGGAGTTAAATATAGAAATGTATGAAGCCAAGTGTTTCATTGAATATTATACAAATTGTGTTAGTAACACACAATAGAAATATATTAAAAAATGCTAAGACCATGATACACACATGCAAAACGAAGTGGATGAAACTGAGGTAGAAAGAAACGGCACCTTGCCTCAAGTGTGTCCAAGGACGGAACTACAAATTTTGCAGCGTTTTGTTGACTATGTTATTTACATAATCGAATATCCTAGTAGGTAAGATAGTGAAACACTTAAATTCATTTTAATAACAGAGAGAGAGAATGGAAGAATAATGTGAGAGGACTTACCTGCATCCACAGAAAAAAGACGACAAGAAAAACAGACAGAAGTATACTTCGGCAGATCATCTTTAACTCCGTGTTTTGTCTGACTTTTGCTAAATATATGAAAAAAATGCTTCAGATACAATGCAAATTTGAGAGTACAAATGACAATGTATTTCATGTTGCACATTAGGCATACGTAAAACTTACCATGAATGCTAATTTGATATTGTCCGTTTTCTAATGCTTTAAACTATAAACGTTAAACTGTATACTTATTCTAACATTACGTCCACTTCCCTTATACGCCGAGGGCTATGTAGGCGCCAACGCCGAGCGTTTTTTCAGCCGAAAATTTAAAATCATGGCTTTTAAAATAAAAATAAAAAAAACATATCTCGGAAACTACGAATGATAGAGTTACTTACATCTTTTAGTTCGTTTTGTTAATTCTAGATTAGGATATAAGTGTGCGGTTGAAAGAAAAACATTTCCCTTTATCAAGTACTAGAAGAAGATAATTACATTTTAAAAGAACTGGTTATTTTTTGTTTAGGAAACTTGAACTTCGTCGAGCCTCTCCGTAGGCAACTCCGGAACATGAGGGTTCAACGCCGGTACCATTCTTATTGCCTGATATGTGTTTAATTCTCGTGGCAAGCATTGCGCACTTCGTGCTGATACTTTTGAAGAAACGAAATATTCTAATGTAAAGCTCCTGTTGGCGGGAAGTATAATATTCCGCAACGTTTTGATAAACTTTTATATCTCCGAAACTATGAATATTAAAGTTCCAAATTATACGTAGTTTTCTTTACTGCACATTAGTTTATAAGGCTATCGTCGATAAACACAAATATTCATTTATCATGTACGAAAATAAATAAAGCATTTTACCTAAAAAATTGAAATTCGTCGGGCACCAGTGTACGCAACGCTATTGTCGTGAGAGTTCAAAATGGTAGCTGCCTATTGCCTGATATGTTTTATACTCTCCTGGAAAGAATTGCATATTTCCTGATGATACGTTGACAGAAATAATATTTTGGAACTTCCTAATGTTTTCGGCGGGAATTTTTTACCACCGAAAACATAGCCAGAATGAAATAAATATTTACTAATTACTAATGAGATACCACAAGGTTCATATAGCAATCAAGACATGTATCTTCGAATATTATCTGAATCACTATATATATATATATATGGTTTGGTTTGAGTTTGTGTTTTAAGTCCACTTTATGCACAGCAAGGCTAATCGGGACTGGACCTACGGTTTAAAGTGGTTCAAAGCAGGCCGTTTTGCCGCCTCAATGCTAGCAACCACACGCAACATTTGATTATATGTATTAGAGACGTCATTTGCTGTCGTGTAACGATGCATTTCAGGGTTGCCAGGAAAACACGTATTCTGTGAAAAATGACATGGCTACAATCAGTCATATTATGTACCGTAAAACAAAGCGAGAAAATGTCGTTATGTAACCCAACAAGAAGTGAACCAACGATGTGAAAAATGGTAGAAAAAAGATTAAAATGGAAGTGTTAATATCGAATTTTGTCTCAGCTTACATGTGGACTATTTACAAATTTCGTTACTAAGTCGGCATCTACAATTTAGTCTATCCACTTCGTCCTTCTCATACTCGTTGTCTGTGACATAGGGATGGCCAGATCCGGATCCTCGCGGATCCGAAATCCGGATCCTAAAATTTTTCGGATCCGGATTTGCGGATCCGGAATTTTCAGATTTTCCGGTACTTTTGGATCCGGATCCTGTACTATCGGTTCCGGATCTAGTACTTTCGGATCCGGATCCGTTTTGCCATCACACATGCGTTTCTTTGGAAAGTAAGAATGTGTTTATAACATATTCTTACCTGCTAATATACATATATATAATATACATACATACACACATATATATATAGTGTGTGTGCGCGCGTGCGCGATTTGTAATTAATTAATATACATACAAGGGAGGTCTAAGTCTCTTCTCCGATTTCCATGGTGTATAGAGGAGCCCAAAGGAAGAAATACGTGTTTTTGTGTTTCAGCTAAAAAAACTGTTTTAGGGGGCAACCCCCCTCAAATGTCAAGATGATGAGAAATTGAAGTGGGGATCTGAACCCGAAACTACGTAAATATGTCATAGGAAGAAACAGGGGGCATAGGGGCTCTCTATACACCTGCCAAATTTCATGGAAATTCGAGGGGGACACAGGGGTCAGATGATCCCCACGTCAATTTGTCCTCATCTTGACATTTGAGGGTTTTTGCCCCTAAAACAGTTTTTAGCTGAAACAAAAAAACACGTATTTCTTCCTTTGGGCACCTCTATACATCTCCCAAGTTTCATGGAAATTGGAAGGGGACACAGGGCTCAAATGCCCAGTTAAATTTGTCCTCATCTTGACATTTGAGGTGGGTTGCCCCCTAAAACAGTTTTTTAGCCGAAACAAAAAAGCACACGTATTTCTTCCTTCGGGTCCGTTTATGCACACACCTGCCAAGTGTCATGGAAAATGGGAGGGCAACACAGGGGTCAGATCCCCACTTCAATTTGTCCTCATCTTGACATTTGAGTGGATTTTGCCCCCTAAAACCGGTTTTAAGCTGAAACAAAAAAACACGTATTTCTTCCTTTGGGCCTCACTATTCACCTCCCAAGTTTCATGGAAATCGGAGGGGGACACGGAGGTCAAATACCTACTTAAATTTGTCCTCATCTTGACATTTGTGGGGGTTGCCCCCTAAAACAGTTTTTTAGCCGAAACAAAAAACATGTATTTCTTCCTTTGGGCCCGTTTATACACACACCTGCCAAGTATCATGGAAATCGGAGGGGGACACAGGGGTCAGATCCTAACTTCAACTTGTCCTCATCTTGACATTTGAGGGGGTCTTGCCCCCTAAAACAGTTTTTTAGCTGAAACAAAAAATACGCATTTCTTCCATTAGGCCCCACTATACACCTGCCAAGTTTCATGGAAATCGGAGGGAGGCACTTGGATAACCTCCCTTGTTAGTCTTACGCTTTGTATTTATATAACACTGCATATATTATGTTTTATTTTAATTTGTAAAGCTGTAACTGTAGAAATATTGTATACTTTTTGTATAACATTTCAATCTTGTTATATGTGCTAAAGGTTTCATCCTGGAATTAATGTCTCACATTTATGTGTGTTTCCTTTTCCAATACATTCGAATGAATACATATTCGTTTCAATGGCATTTACAAAATCACCTCTGACATTTTATGTTAAACAAGTAAGATTATTTTTGTGCACGAGTGTGTTAGACGATGCGTAGCAGAGTATTTTAGGAACAACACTTGAAAAAATTTCTTGCAGGACTAACTAATGAAAAATTTCTTTGTAATCGAAGATCATAATACCTTTTAAGGTGTGGTAATATTATAATGGGATTGAGATACGAAACTCTCGGATCCGGATCCGGAATTTTCGGATCCTGAACTTTCGGATCCGGATCCAGATCCGTAACTTTGGGATCCGGATCCGTTTGGCCATCCCTACTGTGACACACTGAACAGTTGACAAAATAGAAATGAAAGAACTCAAAATTCCAAAGGTAAGTAACACTTAATATATACGTGTATATTCACGGCATTATTCGGCAAGGGGCAAAAATGGTTGAAAATAAAGGTATATAAGTAGTAGTAAAGCAAGTTCTCCGACGACTGTGTTTATCTACGCTCTAAATACACATGTAATACAGTAGTTTGCAACTGTGAATATGGCAGTATATTTGCTACTGATTATTAGGTTGTTATTGTGGTTGTACTCGTTTTAGCCATAATGTAACAACGTGAACTTCGGATACTTCCGTTATTAGCACCACAATACCACAACGCATGTATCAGGACACAAACTTTTAGATATCAACCTTACAACGAGATTTTCAAATATTTGATTCTAGCTGGCGATAGGCTGTGTTTACCTAGATGTTCGGTCTTCTGGACGCGTTCCTATATTCGTTTTACAGCTCATAATGTGGTTGGTAGTCTGTCATTTTCCCCAATATTTGATTGTTTCTTGCAACACTCCCGTGCACTGTTTCACCGCAGGAAATGACGTCACAGATGAGATGGTGTGTTGGGTTGCCAGTATTCAGGCGACAAAACGGGCGTTTTTGAACTACGCTTGCGCCGAAACGATGCACCAACGAGAAGAATATTACTGAGAAAAGTTGTCACATCCCCTCGTTAGTTCCGTCACCAAAATGTCACATTCGGCGTTTTAGGGTTTGAACCAGTACTCACCTTTAGGGTAGTATCCCTCTGAAATGGTCTGTGAGGGTATATTTATACATGTGACTCAAGGACGGTTTGAATCCATATCAAACCACCTCCCACAAACCTAGATATATTGCAGTAGATAGAAGCCACGAAACGTCTTGTAAGGACTATAAGACTTCGTAAATAGCATGTGTGCACAAATGAATGGTAGAAGTTTTATTAGCTTTGCTTGAAAATTTCTAGTTTCTTCCTGGTGTGACAGTAAAGCAATCGCCATTTCTGCTATTTCAAATAGGTAGCTTTGGTTGTCTTGGGACGAAAATCAGATGAATTGCAGCAATAACTTAAACGTATTGCCAATACCGGTTGTTGATAATCTCCTGATGTCTGTTCCACAATGTCAAGGCGAAAACTCTTTTTTTCCGAAGCTTGACGAAGTAACAGATTAAATTAATAATAATTTTCTCTTTGCCTAGTTGGAGTTTGCCAAAAGTTTTTCAAATCACTTCGTTGGAACAGTATTTCTCATCCTTGTTTAAGCAAATTGTGCACAGAGTTCGTTTTAAGCAAAGAGTGCACAGAGTTAGTTGCTTACAAGTATAGTTTCGAATAAATTGTGTTGTCTAGGCTTGAATGCAGGGTGTCCATATGTGGTTTGATCTGTAACTGTAGACAGTAGACAATCTTTGCGTGAAATATTTATTCAAGGATTCTCTGAAAAGTTAAATATCTGGAATTACTAATGTTTAGTTACCATTTCATTGTTCAAATTTATCAGAAATATTGTTTGAGTTTAGTTAGACTGGATTTTAACTTTGAAGTTCTTAGCCTGTTGGACTCCAATCAGAGTTTCTAGCACTATAGGCCAAAGGCATAAAGGGCTATATTGATTGGCTTGGAATTTGATCGTGTAGGAGAGCTTGAAAATAGAGTTTTTTGGGTAAGAATTTACAATACCGGACCCTTCCGTAATTTCTAGCCTAGTTCTTATACTCACGAAATCGTATTCCCGATTAATTATCTGAGGTAAACATCTGCGGGTGACGTGTAGAAAGTGTTCATTAACGTGTAGAAGTTGTAAAATAAGCTTCACAATTTTCGCAATGATTGTCCGTATACAAGCATGGGAAACATGTTTTTTGATGTAAACAATTGACGTTTGCAATCAGTTACACTGTCTACAGCGTTGCCACACTGTTGTTTTCATACTTTGAGAGCATGGATGGACAGTGACAAGCACGAGGGAGAAGAGCATGTGGAATGTGGACTGCTTTGATTAGAGGTAAGTTTGGCAACAGTGCATCGAGCGTTCAATTGCAGGTTACGAAAAAGGCGTCTTCAGTGAGGAAATATTGCCGTTATAGTGCTACGAAACTAACATTTTTTATCGGTCCTTGATCACAATTGGCCCACAAACTATTCACTGATAGCCCCACGAACCATTCTCTGTAAGGTTAGGTTAGGTTAGGCAAACATAGTTAAAATTTGGGTTCGTAGAACCATGCACGGGTTGCCCCACAAACCATTCACGGATAGCCCTAAACTATTCACGGTAAGATTAGGTTAGGTTAGGGAAGCAAAGTTAAAATTTGGGGTCGTAGTAATATCAGGAATACATTAATTTCGGACCACTTAATTTCGCTTATTTTGCAATTTCTACACGTGGCCCCCAAATTGTAACTTCAAATTCGTGATTAGGAGGCCTCAATTAGTGTGTATGCGAAATATTATAAAATTCGGGGAGGGGTCCTGTATTGTAAATTCGCTCCGTTTTTTGTGTCGCCGTTGATAAATAGGAAGATCTGATCACTGCCGTGTCGTCTCAATATTTCCATACTGTCCATACACAGTATATATATATATATATATATATATATATATATATATATATATATATATATATATATATATATATATATCTGGCTTGAAATTGATATTACCATTATTTACATATGAAGGGGGTTTGTGGGGGATAGTCATAAGCCACAAGTTTGAGCTTTTTGAGTCGAGCATATCATCATGTGCAATAAGCACTGCAAAATTTCCCATCGAATGGCAGTATAATACATGACTGAAGTTCTTGGCCCTCACACCAGGTGACAATCTGCTTAGTGATATAGTCATAATCATACGCCACAAGGGGATAGATGCACTCGCAACGCCGGCCGTTGGAAAACGGGAATTCTGTCGACGATAGTGACTGAACTTATGAGCAAGATCTTTTTTTTATAGTGATAGTAAAGATTTCTGGCAACCGTCAACCAGCAGTTCAGGGTCGAAGGAATGTTCGGTAATTTTAATAATCAATAACAATTGTGCTTATGTTCACTGTGGCTTGTGACTATCTCCGTCGACAGTTAATGTGCTGCATAAAACTTGAATGTTACAAAACGCTAATCCTTAAACTTAATGTGAGGTACATTTATCTATCGTTAAAAGCAAGTAAGGGAAAGGACCCGATTATCGTCCCCTCTCCCAATAACGTCCCCTATGGTATTGGCGTTGTAACGTGCTGCCAACTACGGAAAACAGGCAGAACTATTTGAACCTGCTAAGTATGCAGTGAGAGAAAAAAAGGTTGCTGTGTGTAGCACAGGCAAGGCCATTGCAAAAAAATTTTTTTTCGAAAGTTTTTTGTGCACCCCTGCCATATTGTTACTATTATTGAAACATAATCGCCTGCAAATTTTCAGGTCTGTAGGCCATGTTTTGACCCCCGCCCACCTCAAAAATAGTTGTCTGTTCTGTTGTTTGTAATTTTATATACTTTGTTCATTTTACGGACATTGACAACATGGCAACAAGTTGTAACCTTTGATCTTTTTCTTTTATACGTTGTAACCAAGGCAGAAATGAGTGAAAATATGGGAAAAGAACCACTTCATGAAGCAGTTCCTTCAATTTCATCCACACCAAACCGCCCGGTACTTAGAAAGGATGATAGAGAAGTGTTTGAAGCGTTGCTTTTAAGTGATTTACTGCAAGATTCGACCCCGAAAAAAGAATCTTAACTGCCCACCAATGGGGATGTGCTTCGCTACTTTGTTTTTCTCAATCGTGGACCCATGCAGGAAGATAAAAGGAATGATGTTATAAAATTCGTTATCCTGAAGGCAGAAAAGTTTTGGGAGCTTTCTGGCATTCCAGTGACGCCTGTCAGAGCGGGACATTCCAAAGCAAAACTCAATAAATTAATTGTGCAATACGAAAATCTTCGGAAACAAAATAAGGAAGAACTTCCCAGCTGAGAGTGAAAGCTTTCCAAAATCTCTTCTTCTACTCTTTGACATAGCACATGACAATGCTATTTCTATTATAGAACATGACAGATGTAGGACTAGAAAAATGATTCTGGAAGATGTGCAATTCTTAGAAAATCAAAGATCATGTCGAAAAATGGAGTTAGGTGTTTTTGATAGGACATACTTTGCAAAAGTTATGAGGAAATTATCTCATAACGAAAAAGAAATTGAGCGTGCTGCAAGGGAGAAGCGTCGCCAAGAAGAAGCTTCAACCAAGACAAACATAAACACAAGTACCAGCCTAGAATTTGATAAAGTTGGTAACCTTGATTCAAGTGATTCGGATGGCTTGGATGCTGAACCTGATGCAATTGAAGATCCTGAGTTTCTATTTCCTTCACCTAGCAGTGGTACAACAGGTACAGGTACAACACTTCGTAGAAAAAGTTCATCAATTGCTTTAAATCTACCCAGAAATCCATTTACAAGCAAAATCATATCAACCATGGAAGACAGGCTTAATCTATCAGCTGGTCAACGAACAGCATTTCTGGGAGCAATTCTTACAGAAGGTGGAGTTCCACTGAAAAAAGCAACTCTTTCAATTAAAAGCACATGGACAGCAGGTAAAGAAGTTAGGAAATCATCAGCGCAAGCAATTAAGACTACATTCACAGCACCGAAGCACTCAACACTACATTGGGATGTTAAGCTGGTTCCAGACTTCAAAAAAGAAAACAAAGAAAGACTAGCGAGTTTGGTATCTGGTATGTCAGTCTGTGAAGAAGGCAAAGTTCTTGGTATCCCTGTAATTACAAACACAACAGGTGAAGAACAAGCAAGCGCTACATTTGCCCTCGCAAACGAGTGGGAGATTTCAGATAATGTGAGATCCCTTGTGTTTGACACTACAGCTTCAAACTCAGGAATTGAAAATTGGAGCTTGTGTTAGGCTGGAAAACATCCTTGACAAAAAGTTGTTTATGCTGGCTTGTCGGCCTCACATATTTAAAAGAATTCTGAGTTCAGTTCACAAAGAATTGTTTGGTGCAACATCAGGTCCTGAAAACACCAATTTCATTCAATTCAGAGACTCTATTTGGTTAACTATTAACACAGAAGCTGGTTTTAACATTCTAGAAATCAAAGACAGGAGTTTGAAACTCACTATGGAAAATTCTATACAATCACTGAAGAGATTCTACTCCAAATAGAAAGAACTTGTTACCTCATGCTGACTTTCGGGAGTGTGCTGAATTGATGTTGATACTTCTGGGTGAGACACCTGAAAGAGGAATACACTGGCTGAAACCAGGAGCAGTGCATCAAGCTCGATGGATGCCATCCATTTTGTATCCTGCAAAGATGTTTGCTTTCAGTGTTCAAGCAGGATATGACAAAAACATGATCAGTAAACTGGAAGCACTATGTAAATTTAATGCACTATTCTACGTTGAAAACTGGCTCTCTTCATCCATTGGTGCCGATGCAGTGTATAATGATCTCAAGCTATGGCATGACTTGAACAAGTATTGCAAGCATGATCCTCAAGTTGCAAATGCAGCCATAAAAGCCATGGAAAGGCACTTCTGGTACTTAACCGAAGAATGTGCTGTGTTCTCTCTATTTTCAAACAGACTTTCCTCTTCAGAACGGCAGCAGGTTGCTCGAACATTGCTCCGAATTCCTCGACCAAAAGAGTTTGAAAGGGGCCATCCAACTTTTCCTATTCTTAGCCACAGTACAAAACTATCATCCCTTATTGGGCCTAAATCCTGGTTCTTGTTTCACAGTATGGGAATTGGCGGCGACTGGCTAAGAAAACCTGTTAGTAAATGGCATAATGATCCCAATTATCAAGAAGCTGAGACATATGTGCGGCATGTTAAAGTGGTGAATGATCTGTCGGAACGGGCTGTGAAACTAATCCAAGACTTCTCAACTAGTGTTACCAATGATGAAACACAAAAACAGTTCTTATTGCAAGTGGTCGAATATCACCGCAAAAAAATTCCCAACTTTCAAAAAGGACATTAAAGAACTTAACAGCACTCTCCTCCACAAAGCCATAAATCCAGTAAAGTGATTTTATATGATTGTGTGTACACTATTACCAACTTGTTAGTTACTATATATGTAATTTGTTCTGTATAATAAACTGTCTTATAGTGCAAACATTTTTGTCATGATTTTAGTGTAGGAAAACGATGATAATAACTAAATCAGTTAATCGTGTTGGGCAGGGGACAAAACATCACCAAATGGCCTAACATTTGGTATGCATTCATATTTTGCCAGTAGAAACAACATAGGAGGGGTGTACCATATAATTTATAAAAATATTTTTTTCCCATACATACATGCAACGCCCTAATGCTAGCTAGCGATTGTGTTGTGGAAAATAAGTGTTTTGCTGTTTCCAAAAGTTTAGGAGTGCTGTAGTATTCATTGTCACCGCACCACAGAAAGGTAGGTGTTTCACTTTACCTTAATCTAGCACATCAAAATAGGGGTTGTAAAGTATAGTTAAATGTATTTGATTGGTCGTTTCTCGTACCACGTCATGCTCAATCACGACGCCATAGTGCTTATAGGATAGACCCGAATATCGTCCCCCTATGTGTGCTAAATACCGTCCCCGGGACGATATTAGGCTCCCAGTTACATTGCACTTTCATCGTTTCAGGTGCCTCCTGGTCCTACAAAACGAAGAAAACAGTGGGATAAAGAAGCTATGGTTCGACCCGTGGAAGCAGTTCGCAAGAAAGAAATGGACCTGAAGGAAGAACAGAAAGAAGAACATCAAATATACAAGTTCGTCATCGGAAGATGAGGAAGAACCTGTACTTGTAAGCACAGATGATGACGACAGCGATGATGATTATCCAGAAGGAGAGAAGGATTATGCAGACAGTGAAGAAGATGCCGTGTGCTTGTATTGTGATGGTTTATTTTCTGCCGACAGAAATGGTGAAAAATGGGTGCAATGCTCAACTTGTAAAAAGTGGTGCCACGAGGACTGTGCTGGAGGACAGAAGCCACCTATTCACTTCACCTATTCAGTTTGATTAAGTGCCTAGATAAACGTTTGCGTTTTTTTCAGTCCAACGTCCATCAGCTTAACTTCTTCTCATTATGGTTGCAGGCGACGATATTAGGCAAGCCATTCCTTACTTTCGTGCATTTGAGCACTTTTAATAAACTTTTTTTTCGCAGGTATTTTGTATATTATTTATATACAGTCCACATATACGTATATTCAGCTACAAATGGTATATTTAATTTATTTCTGCCCTGATTATGTTTTTTTTTAGAACTTTTGGAAATTTTCCCAGTTTTCAGTATTTATCGGGTTATATTTTTTACCACCATGAATATCCAAGTAATGTGTTATGTCAGTTATCTTGTCCTAATAGAGAGCTTCCATGCCCAGTAAACAAATTTTTGGGAAACAGGCAAAAACTGTACATTACAATGGAAAGCAACAATGCCCCATCAAAGAAATGAATATAAGCAGTCTTATATAAACGGTATTTAAAAACAAAAATTAGGGGTGTTATTTCTTTCCAAATATACAAACTTACTCATATTTCACTTTTCATGAAAAATGGGGGTATGACCTTGAATTACAACTTATTCTACAGAAGATGGGAAATTTTCAACATTAAAAAAATCACCGTGATCAAAATATACAAGTATCCAAATATCACTTTCGTGTCTGAATTTCAAAATAATGGCTCTTAGTAGCATAGTTTATTGCAGACAAGGAGAAAGCTTTACATATTACTCTCCTGTTTTTGTATTTTACATATACCTTGTGTTATTTCATTGCCTATACGGACCTCCCCGGTTACATCATCACCTTGTAATGAGGCGGTCCCAGGTTCAGTACCCAGTGAAGGCCCATAGTGGTTCAGATGCCACTCTAAACTGTAGGGCCAGTCCCGATTAACCTATCTGTGGACTTGACAACTGAACTCAACATTTGTTACCTATACTAGGTATATTTCAGAAGTTGTGCACTTCTCTAATCAAATTGAGGTTTTAAAATGGGTTTGCATGGAGGGGTAATTTTGGATAGCCTTGAAAACTTTTAGTCTGAACTAGTACATTGTGCGCCACAGTTTTGGTAGATATTTTTACTACAAACTTAGCTTTAAGAGAGAGATCTTTATTGCTTTCATTGGTGGTTGTGTTAATGATGATTTCTTTAGGCAGATTTCTCATGCCTTTGCTTAAAGGTGATTGTCCTTTGTAGTTAAGCTTCAAAAAGAGATCTGTAGGACGTTGTCTCAATCATAGAATATAATTTTATCGTAGCCTAATTTCTGTGCTTCTTGTTCGAGCCTTGTTGGCTTATGATCCTTGATCCACACAGAGACATCAATTTTGTGCTGCTTCTATCCATCCACCTTCGTTCCATTAGTTTTGTATAGCCAACTGTTCATCTATGTTCCCTTGCATTTACTTTAAATTTATAGTCTACTAGCAGATATGTAGTATCAAGAAACATTTAGAAGTTTCCCAAAATTTTCTTTTTAGAAAAATATGTTTGTATTTTCCATTTCAGTTTTCGTGGTGGTGTAGTCGGTGGGGCATCTGACTGTCACGGTAGAGATCCAGAATCAATTGCCAGAATGGGTGATCTATGTAAGGTTGGAATGCTTCCAGCCTTGTCCCAGCATAAAGTGGCTCTGGGTCTCACCTAGCCTCAAATCAATTAGTACCTGGGGGTAAAGGCGACCAGAGCATGTTGCTGATTACGTCACTGCCAAAAAAGGTAGGAGATCGAGAATGTGTGGAGCCCTACCCCCACATCCCCTAAATGTGCCTTCATTGTACGATGCTACATGCACAGGGAACTATATCTCTCAACCCCAGAGTCCTTTAATAGTGCTGCAAGTATCCCTTAGAGAAAATTTTCCAAGACAGTCCAGAATATTGCACATGTCTTCAATGAATAAAATGTAGTGTGAAAATAAATAAAAAAAATGGATTGGAATTGTATGGAACTGTTTTCTGTACTGTCCTACATATTTCAGTACCTATTTTTCCCAGTGACGTAGCGTTATAGTACGCCCGTACGCCCGGCGTTCCCAGATTTAAAATTTCAAAAATGCTTAAATGCTGTGATTAGAAAGTAAAACGTGACTAATTTCATATATGTTTGACCTTCATGGCATTATAATGGCTATTTTTCGCGATCCGCTTGCAACGCTCCACTCTCAACACTCGTTCTAGCATCTCTTTTCAATGC
Organism: Lepisma saccharinum; assembly: GCF_977018435.1. NCBI lineage: Eukaryota > Metazoa > Arthropoda > Insecta > Zygentoma > Lepismatidae > Lepisma > Lepisma saccharinum. The sequence continues at coordinate 36,666,132 of NC_139246.1, forward strand.
CTTTCCCGGCCGGACGCCGAGCACGTTCGGCGTACAGGACTCCTATATTCCTTGCTGCCTTTATGGAGGGAAAGCTTCCATTTCTACAGCACGCGCGTAAATGGGCTCTCTTACGCTGGCGTACGAGAGGTCTACCGTGATTGGTTCATGTGACCCTTCCTGCCTTCTGAAGCAGACGACAGCGGTAGCATTCCTACACGGTTCTTCGCTCTCATGCAACTCGTGCTATATGATGCTACAATACGCAATATTGACTGACGTAACTTTACCAATCTAAAATATACTGCTTCTTAATGGCCACTGCATTGTATAATTTATCGCACGAACAGCGATGTGTAGTAGAAACTAAAAGATCAACACAGTTTTTGTCAAATAAGTTGGTGAAGTCCTCGTGACAGAAATTCAGCCTGTGGCTGCTCTACCACTTAACCCGCAAAACTATTATTTTTTATTGTATTTTTTCGTTATTATCTAACTACTTAATACTGTGTGAATGGAAATGTTTAGCATTCATTTGAAAACTCTTAACATCGAATGGTCTCTGGTCAAAATTATTTTAAAATGTTTATCAGCATTCTCAAGATGTAATAAACAGTGGTCTGAATTACTAATCGGCACTGTTACGTCAGTAGAGTGTACGATATTTGGATCATCCACTCTGCTTTTCACAGTGCGCCAAGACGACAGAGGTCCCTGGTTCGAATCCCGGCGTGAGCACGGGTGTTTTTGTCAGTGTCCCTTCATCAATATCATCACTCATATTCATATTCGCAATTAACCAAAAGTGGTAGAAAAGCGAAGTAAAATAAACCAACTGTTGTGCAGAGGCGCTTGTGATTCAGGTAGGTTTTTAATGACTTGCGTCATGCAGAATGATATAAAAAAAGGTATAGAACACCAGAGTTCAAAACATCTGTGGCATAGTGAGGCATCTAATTTTCTAGCTAAAACATGCAATGATGATGTTTTATTGAAAACCCAGCTTACTTCAGGCAAATAATACCTGTGGCGACTAATACCATAAGTAAATTATTAAGCAAGAAAGGGCCGACTCTTCCTTCGGACTTGGCGTTCCCTCCCGAAATGTCCATGCTACGCCACTGATTTTTCCTTGCTGGTTATGAAACCTTCATTGGTAGGTGGAGAAAAATAATACATGTAAACATGTCATTTGACACACTTTCCTGCATCATTTTTTTAATTTGAATGACACGTTTGGCTGTATAAACTAAATGATGCATCATTCATTTTGATGCATTTAGCTGAATCATTTGACACGTTTCTTTTTATGTACTTGCATTCATCAACAGGATTTGATGCACGTTAACGTGTTATTCAAATAAAAAAAATATGCATTTTTTGTGTCAATTGACACATTTAGAGTTCTGAGTGTATTTGTGTTTGTCCAAATGAGATAAACTAAGAGTACTGAAAAAAAATGATAAGTGTAAAAGTTGAGAAAGTGTGAATGACGGGTGTTACCACCGCGTAGGAGCATTCCTTTTAAAAAAAAGTTTTTCGCACAGCACGCTACGACGCCAGGGTTCCGTGTTCGAATCCAGGGTAAGACTTAGATGTTTATGTTTGTACCAATGAGTGTTCAGAGAAAATTAGAAAAAATTATTTTTGTTAAAAAGGGCGTATACCGCAGCTTAGGGGTAATAGTTTATTTTTAGGGAAGTCGTTAGGGCGTCTCAGTACCATGCGAGAGACCCGGGTTCGATCCCCGAGGGAGAAGAACCGAGATTTCTTCCACCTGTTCAAGCGGCTCCGGCACCCACCCAGCGTCGTTTAAACCGGGTATTTGGAGGAGACTCTGTGTGGGGTTAAGGCGACCAGGAGCGTGGTGCTGATCACATCACCCTACCTTCGGCAGTGATCAAGAAAGTATGGGTTCCTAACTACACCCCCTATACGCTTTCATGGAGTGGCGTAAAGCACAGGGAAGTACTTTACATTTACATTTTGTGAAGAAAAATGAATTTCGACTTTTTTCTAAATAAACAATCCTTTTTTAATTGTTTCATAGCTAGTTAAATTTTATGAAACATATATAATATCTTGTAATACTAATCCACAAACAATTTTACAAATAGAAATCAGTTAGGTAGAGAGAAAGAGAGTTAATATGATCATTATGGACTTTATTGATTGGCAAATACACTAAAAATATGTTTGAGAGTTCAAACACAAATCCAGGTTAGGCCTACTCATTATAATTTTACAGATCTGAGAAAGAGGATGAAAATGTTCAACAATAAAAAATAAAACGAAACAAATGAATAATTACAAATAATTTGCAAGACATTACGTTTATTAATGGCTTTTGGCACAACCTTACAACAGTGCGATGTCCATTTCGACAGCATTGAAAGCAGTCACTTGTAACCTAGCCTCGTACGTTGTTGACATTCTGGTTTTCGTTCTCGACCACTGCCATGTTGGATTGTTGTGGTTGAGGCTCCGGTTGCGGGTGTCCCGCTTCGATTTGGTTCACGTTGATGTTGTCGCTCATTGCGTTTGCATAGTTGGAACCTTTCGGCTTACTCGCCGCCACCTGGTGAGAGAAGAAGCAATTAACATCTGAGTTGTGCACTTGTTCTTGGGTAAGGCGCTACGAACCAAACCCGGCCCGAATCCAAGGTTACGCTTCACGTTTTTCTGTGCAATGACATGTTAGCGGTAAAGTGAATGCATCGCTTAAATGTGAAGTCACGTGCAGAACGGAACGACAGTGTTGCAATATGCAGATATTAAACACATGAACAAGAACAATCTCTAGCTAAGAATCTTTACCTTAGTGTTTCAAGATTTTTTCCGCAGCTCTCAAGTCAGAATGTAAACCTATCTAACACTTGCAACGCTCAGACAGTGTGGCTAGGTAGAAACATTTTACATGTAAAAAGTACTAAATAAGCACATTTGGAACGATCATATCATTGCAGTGAAAATATTGGATCATTTCGCGGAACCTCTGAAAGCCAGCCACGGCGCCCAAACATTAGCCTGTGGAGTTGGTAAGCAAGAGAAAAGAGATAAATCTATAAAGACATGCATTGCTCCATAATGAAGAAAAATCATCATTCACTATCAAACTTTGACTTTCAAAACACCCTGTATTGCATGCCAGGCCTTAGAAACTTTTCATACTTACCAGACTTAGGCAGCAAACAAGAAGAACAGCCAAGACGACAGATCTGCGGAACATCTTTACTCTCTAGTTTTCCTTTCTACTCCTATGATAAACAAGAAAAGGAATGCGTTTAAGCAGTCGTCGAATTGCTCGTATGCACAGACCTGTATTTTAATACAACCATTTTTCTGTGATTTCCTATATACTATGTCGAATCACATCCACATTCACATTCACGCATGAATTGTTACATCTAATAATATATTTGATATTAAACCACTCACTACTGAAGAACTTCCTATGACCACAAAAATCAGCCCTATAAATCAATCTTACCAATATTATACAGTAAAACATCGTTAATCCGGACCCCGATAAGCTGGACTTCTCTTAAGCCGGAGAGTCAAAAAAGCATTGTACTG
>NC_139246.1:38142886-38190118 GCF_977018435.1 Lepisma saccharinum
TACATGTACAGTGCGTCCATTTCGATCTGCAGCCGAGAGATCGGGAGAAGCGTGGCGGGCGGCGCTGACGGAGATGCCGACATTTGAGGCCTGTAATGCCCGCTTATTTTTGTGGACATCTTGCAAAACGAGCACTAACCTGTGTTATAACACGCAAAAGTTCTTCTGTAATTCTTCCAAGTTCCACCCTTATATACACAAATAAATACGCTTTAGAAATGATGTTAAGAGCCACAGATAATACTCTGTAAAACATTTTAATCATAGTTTTGACCAGTAACGCCCTGCTTAAGTTTATATCCTTGAAAGAGTTTTGTGTCGATGGGGATCGTTTGGAGGTTTCGAATGTGCAACACTGTATCAAGATTACTTCTGCAGACGAACCGTTAAAAGCTAATGGTGTTCGTGAGCTTCCTTGCAATCCGAAATCTCCTAGCTCAAGTTTTTTGTTCCTTCGCGTCTACAGAGCTGTGAATATAGTGGCAGGCAGATGTAAATCAAGAGCGCGTTAATTTCGTACTGTGCGTAAGAGTGTTATTCTTGGTTACTTGCCGTTACTTGTTTGTGTTATTGCAGTGTGTATGTGTGTTGTGTCAGTCAGACGATTGGAATGCCAGCCGCAAGGTTCACGTTAGAACAAAGAATTTTTATGTATGACACTTACGTGAAAACAGACTCGTGTCGAGACGTGTGTAGGCAATTTGTACAGAAATTCCCAGGCGTTTCACCTCCACATAGAGATACGGTTAGACGTCTTGTCCTTAAATTACGAGAAACTGGATCGTTAAATTTTAAAACACCTAAGCAAAAACGACGGATTCTAACCGAAGCAAAACTCGATGAAATTGGTGCAGCGTTAGAACGTTCTCCAAACAAACCTCTACGCCGTGTTTCACAGGAGATGGGCGTGTCAAAATCATCAGCACATACAGCCACTAAGCTACTAAAATTAAAACCGTACAGAGTTTCTATAGTGCAAGAATTACGGCCCCCTGACAACGTAAGTAGAGTAAATTTCTGTAATTGGGTTTTGCAGAATATTGTAGATGGTATTGTTGATCCACAGTTAATATTTTTTTTCGGATGAGGCATGGTTTCACTTGCGTGGTCATGTTTGTTCGCAGAACAATAGATACTGGAGCACTGAAAATCCCCGAATAATACACGAAGTTCAAAAATTGGTGTGTGGTGTGCTGTAAGTGCCAAAAGAATAATAGGGCCTATATTTTTTGAAGACACAATAAATTCAGAGAGGTACCGCACACAAATACTCGCGCCGTTTTTTCAGTTGTTATCAGATAATGAGAGACAATATGGGTATTTTCAACAAGATTCGGCCACAGCCCATACCGCCGCTGATTCTTTGGACGCTATAAGGGAGGTGTTTGATGACAGAATAATTTCAAGAGGTTTATGGCCTTCACGTTCGCCAGATCTTACCGTATGTGACTATTATTTGTGGGGAACCTTGAAAAATAGAGTCTACCGAAATAACCCTCATAGCATCGACGAACTAAAAGACAATATAAGGGCAGAACTAGGAAGAATTACGGAAGAAGAACTTTTGCGTGTGAATCAAAATTTCATCAAACGATGCCAGGAATGTGTGAATGTAGGTGGACATCACTTTGAACAACTCTTATAACACAGGTTAGTGCTAGTTTTGCAATATTTATATAAATGTCTGCATATGTCCATAAAAATATGCGGGCATTACAGGCCTCAAATGTCGGCACCTCCGTCAGCGCCGCCCGCCACGCTTCTCCCGATCTCTCGGCTGCAGATCGAAATGGACGCACGGTATTATGTCTATTGGGTACGTAGCACCCTGATTGTCGTAGCAACAACGGATTTCCATCTTTCGCTCTCCTCATTCTTGTAAACTGTAAACTTGTAAACTCCTGTAAACTCTTTTTAGTTTTTTTCCTCTCTCATTTGCAAAATCTCGTCATATGAGTTTCTCTATTAGCAGGCTGTAAGGAGCTGTGTCACACATTGGATGAAGTCTCATTTGCCAGACAGATGGTCCAGGTGGATTGTCCTGCAGTGACGTTCTCTTGTTTCCCCACATATGCTAGCAGTTTTAGTTAATCATTATTCTCATTGTGGGCTGTAAGGAGTGACCCTTTGTCAAGATACCCAAATGTCAAACTACCTACCACGTACAACACCCTAGAATGCATCTTGCAGACTAGCGAAGCTCTGGCGTTTTTATTCACACCAAGAATAATTCTGTAGGCTCGTCTGTGACTGCCCCTTCTTCCATTTCATCTCATAACCATTCTTCATCATCTTGGCGATTAGCCAAAAGCGACAAAAAAGCGAATTAGAATATACCAAATCAATTACACATTTCAAGGAAGAAAGAGAATATAAGTGAGATACACTGGCCTAAGTATATTTTTTTTCGGAGTGGGCTGGAATTCTAACTTTGTTCTAGGCGGGGGTGGGATAATGCATAATAATGAATTTGTAATTACCAATATTAGTCTTGGTTTGAAAAAAAATATTCAGACAGCTATCATAACTGGGACTCATTTTAATGGGGTTTGAATTTACCACTCTGGATTTTCCAGAGTTCTTTTTACTGCTTTCATTTGATTTTTTTGATTTTTCAAAAATTTAGGGAGGGACTGTAGCCCCATCAGCTCCCCTTGGGTACGTCAGTAGAAAAAAGAGAAATAATCAAGACTGGCAAATACATACAAAATATATATAGAGAGAGACAGAAAAGTAAAAGAGAAAGAACAAAAGAGGAATAGACAAATAAGGAAAGAATATGCAAGAAGAAAGAAGAATATGTAAGAAGAAAGAAAAACTAAGATAAAAAGGAAGACGACAATCGGAAGATAGAAAAAGAGAAAAAGGAGGGGACAAAAGGGTGATAATAAAGGGAGGAGAGAAAAATAAGTAAGCAATGTTCCTAATTACAGGAAATCTCTGGAGCAAGCCCTTGGATAGGGGCAGAGAAGGAAAGCGTTCATTGGTGGAGCCGTCTCGCGTCACTACTAGCGCCGACTTCTTTTCGTTCGATTGTTCCAGAGATAGATGGGACAGGATATAGTGTACTGTGAGATTATTTTATGATTACTACCAGTGGTGGCGATTGGGTTCCAAAACTGCCCCCCGCCCCCTAACTGCCTCCCGCTGATAACTGCTCTTGAAAAGAATGACTCAGCTACGACTGTAGCAACGACATCAAAAATCAAGTATATCTCTTCCTGTGATTTGTCTACGAAGAACGGGGTAAAGGTTGTGCAGAAAAATATGCCAAAATAAATGACGAAGTGTTAAACAAAGGAAAGCATAATCCTTCCACATAATCCACTGCAATCGGACTTCCTTGATAAATTTCACCAATTTCATGGCTAACAAATGTTACATCATCTGCAATGTATCTGAAGCGGTATCTTCCTGATAACATCCGGTAGAATTCAGCCCCAACCACAGAAATAATACGCCAACAGATGACGCAATGATATAAACGTCCTGTCACGATTCTGCAAGCAGTGTTAAACGCAGAGCGACTGTTACCATTGTAGACTACGAGGATTTCGTCACGTCTTGAAGGTCAGTTTGTTGCAGGGACGTGCCTTCATGTGAAGACCCTGCAGTAACTGTCACAATTCGTTTACGAAAGTGAACAACAGATGGCGCGTGGGTGAGCTATAAAAGCCACAGCAGCCAGGATCCTGATAATGAAGTGCTATCTCGTAAATTACCTCCCGCAATATTTACATTTAACGCCTGCTATAATGGCCAAGAGTCCTTTACAGCCAGCTCTTAGAACCAGTCCGAACCTGAAGGCAGGGGTTCTTGGCTTCCAGGAACTTGCTCATTGCGTTGTGAATTAAAGATGGGGATGAAGTGGGGCCCTTCTTGAAGTGAGTAGTAGTTCCTAGCTCGGTTCCGTTATCGTTCAATTCTTTTCCGCTCGAAAAGGATTACGGTAAGTGTGGAAGCGAGTTGGAAATTACACATTACTTCAAGCAAGCTCAATATGCCAGAAAGGCATATGTGCGAGTACGCTGCTGACACACGTTCCTGGCAAGGTTGCCTGAAGGATTTCTTTTTTGTCGGAGGGGGGTGGCAGAGTAAGGTTTCACATCTTACCCTGCAGTCATATAAACTTATATTTTAGGCCTACCTATTATTGGAACTGAACTGAAAATACTTTGGCATTGTTGACAAGTAGGAATTGGATTCGCCTTGCTTCCTGCCTTTCCATAATTATCTATCACTTTGTTGATGAACAGTTCTTTGTTTTTTGTACTTTTTCACGATGCACATATATCAGAGACGACTTAATCTGCTGGCCTTCATGGCACCTTACTGCAGTCAATATGATTCAATATTATTTCTATAAAATATCACTATTCAATTTGCATTAGCTTTATTTCAAGGGGGGGCAAGTGCCAATTTCTGTCCCTTACATGTTGAGCCTGTCCAATATTCTCAGTAGTTTCAAACTCATTAAAAGGGAAAATATTTTTAAGTGCCCTGTGCGATGTTCTATTTTTTTTTTCTGAAAAAATGGTCTCTGACTAATAATTGGGGAGGGCAGAGAGACAGAAGCAACAATGACAAATTCCATTATCTAGGAAACAAAAAAAAAACTTGACTAAACCCTTGTTATAGAGCAATAGTTAAAATTATGTCATTTTCTTGCTAAGTTTGTATGTGTTATACAGGGTGTCCACATGAAACCTCCCTGACTTAAAATCACAATTGTAAGGAAACTATTCGACATAAAGGCTTGCGGTTGAAATCAGGGAGTTTGCATGTGGACACCCTGTAGTTTATTTTTCTTCAGATGGATTAATTTGGTTTTCGAGGTTTATTTGTATCATTAGACGAGAATGCGGGAATTAACGGTAGAAAGAAAGGGATAGGGAATTAGGAGGGTCCCGTCTTTGGCTTTCGATAAAGGTTCTATCCCAACATTCGCTTGTAGCAATTGAGAGAAACTCTGAAACCCCTTTGGTTCTCTAAGGTATATTTAACAAGGTACGAGCTCAAATCCGGCATATTCTCATTCTGTGCACCGGCGTGGGTTTCTGCGCAAATAGTGTTTGACCCCGCAATTTCCATTGTACTGCCCACACAGATCAGATAATCGCAGCTCGTTGAGATTTTCACAGCATAGCAAGAGAAAATATTATCAAGAGAACGCTATCGGAGCTTACGTTCTTTTTCGCAGGGAGGGGGAGGGGGGGCGAGACTCAAAACCAGTGATGTGCAGTAGACTAGAAGTTTACGTCTACATGCGTTGTCTACACGTAATCTACGCGTAGATTACATTGGGTTGTAGTTTACATAGACTACGTAGACAATCTGAAGTGCATTAAAATTAATTTTTAAGGGTTTCATGAAGGGAATGTGACATATTGAACTATATTAGTTCCTAACGAAATGAAAAGAATCCTATTTACAACAAAATTTCTCTTCTCTTCTATTATCAACTATGGGAGAAGATAAATAGTATGCAAGAAACAACAACAGATGGCAGTCGTGAGGCAAGAGTGGTATTTTCCCCATAAAACACTAGAATATTTCCTATATTGGGTCTCTTCCTAGGTGAAAAATTGTTCGAATTTGGAAGGAAGAGTATGGAAAGTTCTCTTCACACATTAGCAACTGATACGCAGTATAATTTTGATTTACTTCAACGGCGCCCTTTGCTAAGTTCTCACCTTTCGCAATGTTGTATACATAGATTACGTCATCTACGTGTATAAAATAGTCTACGTGTAGAATGTAGACTATCGTTGTTTACGCGTAGACGCACATCGCTGCTCAAAACTTGTACCGGAAGAAACAATGAAGGTGGTGGGAAAAGGGGAGGATCCGAACAGGAATAAGAGGACAATGAACTGATGTGAATCTAAAGGGAAGCTGACGCAATCGCAAAAGAAGGAACATGAGTGAAAACTAATCTTGAAAGGAATAATAAGAGGGAAAATTGGAACCAGGAACTTTAAAATAATAACAAGACCTCGGATTTTTAGGTTCTAAAAAGTGTGCTTTTAAGTTCCTAAATTAGGCTCTAAAAATTCTAAAACAGGTTCTAAAAATCCTAAAATAGGCTCTAAAAATCCTAAAACAGGTTCTAAAAATCCTAAAATAGGCTCTAAAAATTCTAAAATAGGCTCTAAAAATTCTAAAACAGGTTCTAAAAATCCTAAAATAGGCTCTAAAAATTCTAAAACAGGTTCTAAAAATTCTAAAATAGGCTCTAAAAATTCTAAAATAGGCTCTAAAAATCCTAAAATAGGCTCTAAAAATTCTAAAACAGGCTCTAAAAATTCTAAAACAGGCTCGAAAAATCCTAAAATAGGCTCGAAAAATCCTGAAGTAGATTCAAAATTCCTGAAAAATGCTGATTAGATATAGTCACCGACAATGAAAATGGGACACCTATATCCTGAAATACGCACTATCTTGCATAACGTTATGTGTGTTGCCTAACTCTACGGCGATGGCAGAACTTACCATGGGAAATTTGCTATTAAAATCCACTCTTCGCCGTATACTTAGGCAACAATATTTTTTTCATGTTATCCACAGTCATACTCCGCAATTTTGTCTGAGAGGATCATCTTATATGCTGAAAATAATATTTCAATAAAAACATAGTCAGTGGTGCAAACTTCAATGCTGAAATGTCAATTTGCAAGGCGTGAATGCCACAAAGCACTGAAGTGACACGAAAGTGAGCAAGACCACACAGATCAGACCACTTTGGATTGTACAGGTTAACAGTGGCACCAGACATTTTGCTTAATTAGAGCTTTGCGAAATCACCATGGGCTTGGAGGAAGGGAAATCAAAGTACATTTCAAACACGTTCGTCATTGAATTGTTTCGTGACCAAACAAAGGAAATGAAGACGTGAGACAGAAGAATCGCGAATGATAAATAAAATAAAGTGTGCAAATAGATAGAATCGTAAAATGGAAAACTTTTTAGCTAAAGACGAAGCTGTGCGGGTGATTCGTAGGTTGGTTGTGTTTTGAGTCCACTTTATGCACAGTAAGGCTAATCGGGACTGAGCCTACAGTTTAAAGTGGGATCCGAACAACAATGTGCCTCTACCGGGGATCGAACCCGGGGCCCCTTGATTACAAGGCGACGACGCTACCATTGCGCCTTCGGGGAAGCCCGGTGATTCCTAGAGAACTGATTTTAAGGTGCAGCACCTTACGCAAAATATAGCCATTTTCAAACCGATCGATTGAGATATGTATTTTAAAACATGAAATCAAGTAAAATGAACTCTGTTGCACCTTTTCGTGAGATTAGCACATTTACCATCTTTCTGTAATCTTATTTTGTAGAGCAGAACGAGAGTTATACAATGATTTAGTTATTTGCTACAGTGTTGAATAAAGAATGGTAATGTAACTGGTTTAGACCTGGGTAATAACATTTTATCAGCACCTTTTTCTGCACCTTCTTAAAAACATTTTCAGAATCTTTTTTCCTCCGACTATAATTTTGCACCTTAAAATCCGTTCCCTAGATTCCTATAATTCTAATTGGTTCTATTGGTACCTTTTTTTCTCGCACAATTTAAATTCGGTCCAAGTTGCATACAGTTTAATTCAAACAAGGTTCCTGGATCGAATTGAAACACACACACACACACACACACACACACACACACACACACACACACACATATATATATATATATATATATATATATATATATATATATATATATATATATCAGGTTCTTTACGGCCTAGAACCCATTTACACTTGCTGATTTTCTCTTCCGGACGAGAATTGAATTTATTTATAATACCTGGAAATTAACAACCTTGGGATTATTAAGGATCCAGAAATCCATACATTCTAATGGGTTCTATTACGTTCCGTAACAGGACAGGAACCTTTTATCTCGCGCAACTTACGAGAAATTTACGTAAATTCAATCCAAGTTGCGTTTCTAAATCGTATTTAAATTGATCCGGAAAAAAGGTTCCAGGATCGTATTTAAATTCATCCGAAAAAAAAAAAGGATCCTGGACCGTATTTAAATTGAGCCGGAAAAAGTTTCTGGACCGAATTTAAATTCAGTCTAAAAAAAGGTACCTGGACCGAATTTAAATTCAGTCTTAAAAAAGGTTCCTGTACCATATTTAAATTCAGCCGGAAAAAAATGTTCCTGGACCGTATTTAAATTGATCTGGTAAAAAGTTTCCTGGAACGAATTGAAATACTTTATGTTATATATTAGTGGAAGTTACGTTATGGAGCCATGGCCTGAAACAGCCATAAATTTCAAATGATATATATATATATATATATATATATATTGTTGTTATGGTTACTTGTTGTTGATTTTAGATACATGTGTTATGGAGTTAATATAAAAATGTTCGAACCAAAGTGTTTCATTGAATATTATACAAATTGTGTTAGTAACAACAATAGTAAGATATTTAAAAATGCTAAAGATAAATGATAAGTTCTTCGAATCAACACATAAGTGGCGACGATGGATTGGATACATTTGTAAGTTTAACAATTAATAAGATTTTTGTAGTTGAATATAAGATTGAAATCTTAGAAGTTCGAAAATGAATACGTTGCCATTCATCGAATCCTATGAGGCAGGAAGTAATATTAAAGCTTATGTACGAAGATTTGATTCATTTCTAAAAGCACAAGAAGTTAAAGAAGATAAAAAGGTTAATTTATTCTTATCAGTGATTGGAAATAATGTGTATGAGGCATTGTACATTAAATTAGCTCCAAATGATCCTAGTAGTTTTCCTGTCGAGGTTTTGCTGACGGAACTCGTTGATATTTACGAACCTAAAACAAACAAGTTGCTAGAGATATATAAATTTAAAAATAATAATAAAGAGCATGGCGAATCAATACACAATACTTTACAGATATAAATGTTCTATATGGTCAAGAACCCTTTTACGCTTACTGATTTTATCACCTGGACCGGAATGAATTTATTTAAAATTTCTGGACCTTTAACAACGCTGCTATCATTTCCTACGAAGGAAAAGCCGTATCATGAGGCTAAAGTGGGAATCCTTATCAGAGCGACAAATTTTGGAGGAAAAATCAATAGTCTGACAGAGTTTTTACATCACGGTACGACATCGGAGGAAATTCTGCTTCAGAGTTTCTCCTTCTGGGAATAAACATTTCACTTTTGAATCCAAGAATCCCACGCGATATCATCCCCTGAAAAAAAGGAGAAGAAAGAAAAAAAACCTGAGCGGGAGAATTCTCGGAAAATCTGCATAACAGAGTTCTTCATTAAACCTCCAGCGTTCAGGAAACGCTAGTGGAAAGAGCGTACGCAGAATGACAGAATTATTCCCCAACTCCTGGAAAACCACGCACAACAGCACCTGGATACCATTGAGCTAAAGAACGCTGAATATAATAATCTTGTTAGGGAAGACGACGTGCCTAGAACATAAATGACAAAACTCCAGGGCAACGTGTTTATCAAGATAGAAAACCAGAATATGTTTTCGACATGTAACACGCACATTCCACTATAACGATCATTCTTGGTAATAAAATTAATATCCAATTCCTATTCACGGTAGCTGAGTCGTTGTGTCAGCCTCCGTGGAGGAGTGGTTAGGGCAGCGCAAAACTACACACACAACCCAAAACGTGTCAATTGACACATATATTTTGATTTCAATAACAAGTTAACATGCATAAACTGCAAATGATGCACCATTTAATGTGTCAAAATACACATAGAAAGGTATTTTTATCAGATCAAGTTCCGTGTGATGCACTAAAATGCATCAATTTGGAAGGTCAGGCAAGATCATTTCGAAGATAACAAAATTACACATTAAGCTGTGTCAATTGATGCATTAAAAGTGAAAGTTTGTTATCTTCGAAATGATCTTGCCTGATCATCCAAACTGATGCATTTTAGGGCATCACACGGAACTTCATCTGATAAAGATACCCTCTTATAACTTTCTATGTGTATTTTGACACATTAAATGGTGCATCATTTGCAGTTTATGCAAGTTAACGTGTTATTGAAATCAAAATGTGTGTGTCAATTGACACGTTTTGGGTTCTGTGTGTAAGCCAGAGGTGCAGAGTTCCAATCCCGACTAGGATATGGATGTTTGTGTTTGTCCAAATGACAAAAACTGAGAATATAGTAAAAATTGATAAGTGCTAAAGTTGAGAAAATTAAGAATGACTGGATACTACCGCATAGGGGCATTCCTTAAAAAACCGTCATTAGGGCGCCTGTCTACCATGCGAGAGACCCGGATTCGATCCCCGGCGGGGGAGAACCGGGATTTTTTTTCCACCTGTCCAAGCGGCTCCGGTATCCACCCAGTGTCGTATAAAGTGGATACCTGGAGGCAAAGCACAGGGGAGCACTTTACTTTTTATCCTATGCACGGTCGTCCTTCGCGAATTTGTCCGTTTATTTCCTTCGACTTCATTTGAAGTTATTCATGTTATTTAGGTTACACTCGGAGAATAAAATGCATAATATCGATTGATGCACCAGAATGCATCAATTGATGCACTAAAGTGTGTTTTATGGCTTCTTCAAAGAATCATATCCACATATGATGATGCATTTGGGTGCATTTTTGCATGTCGTTAAAGAAACACCAAATTGCATCATTCAAGTGAGGATTCCTTTCAGTCAAGATGCACTTCAATGCATCAATTGATGCGTTTTGATGCACCTTGATGCATTTTGATGCACCAGAATGCATCTTTTTCGATGATGCACCTACACGTTTCGTCTGAGCTACATAAACTCTGTAGCTCAGACCAAACGTTTAAGTGCATCATAAAAAAAGATGCAGGAAGGTGCATCAAGGAACATCAACTAATGCATTGAAGTGCATCTGGACTGAAAGGAATCCTCACTTGAATCAAATGATGCACTTTGGTGTTTCTTTCACGACATGCAAAAATGCACCCAAATGCATCATATGTGGATCTGATTCTTTGAAGAAGCCATAAAACACACTTTAGTGCATCAATCGATGCATTCTGGTGCATCAATCGATATGATGCATTTAGTTTTCTGTGTGTAGCTTTTTTGAAACTCTCGCTAATCGCGACGATGAAGATGGCTGATGATATGATGAAATTGATTAAAGAACACTCACAAAACATCCATGTCCAGGCCAGAATTCGAACCCAGGACCCCTGGCGTCGTAGCGCGATGTGCTAACCACTCCGCCACGGGAGCCGACTATACGAACTCCATGTTGCCTCCTTTAGTAAGTGGAACATCATCAAGGTGATAGATGAATTCGTGCCATTCTTGCCCGTTCTGATTGACTTCAGTGCTGTAGGGTACGGAAGCATCCTTAATGTATCTCCAGAAGATGATCCGGTGACTCAGGAGGCGAAGTATAGGAAATACTTTCACTCTACGGGCTAGAATGGACTATAAATTGCCTGTGTCGAAAAGGTAGAATATTCGAAGTGTACTGATTTTTTACAGTAAATGAGGCGTACCAACTGAGGCATTGTTTCAACTGTTGCAGTAGTTTTCCAGGCGCACACAGAACCCAAAACGTGTCAATTGACACATATATTTTGATTTCAATGACACGATAACGTGCATAAACTGCAAATGATGCACCTTTTAGTGTGTCAAAATACACATTGGAATGCATTAAAGGGTATTTTTATGAGATGAAGTTCCATGTGATGCACTAAAATGTATCATTTTGGAAGATCAGAGATCATTTCGAAGATAACAAAATTACACATTTATCTGTGTCAATTGATGCATTAAAAGTGAAAGTTTGTTATCTTCGAAATGATCTTGTCTGATCTTCCAAATTGATGCAGTTTAGTGCATCACATCGAAACTTCATCTGATAAAAATATTCTTTAATACATTCCAATGTGTATTTTGACACACTAAAGGATGCACCATTTGCAGTTTATGCCCGTTATCGTGTTATTGAAATCAAAGTATATGTAGTCAATTGACACGTTTTGGGTTCTGTGTGAGAAACTAGTGGAATTAGGTGAGTTTGCGGCGGGACACCCTCTAACTGCTGCAGATTTCAGCACTGCTATATTTACTCAGAACCAAATCTAAGCATGCAAATAGACTTGCAAGAGAACGAACCTGTCACGACTCGTTCCATGTATGTTTTTTGCAAGACCTGTCGAGGTCGGTGATAATTCTCGTCGAAGTGCAGATGTCAGGAATGATTATTCTGCCTGTCCACTTCCCTGACGAAACAATTCCAAGGACGAAAACAAAAGAAACAAAAAAGATGGGCGATTCAAGCTGTTTGGCATCACAAAACTAGTTTTATTGCCACAGGCCAAGAACCCTTAATGCAGGCAATGAAACTCGAGAAGGATGAGGTAGGATGGCATGTCGATTCCGGTTGAAGTCACGGAAGAGTAGAAGTAGCACCTGTGCAGTCATGAGTATACCGCAACTAAAATGTGGCCACAGTTGACATTACTTTGGAACTAAGTGCAAATTACTTTAAGCTGAGGGAACGACGGGTAGTGGGGAAGTCGTTCTCCTTGGAAATTGACACCCTTCATTTGATTGTGAAAAAAAACATCACATTTATGACGATCGTAAAAAAAAAATTAAGTCGAGTAGTATGCTAGCAGATTAACCGAAGTTAACAATGAGTTAGCTCGGAAAAATTTAATGTAAAATTCCAGAAACCAGGCCAGAACTTGAGGATTCCAAAATGTCAGTTTTCCAAATTCCGTAAATAATACTTTTATGTAAATAGGCTATCACAAGCACGACTTTCATGACTAAAATGTCCTCAAAATTTTCAAAGATTGAGTAAATGTGTGCAGATAATTGTAAAAATTACCATGTATATTAGTGAATTAACGGTGTGAAATCTGAAGAAAAGTACGGGAAAACAAGTTGTGTCAACACACACAGCACAGAGCTGTGTTTGCCAGTAATATGCACTTTATATCTCAAGTATCCCACTTGTGTATCTGCCAGTGCTATTAGCACAGAACTTCAACCGCCATCGTCCTTCACGATAGCACTTGCGTTTGGTACCGACAATCCTACATTTCTGTGCTGTGTGTATTCCATGCCATATTTACGTGGTTTCGGGGTCAGATCCCCACTTCAATTTCTCCTCATCTTGACATTTGAGGGGGGGTTTGCCCCCTAAAACCGTTTTTTAGCTTAAACACAAAAACACGTATTTCTTCCTTTGGGCCCCTCTATACACCTGCCACGTTTCATGGAAATCGGAGGGGAACACAGGGGTCAGATCCCCACTTCCATTTGTCCTCATCTTAACATTTGAGAGGGGGGTTGCCCCCTCAAACCGTTTCTTAGCCGAAACAAAAAAAAAAACACGTATTTCTTCCTTTGGGCCTCTTGCCAAGTTTCATTGAAATCGGAGGGCATTGTGAGTTCAGAGTTGCAAAGCCTCTTGCCACTATCCCTTCAAGAACAGGCTGGGGGTGAACGTTCTCTGCTGGTTGTTTTCCACCCTCCGTCCCTCCCCTATGCACATGGGGCTGGATGTTTTGGTGACAAAACCTAGAAATGCAGCGGAGAAGACGCAGATGTGGATATGATTTTCAGTTACAGTATTCGTCAACTGTGGCACGTGCAGTGTGGTTTCGGCAGGAAGAGGGATCCATGGCATGCTGTGTACGTGTGTGTGTGACCTAATAATTTCCCCCTGTTTCTTTATAAGCCTTTCATAACGTTCTTGCACGTGGAACCTTCACAATTTCCACCATAGTACCAGGCGTAAAGCAGGTTCTCACCTTTTGCATTCGCACGAATTGAAAACGTGCTCCAAAATGAGTGTGTGCTTGGTTTTATTCATGCGATGCGACCCATTGGGGTCTGTGTCGTAGGTTCGCAGGCTGGCGATCGCGCACGACTCACTCACTCACTCACTCTCCATATTTTTCTCCTTGTTGATTCTGTCTGAGGGCTTTTGCATTTGGTGGCTCGTGACCCAAATTGCTTTATGTGCGAGGTAAATATCTGCCTCCGGTGTATTGGATTCCGTGCATTCAGAATCGCTCATTGATTTGGCCTTCCCGTTTGACGGATTGCCCATGGCGATCACCAGGGTCACAGAGGCTTTTTCCTTAACCTAAAGAACTTAACGTAACGTAACCAACAGGTTAAATTTCGTGTATTAAAAGTAAAGTGTTCCCCATGCTTTGCACCAAGCCATTAAGGGATATAGAGGGTGCGAAGTTAGGGCCCCACACTTCCTTGATCACGGCCGAAGGTGCGGATGGTGATCTGAACCACGCCCCTGGCCGTCTCTATCCTCCAGAGTTTCCTCCAGGTACGCTGGTTGGGCGCCTTGATCAGGTGGATCGAACCCAGGTCTCTCGCATGGTAGTTAGATACCCTAACGGCTGAGCTACCGTGTATTACGAGTGACGAAAATCAATCTACATATTATGAATAGAGGCATGCATATTTCGATTTGACGAAAACTAAAAAGTGTGAAATAACACATTCTAATCCTAATTTTTCGTGTTTCTGAAAGGTGTGAGGTTCATTTCCAACCCTGTTTTGTCACGAAATAATGAACTGCAAAATGCGAAAGAGACTGGTAAACACGAAATTTGGAGTTTATTTACCGAGACGACACTTTCTGAAGTCACAATTATCCTGCGAGTTCTGCAATGCACGAAAAATTTATTAATTCTGCTTAATTAATACTTGAGGAGCAAAAAATAGACACTTTACACAGGAATAAACTTAATACTCTGGTAAGTACATAAGTTTGCTATTAGAAGGTATATGTTTAATTTGTGTAGTACGAGAAAGTGTAGTTTTTAAATAAAAATTTTGGATTATATTCACATTTTTTAAAACCAAAATGTTATTTTATATACCACTTTTTCACAGCTATAACAGCGAAATTTTATTTTATTTTCCGCTTTTGAACTCAAAATTGACTGCGTTTTTGTAGCGAAATTTTGCTTCTTTATTTACCAAAAATATGTTAATAATTACGATCACTCGATTATCATGAAATAAAATAATAGTTAAAAATCACCTTTCGACAAAGATCTTGTAAAAAGAAAAACTCCAGATGAACGAACGGTGCCGATTTCCCTGATCGACTGAATTACTTATACATACTTATACTTAGGGGAAAACGAAAAACACAACTACATATTATTAGGAAGTTCACCGAGGGTGAGGCATCGGTGGCTGTTTTTTTTTTTTGGCTTGGACTGGCAGAGGAGTATCCGAAACTAGTGAAGAAAACAATGGACGTTCTCTTGTCCTTTTTAACTTCATATTTGTGCGAGCAAGCCTTCTCTGCTTTGGAAACAGTAAAGTCGAAAGCAAGAAATGCACTGCATAACCTTGAGGATGATATGCGTGTTTTGTTGTCTCTGTGAGGCCTGATGTCAAACATTTGTGCTCTAAGCTTCAATTGCAAGTCTCACAATTATAAATCAAAACCCTTTCGAGTGATTTCGATTGTAGTAAACTGTATTCTCTTCTGATGTTTGTTCCTTATATTATGTTTCAATAACATTAGCAAATATATTTGACAATAAATTTAACTTGCCTCTGATAACATATTCCACTTCGATTTAAGCCGGCCCTCGTGGCGGAGTGGTTAGCACATCGCGCTACGACGCCAGAGGTCCCGGGATCGAATCCTGGCTGGTCATGGATGCTTGCGAGTGTCTATTCATCAATTTCATCATATCATCACTCATCCCCATTTTAAAGCGTGCATAATATTTCAATCTGCGTTCAATTGTTTGTAAAGTTCTTTCAACCTTGATTATGTATTCAGCCATCTTAGAAATGGTCTTGTAAGTTGAGTATCGTTGTTATTTTGTATCCTGGTGTTAATCTTTATATCATGAGGTACCTACGTGTGTGAATCAATTAACCTCTGTGTACATATACGACACCCATCTTCGCAAATTAGCCAAAAGTGGCACAAAAAGCTAAGTAAAATAAAGCAAATCCATCGATCACTTTGATTTAAGATTAAAAATTGAAAACAATATTGTAACAAGGGTGCCCCAAGTTTTTAATATCGTTCTCAAGGGAAGGGTTGTTAAAGGTCCAGGAACCCATACATTCCAATGGGTTCTATTGAGTTCCGTTGCAGGACCGGAACCTTTTTTCTAGCACAATTTAAATTCGGTCCAAGTTGCGTATTGTATCATTGAAAAAATGTTCCTGGACCGTATTTAAAATTGATCCAGAAAAAAGGGTTCCTGGACCGTATAAATAATTGAGACGGAAAAAAGGTTCCTGGACCGTATTTAAATTCATCCTGAAAAAAGGTTCCTGGATCGAATTGAAATACTTTATATATAAAAAAGGTTCTTCACGGCCTAGAACCCTTTACACTTCCTGATTTTCTCTTCCGGGCGGGAATGGAATATATTTGAAATACCTGGAAATTTACAACCCTGGAATGGAACCCTTCCTTCTCGATCCAAGTTGCGTTTTGTTTCATTGGGGGAAAAAAATGTTACTGGATCGAATTTAAATTGAGCCGGTAAAAAGGTTCCTGGACTGTATTTAAATTGAGCGGGAATAACGGTTCCTGGACCGGGAAAAGTTCCTGGACCGAATTTAAATTGATCTGGAAAAAAGGTCCCTGGACCGAATTGAAATACTTTACAAATAGAAAGGTACTTTACGGTCCAGAACCCATTTACGCTTGCTGATTTTCTCTCCTGGACCGGAATTGAATTGATTTAAAATTCTTGGACCTTGAACAACCCTGCCCAAGGATGCCGCGAACGTAAAAAGGTTGGGAATCACTGCACTGATGCTAGAAGATTTTAGGTGAGAAGAAACGATGGAATATTCGAATAACACTTTGTTCGTGTTTTAAAAATGACAATACAGCCACTCGAGTGTGGAACATGGTTGAACACGAATGGTTACTGAAGACAGTTCTATTAATATACTCTGTTTAAATAATAATGCTAGTGATTAAGAATAACAAAGTGTCGCAGATTACTGTACTCTCCCGTGACGTTGATTCGGCACATGTCTTGTGCCAGTTCAACAGTGTAATAAAAAAGGTAAAGGTAAAGTGTTCCCCTGTGCATAGCACCACGCCATGAAGGCGTATAGGGGGTGTGGGGGTAACGCCCCACACTTTCTTGATCCGGTCGTGAGTGGGGGTGATGTGATCAGCATCACCCCCTGACCGCCTTTATCCCCCAGGGTTTCCCCCAGGTACCCATGTTATTCGATGCTGGGTGGGCGCCGGGGCCGCTTCCACCGTTAGAAAAGTTCAACAGTGTAATTGCCATATTATTTTTGTTATTTTGCGTCATTTTAATTCTCGGCACATTCTTGATTATCTTCTTAAGCACGGTTATGTTGTTATTTTTTTAAAAAAAACTAACCAAGTTATGTTCGAATTGTCTTTATAAAGTTCCAAGAATGCCGCATGTGTTGAATGAATGCGTTTTTCGACATTTTGACTTTTTTTTTTTTTTTTTTTTGCTGAATGCGGTTACCCGTTTCATTCGCAGTTTCTAATTTAGTTTTCTGGAGCTTTCACACCGACGCGACAAGCAAAACGTGTCGCTTTGAAGCGAACCCTCAGTAATCAATGCAACCTTTCGAACAGAGAGACGCGACAAGCTGCAAAGTTAAAGGCAAAGTACAGCCGATAACTGAAACAACAAGATTGATAAATCCAAAATAACGTTACAAATAAGAGGTTCAAAAAGGTTTTAAGGCCGTAGGTTGGGTAGAGTGTAGTTGGGGTGAAGCATTTACTGCGCATGCGTGAACAACAAACTGAGGCGACACGATGCACGGTATTGAAAAACGGAAAATCCGAGCGACACGCAATTAAGCGACACATGCAACTCGTCGTGTTGCTTCGAATCGAAAGGCTCAATTCTATTCTAATGGTTCGCTTTCAAGCAATACGTGTCGCTTGTCGCTTCGGTGTGAAAGCTCCATAAGAGAAGACTGGATCTTCAATGGTAGCCTGAATTCCTTGCAGCTGTAAGTTCGCTGATTAACATAGGGTCGCCAGAATTACCGCGAAAGGGAAATTTTCGCGGTTAATCCGTTTCGCGGTTGTTCCTTTCGCGCTTATTATTTCGCGGTTATTCCGTTCGCGTTTAATCCTTTTCGCGCTTAATATCTTCACTCTTAGTCAGTTTCGCTCTTTTTCCTTTCGCGTTTATTTCATTTAGCTCTTATTCCTTTCGCGCTTAATCCGTTTCGCGGTTGTTCCTTTCGCG
Source organism: Lepisma saccharinum (assembly GCF_977018435.1). Classification (NCBI taxonomy): domain Eukaryota; kingdom Metazoa; phylum Arthropoda; class Insecta; order Zygentoma; family Lepismatidae; genus Lepisma; species Lepisma saccharinum. The sequence continues at coordinate 38,161,130 of NC_139246.1, forward strand.
CTTATTCCAGTTTTCAATTTTGGTTTCGAAATTAATCCGTTTCGCGGTTGTTCCTTTCGCGCTTATTCCGGTGTTGAATTATGGTTTCGCGCTTAATCAGTTTCGCGATTATTCCTATCGCGCTTATTCCAGTGTTGAATTATGGTTTCGCGATTAATCCGTTTCGCGGTTGTTCCATTCGCGTTTATTTCGGTGTTAAATTTTTGATTCGCGCTTAAGCCGTTTCGCTGTTATTCCTTTCGCGCTTATTCCATTTTGCGCTTAAACCTTTCGCGCTTATTCCGTTCGCACTTGTTCAGTTTTGCTCTTGTTCCTTTCGCGTTTAATCCTGTCTTACGTTTCGCGGTTATTCCACCGCCCCTTAACATATATCAATGCACGCTTGCCGCTGCTTTCGATAGTGGAATGCAGTCGTCACATTAGAGCCTATACAGTGAAAAAGACGTATTTTTAGAAGATATTCCAAGTGGAGATAGGATTTTCAGCTCAAGCAACTCTTTTGTCTGCGAGACAAAGAGGTGAAACAATGCGAGACTCGAGCATCTCATTTCCAAAAGGCTCATCATTGGATTCTTGTCTCCCGTGACATCTTTGGGCAGGAGTCGAGAGTTCACAGCAAAAGGCGGGGGACGTCATCCTTGGCCTCTTACAATGAGAGCCAAGAACACTGCTCTTCAAGATTTGACAGCCCACTCTCGTCTTCTGGTATGAATAATTAATGACGCTCAATTCTTTCGAAGAGATACTTCGTGTTCTTTGACCTACGCGATCGTCGGGGTGAGCGAGGCTTGTCACTTCCATTGCGAGGACGTCATCCCTCCTATGTCCCGCGGGACAAGCTTCTCTGTTCAAGAAAGGCCTCACAAGATTCGCACCAGAGACGTAGAGTGGGATGCATAAGTATTACCAAGCAAATTATCTATTACCATGTATATTCTCTTTGTTTTACGCAACGAGAGCTTCAAGAATTGAAACAAGACGCCAAACAAGCTGCTGAGGGCCTCTCCACAGACTAAAAAAAGAACGTGTTAAAAACATAACACGAACAAAGCAAGAGGAAAATTTACTGAAAACAGTCATGGTCCATTTGTCAACCAACAGTTGCGCATCCACTGCGCAGGCTGTCACAATAGGGTGGTTCGAATTTTTATAGCAAAAGCTGAAGTAGCTCAAAACATTTCTCCACATGCCTTCCTGTTGTTCTCTAGTACTAACTTACTTGTTGCAGGATCGATTTCCAAATAAGGTGGGAAAGATCCAAGTATTTGAAAACATTTTCTCACAGACCATATTTTTGTGTACCCCATGGACATATGACACGAATTAAAACCGAAGATAATTCAAACCCCATCGACATTTGCCGGTAAAAGTATTGTCATCTCTGAAGGTTGGCCCAAAAGCAATGAAAGGCCTTCCCTCACACAGCGGCGGCTCTTGCCTTGTAACAAATTCCCAGTGTAAACCCCGTACCAGCTAACTGTAGACCAGGCAAACGAGAACAAGTCTCCGCACAAGTAGTGACGCGAGACGACTCCACCAATGAACAGTGACAGAAACGGGATTGCGTAACGGACGACTGGACATACCAGCTTTCTCCCCTTTGTTCTGCAGCGTTGCAAACTTTTGAAAACGATAATACCGTACACACATGGCAAACGGACCATATGTTTGTCTCCAGATCCGTTCGCTTGGTTTAACAAATTCTTAAGGAAATATTACGGATAAAACAGCAAGTGGAAATTTTGACAAGCCGTACATTTAGCGTACCGACAAAGGTCTGGATCGTACGTCCGTACATGTACGATCAGGGCCCTACGGTTGGCAACACTGCGCTTTCACCACTATTTCCCTCCTCCTTCTCTGCCGCTCTGCGTGGCCCTGCTCCACAGTTAGCTGGGACAGTGTATAGGTCCATTGCAAAGCGGTACACATCCCACTTTAAACAGTAGGCTGAAACTTTATTAAACTCTGAGCATGAAGTGGACAAATTTGCGGCCGCCTTTACGGGTTGTAGAATCATACAGAGCAAGAAGACAAATTGCCGTGGAAAGATTCACCTGCACTTTCACTACGCATCTTCCTAATTGGAATTATTTACGATGTTCGTGACGACCTGCCTCTTCGACTATCGAAAATCAATATTACATCTCCTTCCCAATCACGAAAGCTATGTCCTGCCTGCGTCGTACAACACGGGTCGATGTGCTTGTTCAGTACAGGGGGATATTGCCAAATTGGTCTCCGTGAGTAGTCGAGTAACAAATTAGTCACCGAACGCTCCGTGTTCGAGTCCCGGCATAAGCGCGAGTGTCTTTTGTGCGTGTCCCATGTGACGATTAATGTGGAAAGTGATAACCACTCTTCCAGATTTCCGGAAAAAAACCGTGAATTAGCAATCGGCTCACTCTCTTCGTAGTCCGAGATGAAACGAATCGCCCTTACAAACTACCTCTGAAACTAACAATAAACTTTCCATGAACCTCGTAGGTGGCAGTGTTGGAAAAGGTCATCGCCCCCCTGCCAGAGTAGGTTGTTAATCCGCCACTGTAGTGTCCCTTTCTTAGTCACATTAAACAAGAAAATACTGATTGCAATTTGCTTATTGTACGTCAACATTCTATAGTTTTTCTTGGGTTAATAGGGGCGGTGAATATGTACAGTCAGTGGCAAAAAAAATATGGGACACCTAGATCCTGAGTTACTTGTTTTCCTGCAATGCGTTATGTGTGTTGCCTAATTCTACGGCGATAAGTGGATTTTAATATTAAATTTTCAATGGCAACATATACCAACGCTGTAGAGTCATGGATTAGGGTATATAAGCAGATCTTCAACTAAGGCAGGACCTCCCACTGGGAATCGCCATTCGCAAGAAGTTTTGTAATAATCCGCTAAGAGGCGCTGAGAGCACCACTCGCACTTTTGCTTCTACATCATGTACCAAACAGAATAAGAGATGGCGCTGCTGAATTTCACCGCTGTCTAGGTCAATACCTTAATCTGTGGTAGAGTGAGGCAAGGAAGGGAGTATTTGAGGATCTAAGTGACCTATTTTTTGCCGGTGACTGTACGTATGTGTATTAACATGGAAGAGGCGAAAGAAAGGCGCAAAGAAACAGAGAGCTAAACAAAACTCGTCCAGAGAATATTCAATGCGTATATCAGTATGGAACTACTCGAAAGAATCTGAATGCCAGTCCCGGACAGAGCATGGCCATGGCGTCATTGCTATCGCTCATCCATTCCTTCCGATGACCGACAACGAAGTGAACATCCGTATCTCTGCCCGGAATTCGAACCCAATCCACTTGGCTCCGAAGCATGGCTTTCACAGCCATTTTTAGAAGAGGCTGGCAGGAGCTATTATAGGAGAAAAATACGCCTTACTAAGGAACGGATCAATTTGCAAAATCCGTCTGCCAGAGACGCAAAGCATTCCTAAGTGAATGAAGTCTGTGTTCCGCTCCGGGCGTTGTGTAAGACGAGGCGTAATCTAAATCCTCGCCATGGAAACATCTGTTTCTGAGCGGTGGAAAATGTTCCGTTATGCAATTTGTCTTTTTCGTCTTTCCGCCAGGAGACGAGGGAAGGGAAGACCCTGGCGTTTTACGTGAAAGAAGTTCCGAAGAAACAGTGCTGGTCCTAGACCAATATCTATGGAGCCCCAATCCCACCACTCACTCACTGACATATTTGTTCTTCATGAAGGAAGCCCCGGACGCAAAAAACGCCCGATTACGATCCCCCATTAAATCATCCCAAAAGGCCGAAAAAATTAAGAAATCACTCAATTAGCCCTTTTTTAAAGGTGTAAATGGCCTTTTTCATGTCCTTAGCAACCCGTTACCACGGTCAATTTTCTTTCCCATATTGTTTGATTCTTGTCTTTTTTTATATATAAAATATTTATTGGTTGTGGACAAAATCCATTCACCAGTTAACAATTTATCAATTGGTATTATATACATGTATGCACATATTTACTCACAATTATTCCTTTCATAATAAATAGTTTCCAAATTTCATTACACTTTTACAGAATTATATTAGACTTATTAAGATATTTTGTAAGAATATAATTTACCGAGGATGAAGGTGAAGTCAGTAAACAAGGCAGTGTCAGTGGCGCTTGATGTCCACTCCTGTACAATTCCTGTAAAAATTGTTCTCTGTAAGTTTCATAAAGTTTGCATTGAAATATAATGTGGTTCGGAGTTGCAGTATATTCATTGCACAAACAAACTGGTGAAGTCACTAAATTCTTCTTGTACAGGTGAGCTGCGGCGATAGAGTGATTTAACCTGCAGCGTATTATAGTTGTGAGGGAACTCCGGGAGAATTGAATCTGTTTAAACCAACATTCCTTTGGAATTCTTTCTTGTATAGAATAGTAGGCCTTACCACATGGAGTGCCAGTATTTGTCCGCAAGCTTTGCCAGTCAGTAAATGGTATTTTTCTAGTGTGTGATTCCAAAACTACGGACGGAATCTTTATTGAAAGCGGCCGTTGGATTGTTTGATTCGCTGCATATTTTGCATTCATGTCTTCAATGTCAAGCTATATTATTTCTCATAGATCACACACAGATGAATCAACTCCTGGATTGGTTTGGTTTGAGTTGCTGTTTTAAGTCCACTTTATGCACAGTAAGGCTAATCGGGACTGGACCTACAGTTTAAAGTGGGATCCGAACCACTTGTGCCTCCACCAGGTATCGAACCCAGGACCCCTTGATTACAAAGCAATGACGCTACACTGCACCATGGGAGAGGCCCAACTCCTGGTTTGGAAAAGGTGCCTCAAACAAGGGTGACATCTACATAATGAGATGATTCAGTCCAGATACATTTAGATATTGGTATACTCAATACGACAATATCTACATCGTGCTTGATTTAACTAAATGAGGTATAATAACAAACAGTTCCTTAGAGTTTGCATTGCTTGTTGTTGACCATGGTAACGGACGTTGCTAAGGAACTTAAATCAAGTTTATTTTCGCCCCGAAAACTACGGTAAGTGAGTTATACCTGAATTTTCGTATTTCAAAAAATGAGCGTCATAATTTATTACAGAGGCAAGGTAGGAATTTGCGAAGAATGAAGGAAAACAATTACTTTTCAATTATGTTTAAAAATGTAAAACAATTACTTTTCAATTATGTTTAAAAATGTAAAAGAAGTAAAGTAAATGTTGCTTTCCAAATTAGGTGTGTCTATTGCAATTGTTAATGTAAAACATTAATAATTTTAAAACGGACAGTATTTACAAAATTTATTATTAAGAAAATATACAATAATATTTTGAGTATTTGTATATTGTCCACGCGTAAACAACGATAGTCTACATTCTACACGTAGACTATTTTATACACGTAGAATACGTAATCTATGTAAACAACATGGCGAAAGGTGATAACTTACCAAAGGGTGCTGATGTGTGAAAAGAACTTTTCATACTCTTTCTTCAAAATTCGAACAATTTCTCACCTAGGAAGAAACCTAAGGTAGGAAATATTCTAATGTTTTCTGGGGAAAAGACCAGCCTTGCCTCACGACTGCCATCTGTTGTCTCTTTTGCATACTATTTATCTTCTTCCATAGTTGATGATGGAAGAGAAGAGAAATTTTGTTGTAAATATGATTCTTTTCATTTCGTCAGGAACTAAAATAGTTGAAAATGTCACTTTCATTTCATGAAGCCCTTGGAAATTAATTTTAATGTACTTTAAATTGTCTACGTAGTCTATGTAACTACAACCCAATGTAATCTACGCGTAGATTACGTGTAGACAACGCATGTAGACGTAAACTCATAGTCTACGGCACATCACTGATTGGAGTATATTGGAGCACATACACACATAACGTTACGTTCTAAACTTTTCAAATAACCGACCGTTTCCCTTCCTGCAATAATACAAGCTGACTTTTTCAAAGACTTTAGGAGCATGGAGGAACCAGAAAAGTAACCGAAGGTCATACCGGCGAGTGCACAAGACGTGGTCAGAGGCCACGTCGAAAGTGAGCGAGTCTGTATCTATAGACGGAAAGATCCCCAGGTTCACTGATTCATTTTGTTAGAATTGAATTGTTGTTATAAATCCATTTTATGCAGAGAAAGACTAATCGGAACTGCACTTACATTTTAATGTGGGATCCGCCTAATTTTTTATTAGATTAATAGGGACGATGAAGTTGAATGATGATTAAAATATAACAGACAAAACGCAAGGAAACATCCAGACCTAGCCAAAAACTAGTCCACAGAACATTTAATTGTTATGGGTTCGAGTACGGGTATCGAGTTCGGGACCCTTTCATTAGATTGATTCATTGATCTTAGTTTATTTTACTTCGCGTATGTGCCTCTTGGCTAATTTGCGAAAATGGGGATGACTGATGAAAGGATGAATGAAATTGATGAATGGACATTCACAAACAACCAAGCCCGAGCGGGATTCGAACCAGGGACCCTTGCCGCCGCAGCGCGATGTGCTAACCACTCGGCCAAAGGGTTCAGCCCCTTTGATTAGAGGCCAGGAAGATCCTGTAACGATTACTCAATTCCCCACACCGGATCCTGGTTTCGGGTTACATCGGATCGTGGATTCAGATAACGGATTCTTTATTCGGTCAATGGGATTCCACTCTGCGCACAGAAAACTAAATGCATCATATCGATTGATGCACTAAAGTGTGTTTTGTGGCTTCTTCAAAGAATCAGATTCACATTTGATGCATTTGGTTGCAATTTTGTATGTCGTGAAAGAAACACCGAAGTGCATCGTTTGATTCAAGTGAAGATTTATTACAGTCGAGATGCACTTCAATGAATCAGTTGATGTTCCTTGATGCACCTTCCTGCATATTTTTGGATGATGCACTTAAACGTTTGTTCAGAGCTACAGAGTTTATGTGGCTCAGACGAAACGTTTAAGTGCATCATCGAAAAAATGCATTTTGGTGCATCAAAATGCATCAACTGATGCATTGAAGTGCATCTCGACTATAATAAATCCTCAGTTGAATCAAATGATGTACTTTGGTGTTTCATTCACGACATCCAAAAATGATTCTTTGAAGAAGCCACAAAACACACTTTAGTGCATCAATAGATGAATTCTGGTGAATCAATCAATATGATGCATTTAGTTCTCTGAGTGTGGTATCGATACGAAATTCGTATTACAATGGAATTACAAATTATAGATACTCGATTTTGGACTCCAATTAAAAATTTAGCAGTAAACCTACATAAAAACGAGTTACATCAAAATTTAGGTTACTCAAATTTGCGTTAATCTAAAAAAAACAACTAAACTCAGAGTACCAACAGCCCTCGAAGGGCCAGGGCCTGCTAGGGCGGCTTTTCCATTGGGTGATGCATGGTCAGGGCATCGAATCCCATCACCGCTGTTATGTGGCTTTCGTGACCGGAGCCGCTACTTCTTCTTTTGAAGTAGCTTCCCAATTGTCCTCACGACACTGGGTCAACGTTGAAATTTTCGGGCTCCCAACGGGAATCGAACCCGGGACCGCTCACACGAAAGGCGAGAGCGCTAACCATTTGAAGCAAAATGTAACCTTTTGGAAAATGTTTTGTTAAAAACGTTGTAATCACACGAAACATGCAAATGAGAGCTCGTTTTATTCAGAATTTCCAAGCCTTTCGTTCTGTAAGGTAAACATGGCGATGTGTACCTATTTTCGGAAGGAACGGACAGACGAATTTCCAAATTTTGTTTTTTTAATTATTATTATTATTAAACTAACTAACTAACTAACTCTCTAGCCTTGTTAAACCCGAAGGTTCATGGCTGCAGCAACATAGGCCTTCCATCTGTCCCTATTTTGAGCAAGATCTATATACTCTTTTCCATCTCTACCGATTTCCTTTAGGTCCATCTCAACGTTGTCCCTCCATCTTCGTCTTGGCCTTCCTATAGGTCTCTTACCATCAGGTTTCCCAACACGAATCCTGTGTCCTCTTATTATTATTATTATTATTATTATTTCAAAATTTGACTAGCTCCCATCCTCTAGCGCCCATTGATCTGGGCAAACCGCCACTGGTTGCTGATTGCCCCAAGTTATATAAAGGCGAATACAAAGTTTCAAAACGATAATACAAATAGTAAATTTAAAAAAGAAGAAGAAGAAAAGAGCTCAAAATCAAGGAGAATTGCCATCACAACTGGCCGCAGAGACGTCATCAGAAATGCGATCAGGTCAAACCGCCACTATTCGGTGATTATCCAAGTGATATAAAGGCGAATATGATAGTACAAATAGTAAATTTTATATAAAAAATAACTCAAAATCAAGCACAGCCGCTAGCGCCCATCGTTCTGGGCAAACCGCCACTGGTCGCTGATTGCCCCAAGTTATATAAAGGCGAATACGACAGCACAACAATCAGCCTGGCGACACGACAATGACGTCAGAGTCTACCCGGTGATGACGGCAGTTGTGAGGTGGATAGTTGGAGATTAAAGACAAAAAGATTCGGTGTTTTTTGTTTTTTTTATCCGGTTTCCTGTTTATTGAACATTTATTCCGAAGATATGTATTTGCCGAAATATTCGTCATCCATCCTCCAGCCACTTTTGTCATCTGGAGGCTCCGCCTCGAAAGGGTTAAGGAATACCCCTATCCGGTAGTATCCCCCGACAAGCATATACATCCATGTCCTAACCGGGATTCGAACCAGGGACCTCTGCCGTCGTAGCGCGCTGAGCTAACCACTCCGCCACGGAGGCTGACATTTGGATACGTGGGAGCCCTGCGTTAATTTATGTTAACCGATTTTTTTCTCGAGTAAGACTTAGATTTTTTATTGTCGTGCTGTGTTTTTAGTTTTGCAAACAATCGTTCTCTTTGAAATTCTCGTCTTCGAGACGAGATGGCATTTTCACGAGACGGGACAGGACAGACTATAATGTTTCATCTCGTCTCGTGGCCAACAATAGTGGATCCAGAATTCGGTTCCCAAACTTACACGAAGGCAGACACATTTTAAAGCGCCAGTATAGTTTCCAAATGTAGGGGTATGTCAGGAAAGAGTTCACTCCGTCTCCACCTGTACCCAGGGTTTTTAAGGGTCCATGAATTTTAAATAAATTCAATTCTGGTCCAGGAGAGAAAATCAGCAAACGTAAATGGGTTCTGGATCTTAAAGAACCTTTTTCTCTGTAAATTATTTCAATTCGGTCCAGGAATTTTTTTCTGGTAGAATTTAAATAAGGTCCACAACCCCTTTTTTCAAGAATCAATTTAAATACGGTTCAGGAAACTTTTTCCCAGATCAATTTAAATACTGTCTATGGACCTATTCTCTGGATCAGTTTAAATACGGTCCAGGAACCTTTTTTGGAATGAATTTAAATACGGTCTAGGAACATTTTTTCCGGTTGAATTTAAATAAGGTCCAGGAACCTTTTTTCCTGATGAATTTAAATAAGGTCCAGAACCCTTTTCTTTTCGATCAATTTAAATACGACTCAGGAAACTTTTTCCCAGATAAATTTAAATACGGTCTATGAACCTTTTTTCTGGATCAATTTAAATACGGTCCAGGAACCTTTTTTCCGGATGAATTTAAATACGGTCTAGGAACATTTTTTCCGGTTGAATTTAAAAAAAGGTCCAGAACCCTTATTTTCCGGATCAATTTAAAAACTGACCAGGAAACTTTTTTTCCGGATCAATTTAAATTCAGTCCAAGTTCCGTATTGAAATTAAACTTAGACCGAATTTAAATTGTGCGAGAAAAGAGGTTCCGGTCCCGTTGCGTAACCCAATAGAACCCATTAGGTCCTATGGGTTCCTGGACCTTTAACAACCCTGCCTGTACCCATGAGTAACCGAAGATACAAAAATTACCCTGTACCAATTCTAAAGATGCAAAATAGAAGTGCAGTTCTAATTTCAGAGACCATTATTAGTTTTACTGTGCTGTTTCTACATTGCTTAGTTCATTACGAAAACGAATTAATGAAATGACTCAGAACTGGATTTTAAGGGCATGCGATACAATCTCCACGGGATCCTTCCCAAGCTCTTCCGTCCGTGGCGGTGTGCCAACTTAGCTCTCTTGGAGCCAGATCTGGCTCTTTGGTGAACTCGCTCGGCTGTGAACTGGGACGGCCATCCCCGTGCCCCACTATGATGCCATCACTGGTTCCGGCCCACATAGACCAACTTTTGTCATAGTTATACATTTGCACGTGACGTGATATTGTTATATTGGCTGCGTCGCCCCACACCCTCTTATCTCCCCAACTACTTATTTATAGCGCCGTGTTTGAAGAGAAATTGACATAATATATAAGGGAATTCTTTATTTTCGATTTCATACGACCATCGGTGGATTATTGAGATTGGCGATGCCGCCGGATCTAGATGTTGAAAACTAAGAATAAATTGTCCATCAATTTAGAGTTAACGATAATAGCAGTGGCCCACCCTTTGACAACTAACATTACCCTGGGAAGCACTTTATCCAGCCTTCGTAAATCTATCTCCTTGAAAGTCAGTTTTAACTCCATTTAAGGTGAAATTTATGCGCATCAGGTTTGGCAACACTGCCAGGAGACAAGGATAAAAGCATTGATCATATGACAGTATGATTTGATTCGTTCTCTTGGGAATATAAAACTTCCGATGGAATAGAAAAAAATGTCAACGAGAAGAGGGCAGTTTGAAGATGCATTTCACCAGAGGAAAAGTCGAAACTTCCATTTGATTAGCCGTAACTTGATGTTGAAGGTGATTCACCATGTATGGGATTCCGAAAATTATTTTTCATCATGTTTTTCAAACATCGTGTCCAGCTTAATAATCAACATAAGAAAAACGCCTTCACTAGCAACATGGAGAGAAATTCATACTCTTTGATACACCCAGGTTTTTTTTTAGTAGCAGTGCTCATTCAGGCGATATTGAAATAAATGCACAATTGGTGCGTAACTGTACCTCCTCCAATCAAGGGTCGGCTGGAAATTTGGGCTACTCCAGTGAAGCCGTCGAACTCCTCTCGAAAAAATCAAATTGTATTCCAAAATCTAAAAAATTACATCTGCTTAGAATTTCTTCTAGATCATTCACGTGAATTTCCGTGTGGTTTGTTTTCACTGTTGTTTAGATATTATTAATAGTTTCGTGGCTACGTAAGACTATTAACCCTCTGCTGCGCACGTTGGAAATAATACGAGAATGGGCACTTGGGGCCTTTTAAGACCCCAGCTTTATGTTTCAAGGAAATTGAAATTTATGGATAATATATTGCATGCATATCATTACTGTAATTCAGATAAGCGTTTTCGCCTTATTTTCTTATTATTATAATAAGATATGTCATACAGAATAAACTTTATAAGAACAATAACTCTTCATATGATACTTCTTACACATGGATCTACGGAAAACGGGAGTCTTTGCAATAACACTGTGCAGCGAGGTCAACCAACAATCCAATTCTCAGAATCAGCGAACGATACAAAAATTGATACCAAATTACCGAATGTATTGTTTACATTTCAACTTTGGAAGAAGGTGGCGTCCCCGATGGTGTAGTGGTAGCGTCGTCGCCTTGTAAACAAGGGGTCCCGGGTTCGATACCCGGTGGAGGCACATAGTGGTTCGGATCCCACTGTAGGTCCAGTCCCGATTAGCCTTACTGTGCATAAAGTGGATTGAAAACAACAAATCAATCAAATCAACTTTGGAAGAACACTAGATATTCGGGAAACGAACTTGTTGCGTAATACTGGGCAGCCAGACCAACGACAATCATAATTCTGAAAAACATCAAATGATACTATAAAAATAATAATAATACAATAATATAATAATAATACTATTGAGTAGAAGAAACAATAAATTGAAATATTCATTGGGGTCCTCAAAGGCCCGAAGTGTCCGTACGAAGTGGCATTATATTTAGGATCAATAAACAAAAAAAATCAAATCAGTTTTTCGGTTATAATATGACGATGATATTGATATGTGATGGAAAAGAGTATATATATATCTTGCTCAGGATAGGGACATATGGAAGGCCTATGTTGCTGCAGCCATGAACCTTCAGGTTTAAGAAGGCTAGAGAGTTAGTTAGTTAGTTAATATGACGATGCTGTAGAAAATAAATCAAAATAAGATATTTCAACTGTTGGTGACACAGGTAGCCTATATATAATTTAGCCGTTACCCTTGAAAAAACACATGTGTGGTCTCAAAAGGCCCCACGTGCCGAGCAGAGGGTTAAACTACAGCGAGTATCTGGACAACGAAAGCAAACAGCACGCACTAGAAAGAATTTGGAATATCATATCGGTGCTTCTAAAGGAGAGGAAATTTCGAAAACGACTTCGCTATCCTCGATCAAAGGTTCAGCTGACGACCTTGCGAACTTTATGCTACCCGCTAAATCACGGAGACTAGAAGCCACAGAGTAGGAAAGAAGAAGGGGTGTGAAATGAAGAAAACGAACAAACGATGCAGATAAACAGGGCGGTTAAAAGGTGGAAGCAGACAAACCAACAATGGCGAAAACGAGGGGAAAGAGAGGGAGGATACAAAACCCAACACAGAAAACGAGTGCTTCCTGCAACGCGAGAGAAAGCTAATCATTGTAAAACGAAGCCTCCCACCGGGTGGAAAACTAACTTCCTGATCTACCCCTATCTCCCACAAAGGGCTCTCCCACTCCTCCCCGTCCCACTCTTCTTTTATCGATACACAACCCCTACCACTAATGGCTTCCTTCCTGCCTCGATGAAGAGGTCGCCAGTCGAGAGTTTCAAACGTTCTTCTCGTGTGTCTCAGCATCACTCTTTGCATTCTGTTCGGCTCTCACCTTCGTCGCGGGTGCGATTCCGACATACACTTTTCGTGGGGAGTTACTAAAACATATAGCCGATCTCTAGCTCTACACCGCGTCCGAACATTTTATCAAATCGTTTCGGCAATGTTCGGAATTTTTGAGTGACGTCACTTAGTCTTGGCGATCTTCTACGAAGTGATTGATATCACCTTTCCACGGCCGTATCTAGAAATGTTTCTGGACAGGGGTGTCTCAGGAATAATATTAATAATATTTAAATTAAAATAATTATATTAAATCAAATTAGTACGAATTACAAAGTATAAATTAATATTGTATTATCATTACATGAATAGGTAAAAAGACGCCATAAGATTTGGTTGGTTGATTTACTGTTTTTAAGTCCACTTTATGCACAGTAAGGCTTATCGAGACTGGACCTACAATTTAAAGTGGAATCCGAAACACTATGTGCCTCCACCGGGTATCGAACCCGGGACCCCTTGATTAAAGGCAACGCCGCTACCACTGCGGACGGTATAAGAATACAGATAACTATAACAGCGCATATTCATTATCTAGCTTACCCTGTAGTTAAGATCGGGATAATTTGCATAAAAACAAGTGTCCTGGCGATGAAATTAATCTCAAATAGATGAAGAATTAAATATTGATTGAAAAACAAAAAAAATATATTAGATGCAGTTGGAGAAAAGTAAAGTTTCTGATTAATATTTTTTGCGTATTATTATAAGTAGTGGTGTGTATTAATCTTCTTTGGTACTGTCTTTCAAAGCCGTATGATATCCTAACCCTTGCCTTCCAATAAGTTAAGAGGAAATTAATAACCATCGATTATACAATAAATGCTAAACTAGTATATTTTCATTATTTAATTTTAGTACTGGTAAGTCTCTTTCGGGATGGGGTTTCGGACGCCCGGAAGAGAACAACCCCTCTGGCGCTGGTGTCGAATTTTCAACCCTAAAGAAGAAAAGAGGGCGTGGGTGATGCAATCAGCGATTGCCATGAAATCTTGACCTTTATTCGGTATAGTCTGCGCGTTTACTTCGTTAACGTCCAAGAACTGAAGAAAGCCGCCGCCACGAACGCGGGTGGGGTTAAACAGCGGGCGAGTTGTTTTCGTCCAATCACACTCAACCTGCAGCCAATGGGCGCAGCTGTCATTCAGCTCATCTACTCCACGTCGAGTCTCAGTCACATGACTGTGGATACGCTGTTGCTGTCGTGTCAATTTGTTGTTTGCAACTTCAATGTGGAAACCTTCCTCTTTTCGCAGCTGGAAAGTAGATGTGGCAACACTGTGCGTTGAATGTGATTGTTGTAGCTGGTGAGCGCGTTCCGTCGACTTCAAAGCCAGACGCTCGTTAACGAAGCTAGGGCGTCGACTATACCAAGGGTTTGTGTGGTAACAAAAGGGAAAACTGCACACTGAAAACAGAGACGAAAGTAATGTTAACCTTGTTGGATCTTTTGAAAACGAAGGGAGCGACGATATAAACTCGGGTACAAGCGAAGAGGAACATTTTCGTCTGCGGTGACTGCGAGAATAAACAAATGACTGTCCACTTTATTTGGCGAGTTTGCAGCGGTCTTTCTCATTTTGGTAAGACTGTACAATCGGGTATCTCACGTTTAGTTTATCATGTAAAAGAACTAGTACGAGTATTACTGAAAGTAACCAAACAGCCATGCTTAAAAAGCAACGTGGATTGAACTAAATCACTTTAGATAAATAATTTATAGAATAATGTACATAAGGATTTTGTAGATATCTGAATCACTTTTGGTGAAAGTACATTAATCTCGTAATCATTTAATGGTGTTTATTAAGCTCTAAGAAAGGTAAAGAGGAAACAAAATGTATGATGGGATGAAGCTTATACGAAAAGAAATGTAATATGTAAACTGTAAACACACTTAAATTTATCTTTATTTCAAATTCAATAATTCTTATAGGCAAAACTATCAAAAAAATTGTGTAGAAAATAATAATCATGTTAAACAATAAAGAGTGTCATTATCATTAAACTGAAAATATAAATGACAGCTGATATTTTGAAAAATATTATTTAAAATTGCCAAAATTCAGCTACAAAGAATATAAAAAATATTTTAAGTTAGTAATATGAAGTACATCCAGAATGTTATTTTCACTGGAAGAAGAGTTACTGAAATTATTATAGTTTCATTAACACATTCAACAAACATTACCATAGTAGATTCATATAATACACTATCAGAAACAGAAAAATGTAATTACATATAATTTTTTATTTGCTTCAATAAAGTTCCTCAAATATTTCACAAGGGCGTTTACCAGAAATAGCCTTTTATTTAAAAAAAAACAACAAAAAAAAACAAGATATATCTAGTCTATATACTATAAGATTCCAAAGCTATTTGAAGGCCTCGGGTGTAAGTGACAAAATGCAGGTTTCGAGATATTGAAAGTTGATGTTTTAAAAAAAAATCTCATTTACAAATTAAAATAAATTTCTAAATTATTTACAGCAAATATGATTCACTTGTATGTTTACTATCATACAAACATGCTATTTCATCCGAATTATTTTTTTCGGTGGTGCTACACGCGATTTGGTTTGAGGGATGTTCAAAGAATTGTTGTAGTTACCATGCTTTACATGCAACGACATTATCAAAATGAATGATCAGATACCGCTTTATTCAAGCTAACTTGTGATGTCAGTTCAATAATAATATTTTGACAGACTTTTTATAGCAACCATAACAATTTGTAACACAAAAATGAAAGTCTTTAATAATAATAATTTTATTCAATAAACAATAAACTGAGCTACTTGTAACAAGTTTTTGCTTTCCTATGTCTAAGACTGAAATGAACACCATTAGAAAAGTAGATTTCATCGTTTAATTACGTTAGTATTTTAAAAAAATAAGTTCTGAATGCTCGTGATTAAAAATAACTTCCTTATATCTACATGGAGATCAATATTCGTAAATAAATGTTTATACGTATATGAGCTGTTTTTCAGCCTCACATATCTACTTCACACACACAGATGCTCTATTTCTTACCTCAGCATGCCAAGCAGAATGCGATTCACAAGTCTCTCTTGATACAAAGCTGTGTTACATAGACTATCCAATTTGCATACAATGGCAATATTAGATTTCTGTGATTCAATAAGCAATTTATACATAAAATAGGGATGGCCTCTTTCTTTCGAAAAATTGAAAATCTAAATATCATTTTTTCGAATATGAAAAGTGGAAGTACGAATTTTTTTTTCGAAAAACGAAAAACGATATTTTTTCTAAAAACGATTCTTTTTCGAAAAACGAAAAAAAGATTTATTTTCGAAAAACGAAAAACATTTTTTTTCGAACGAAAAACTATTATTTTAAAAAAATATTTCCGAAAGACGATTTTTTTCGAAAAACGATTTTTTTTCGATAAACGAAAAATGATTTTTTTTCGAAAATCCGAAAAACGAAAAATTTGATTTTCGAAAATCGAAAAATATTTTTTTCGGAAATGCCATCCCTATAGTTTAAATCTCTATCTTCAAGATAACAATTACCGGCCCCCGTGGCGGAGTGGTTAGGAAATCTGGCTACGACGCCAAGGGTCCCGGGTTCGAATTCCGGCATGGCATGGATGTCTTTGAGTTCTTATTCATCAATTTCATCATATTATCACTCATCTCCATCTTCGCAAATAAGCCAAAAGTGACACAAGACGCGAAGTAAAATAAAGCAAATTAATAAAGACACAATTATGACCTTGTAACTTTCTGTTGTATTTTTCTTTAACTTGACATGTTTGTAAAGAATGAATTCAAATGTACACAGGGTTTACGTTTTTAATAGTTTTCACTGATATAGTTAAAATAAATATAATTTCGAACCAAGAAGAAGATTTGCAATATCAACAATAAAATAATTTGCTTTCATCAAAGTCACACATATCATAAATACGAATGTTAATAAGTTACACCAAGGTCCACCATAAAAATATTATAACTCTTAAAATGCGCATTACAGATACATGAAAGAAATATTTTATAAGAAAACTAAACTGTTCTAAATAATTGATATGATTCAGATCAAATTACATATTCCTTAAGTGTAATACATTTTTGACGTTGCTTGTAAGGCATCTTAAAGCAGCCTTAAATGCGCATACCCAATTAAAAATCAAACTAATTTCTATGTGACTACAATTATTTATATGTAGTAGAAGAAAACAAGGTGCTTCTATACTAGATCGCAGTTCACATATAGGCACGAGAGTAAAATATATTTCGAAACTGCCATTATGAGCACTGCTGCATGTAAACAATGGTATCTACAGTAGGTACCACGTTTTGCATGAAATAGAATGTACGTGACCATGCATAGTTTTAGTCGCATTTTTGATTGCCAACGTCTTCATTCTCCTCATTCTTAGTCGGTGGTACATATTCCGGGTCATCATAGGAATCATATACACTTTCTAACTCGTTCTCATCTTTGCTGTTGCCTCAATACTCGCGAACATTCTGAGACACGTTGCAATTCAGTAACAGCCGTTTCGCCGCCATCTTTGCTGCTTACTATACTTTACATGAAACAACTGGTAGATACCATAACTTTCAACATCTGTTGACGAAACGAAACACTTCGAGTACAATTCGACTCCATTTACGATGGACTACATGATGCATATTGTAACTTCAAAATGACCAAAATGGCACTTACCATGTTTTACACCGAGCCCTTCATTCTGAGGGTGTTTTTTTAAAAAAATAAAAACATATATTGACTGCAACAAAACATCCAATTTAAATTTAAAAATCAATAAAAACATCTAATTTAAATTAAAAAATCATCAAAAATGATTTTCTAAATAAAAATCATGATTTTCATCAGCCTCTTTAAATATGACATATGTGTGGTGAAGTCTTATCCTCCTTTTCAAGTTTCACTGAATCCATCTAATAAAAGGAAATCGTTCTAGGGAATCCTCATTCCTCACACAGTATAATCTGGACTGTACGTGCAGAGTAAATGGGGTCCGAACTAAAATATCAGTAGAACTAGAAAACTCTTGACAACAAGGTTGCGGATGTGCTCACTACACTACTTTGAGTGTGGCCTAGAGTTTCTAAAAATGAACTAGCTCCAACTAAGAAGCCGTAAGAGGAAGATACTCCATTGAAAGCAACCTACCAGTACAGCGCCTAGAATAACGTAGTGTGGAAAACGGCATGCTTCTGCGCTTCCTGGCTGGTTCCACTCGAAAATGATCCGCTAGAGGCGCTGGTGTTGACACCGGTGCTTGGTGTTCGACTGCTTATAATGGAAGTGAATGGAGTTTTCGCTGCAACGTCTGATTCTTTTACATGAAGCATTTCTATGAATGTGATAATTGCTATGATATTTGGTACAGTGGTCGCGAAGATATTAACGAACATTCTAGTCAGTCGACCACGTCCTGTTATCGTCATACTTTCGTTAATAATACGGGAGAAAAAATACGCGTGGAATGCTCTTGGCAACTAAATTTTTGTGTATGAATTAGGTTCATTATTATTATCATCATCATCATTTCTTTTAAAGATATACACACTGAAGCATTTGTATTTTTGATATTTACTGTCTCTTTTCTTCCGCTTTAAACTAATCGCGGCGATGATGATAATGATGATTGCATGAAAAAACAAGGGGAACCCCACAAAACTTTCTTAGTGCCATCGACATGAGTGTAAGGCAACTTTCAAACCAATGGGACAAGCGACACGGGATGTTCACACTGTCACACTAGTGACACACACTTCCAGACTGTAAAATAGCATTCATTGCACATGAGGGTCCAAACAGCAAACGACACGTTCATATGGCGTATTCGCGTGCTACTTGTTACTTCTGTCGGAAAGCTCCTTAAAGGAAGGGTGCTGAGACCGAAGCGACGCGCTACAGGGGGAGTTCCCAACTAAGTGACAAGCGACATGGTGCCTTCAGTCTATTAGCAAGCGTTGCTTGCGAACAACAGATAGGCGACACGATAAACCGCACATTACAACAAGAGATCTAGGCGACACGAGAAGCCACACGTGTCGCTTTGTCGCTTCTGCGTCGCTCAAACTGGGCCATTTCCTCAATAGCTTGCAACATGTTGCCGTGGTCTGTTGTTCGCGCATACGCGATGCAATGAGTGTCTTGCTTTAGTGAGATTGCGCACGAAAGCGACAAGCGGAACACGACACTTATCGCTTGAGGATTTCACCAACCGAACGCTGGCCTGTGCTTCTCGTCATGCCGCTACGATGTGAAATGTTGCTCTTGATTGGCTCCTTTCCAAGCAACATGTGTCACTTCGGTATGAAAGTTGCCTTGAACCGAATGACCCGTGTCGCTTTGATGTGAAATCCTCGTATCGTTTGTCGCGTGTCGCTTTGGTGTAAAATCTCCTTGAGGAAACGGTGCAGTCAGAGCTTTTGTCCCTACGGTTCGAAAGGCTGCATTGATTTCCGACTGCTCGCTTTCAAGCGACATTTGTGGTTTGTCGCCTCGGTATGAAATATCTCTCAGGATACTATTTATATTCTAATAACATAGAAAAATAAACTCTTAATACACAGTCGAAGACCTGACAACCGGAATCACATTGCGATGTTTCTTCTTGTGTTACGGATGAGTAGTACAGGTGCACGGGTTCTGCGCCCGAAAATGAGGTATAGTGAGGTACACAGTGTTGCCAACCCCTTACTCGAAAAAATCACCAAGGTTTTTATCTCGGTCTAACCTAATTTAAAGCAAAAAGCTGGCAATACTGCGAATCTCACCGAGCCTCATTTTCTTGCAGTGTTGCCAGCTCGAGCGAGGCGTAGCCTTTTACGGTGTATGTTAACGGTTTGCTCTCGTAAGGCATGAGCCTCATTTTCTTGCAGTGTTGCCAGCTCACCCCAAGAATATTTCACCATGTGATATTTTACAAGCGAAGCTAACCTACAAATGGGAGTTGGCAACACTGGCAACATCAATTGCGGTTTAGTGTTGCTAACTCACCTCAAGAATATTTTACCATGTGATATTTTACAGGCGAAGCTAACCTACAGAGTAGAACAGTGTCCCCGGTTCGCAAACCGAAAATGGCGCTCGGTGGCGCTCGCAGTGTTGCTAACTCCTCACTTGAAAAAATCACCAAGGTTTTTGTTTTTGGGTCTAACCTAACCTCAAGCAAGGAGCTGGCAACACTGCTTGAGGCTTTTCTCGCAGTGTGGCCAACTCACCCCAAGAATATTTCACCATGTGATATTTTACAAGCGAAGCTAACCTACGAATAAGAGTTAGCAACACTGATTAGTGTAATCAGCTCAGTTGAGCGCCATCAATTGGCGATCAGTGTTGCCAACTCACCCCAAGAATATTTCACCATGTGATATTTCACAGGCGAAGCTAACCTACAAATGGGAGTTGGCAATACTGACTAGTGGAGGTGCACGGGTTCTGCGCTATTATTTGCGATTTAGTGTTGCCAACTCACCCCAAGAATATTTTACCACATGTTATTTTACAGGCGAAGCTAACCTACAAATAGGAATTAACAACACTAACAACATTAATTACGGTTTAGTGTTACTAACTCACCTTAAGAATATTTCACCATGTGATATTTTACAGGCGAAGCTAACCTACAAATAGAAGTTGACAACACTGGTAACATCAATTGCGGTTTAATGTTGCCAACTCACCTGAAGAATATTTCACTATGTGATATTTTACAGGCGAAGCTAACCTACAAATAGAAGTTGACAACACTGGTAACATCAATTGCGGTTCAATGTTGCCAACTTACCTGAAGAATATTTCATCATGTGATATTTTACAAGCGAAGCTAACCTACGAATGGGCAACACTGACTAGTGGAGGTGGCCGGGGTTGCGTCCGAATCAGCAGCAGATGTCACCTAGAGCGCTGTTCCATCCGGGACTCAGCCAATCTCTGTTGTCCGAATTTGCGGTAGACGTGGAGTCGGAGGGAAGAGCAGAGAGGCGCGACAGATGCACGCTTGAACTCGCTGTGACGCTGCGCTTGGCAGCCATATTCTAACTTTTATTTTGTACAGACAATATTTACTGATTAGAGGATGTAAAACTCTATATTTTAATATTTTATCGATAATGAATGCAGAAAAATTGAAAAAGATAAAATAGCGTGTTATATTTTTAATATGAGTAGTTAGGTGGAAATTATTTGTTTGTTTGCGCCCCACGCAGTGGGTGAAGTTCGGACTGTCACCTGGCGGGAAAAGTGACAGGCGTACTACAAGGGGACATGCAGATTCGGACGACTTGGACGCGACTTCGAGTGCACGCGAGAGCAACGGGGGAGAACGGGATGGAGCGCTTGCCAATCCGGACACGGCTTTTGTAAACCTCTCTCGGGAACGATGTGCTGCACATGCATACGCGCGTGCTTCTTATTATTTTCGTATTGTGAGGCAAACAAACAAATAAATAATTGTTGTTTTTTTAGGATGCCTGGCCCCCTATAACCTCGCCAGGGTGCGTGGTGCCCAACCAAAAAAGTAAAAGGTTCTAACGGCTGCGGTTGTAGATTACCGCACCTCTGTAGAGTTTTGTGAGTTATTATTTTTTTAATTTGTGCATCGAACTAACTTATATTGGATTTTGATCGTAGTGTGCAGCGTTAATTTGATCAGAGGTGCCTTATCGGCTGGATTGTTGTTATTCTGCAGCACTGTTGAGGTGAAATCCAAATCGTACATGTGCTTGTCGAAATGCTTTCGTATGCGTGGAAGGGTGTGCTTGGACCAGTGGGGAAATTTATTTTTCGCACCGAGGTCTGTCGCGGAAGTTTTTGTGCTCGAATTGTGCGAGGGGGTTGTTGTTGAAGATTCGTCCAATAGGAGTTGGCAACACTGACTAGTTGCTTCACAAATTTTTTGTTTTTTAAACATATGATATTTCACAGGCGAGGCTAACCTACAAGTTACAAGTTGACGGTGTAATTTTCTATAAGATGATAAGTATGCAATAAGATGAAGAAGACGCTAACTGGCAATAGCGGTGTTAATGTTTCCAGTTTTCTACCCCCTCTCACCGGGCCTTCTCCCTCTATGGTGCAGTGGTATTTAAGGATTTGATACTCGCACAAGTGGTTTTTGAAACTGTAGGTCTACCCCCGATTAGTCTTACTTACAGGGGTTTTTTTTGTATACTTCTGTTTTTCTACATGTATGTATGTATGTAATGCGATTTGTGTTGGGGGTCAAAAATTTTGAAACTTACGACTTAATTAATCTGCATGAATGCTTAATGTTTGATTTTTTTTTATTTCTAGTTCGATATGAGATACACACAATTTTATTTTTTGAAGTACAGTTAATATTACCTAGTTTGGGTTAAGCTGTAACATACAACTAGCGATCGACACGACCACCTGACACACAGACAAAGAGAGTGTGAGCAAATTCAAAGTGTGATTTATTGTGAACTAAACTAACCTTATTTGCCCACCCACATATAGTTTTACAGGTAACTCAAAAAGCAGAAAGTAGTATATAGCATGACAGGTCGATTTATTGTAAACTAAACTAACCTTACTTGCCCACTCACATATAGCCTTACAGGTGACTCAAAGGCAGAAAGGCAGCTATATCACTTGTAAGGGCCAACACACAAGATCTATTGCAAACTAAATTAACCTACGACATAAGCCATGGACACATCTTCTAGATAGGGTATAAGCAACTCACCTTTTGCAATTGTATAACGGGGAAAATTAACCTACAGCTGGCAACACTGTTTGAGTTGCTTTCGACGAGTCAAACTCAAATAGGCTCTACAGCTAGAAGCTTGAAACATATATTTTTGCAGAGTATGCCAACTTATCTTATGTAAAATATTACCTAGTATAATTAAACTGTGACATACAACTAACGATTGACACGACTACCTGACACACATACGGAGAGAGTGAGACAGCTTATATGCAATATATTCCTACACATGTACTGGGTTTAAAAGGTAACTTGCAACAACTATTTTACTCACTCCCTATCAAAATCTTCTAACCACATGTTTTTGATACTTGCTGCCAGAACATGGTGGTTTTAGACTGTAAATTCAACCTGATTATTCTATTTGTGCATGATGCTTGCATTTGGAATATTTAATTTTTGGCATACGGTATTTTGCGTGCTCTAGTAACCTTGCGCTTGATTCACGGAAGCTATGACGTGTATTTCCTGTTTCGCGAACATGCGAGAATTTTTCACAATAGATAATATAATACAAAAGCGAGTTGTTTGTGTATATAAATCTAGTTTTGGAAATGGACATGAATATAATGTCAAAAATTATTGCATAACTTAAAAATATTGATATTTATTGCACTAGCAAAGGTAAATGTGGAATGCCCCGGCCCCTCAGCTGTTAGGTTAAACACCATAAAAATTTTATTACTGATAGCAAGCATTCTTATATCGGCAAAACAGATCTAGTAATGAGCTGTCTTGCAAGTCTCCCGAGTGAAGGAATATGATGCCACTATAAACTGCAAACAAGATATGCAGTCCCTTGCATGAGATGTATGAGGCTTATGAACCTCGACCTATAGAGTTGTACAATGGATGTTTTTTTTTAAGCATAGCGGTGTGTTTTTGCTTATTTCAATGTCATCGAGCGTGCATGTAAAGAAGGGGAGAGAAAAAAAAGAGGAGGGGGGTTATAACGGATAATTTATGTTTTGATTTCAATATTTTTGCTAGTTATGATTCACCTGCTATCTAGAAGGACACTGGACGATGGCTAAAAGCGAGTGAAGGGGAGAAATGTTATTATTTTTATTTTTTGATTGTGTGTGATGAAATAGTTTTAGATAATAATAGTAGGCTAATAGAATTGTAGAAAAACGGTTGTATCGTGATGCGAGGCTGAAAGCAATTTCGAAAGCAGTCTCGGGCATCTTCGCGTTCAGCCAACAAGGAAAATGCGCATGGAGGGGGCAACGGTATTGTTCATGGATGGTTTTTCTGAATAAACATAAATATCAGTTTTTGCAGTCTCCAGATGGGACCGGAGCTTTTGTTTTGGTTGGACAAGGGGATTCAGATAAATGCATAGACATCAAAATAAAAGAAAAAAATTTACTCTACTGCTCACATGTATTGAGTCTTCTAATAACACATCTTGCGGGGCGTACCTACATGTATGTAAAATATAGTTAATGTTTTATTTCTCGAACCTGTAGTCTGTAGATTTGCTTTTGTTAGCAACAGAAACAGAAAAAATAGTACCATGTTATTGTATACTGATATGGGTGTACTGTAATCATAACAATTTTCTAGTTAAAAATCTATGTCGAAAAGTAATGTTGGGTGACTTGTTTGTGTTGGGTCTTATTAACAACTTCACAGCTATACCTACACAACTCATCGACTACAAGGCAACAATGTTAGGAAATGTGTGCATAGCTCCGAGAATACAATTTAAAATTACTAATGTGGCATGAACCCCCTCCACTTGCATGTATTTGAATATGCGAAAATTAGACACTTTGAATAATCGATGAGAACAATCACAAAAACAGCTTGCACCGGTATGACGTGTTCAAACTTCAGACGATTTTTGTTAATCTACAAAAGTCAAGTGCGAACAGAGATTACTACGAAAATTGGGGGAAAAAAAGAAGCGAGGCTATTTTGGCTAATGGCAACGATGAGGATGAATAATGGTTGTTTTGATAAAATTGACGAAGTCAATATGCCTAGCCTAAAATAAAATTCAACAATTAATGTTAAACATTTGCCACTCTGAAATGGTGATGGCTATCATCATAACATCACTTGTTTCTAACCTGCCTATATTGGCCCTCTCTCTACCCCTCCATAAATTCGATTCGAAAAACACAATAAGACTTGCATATGCTCTCAGAAAAACAAGAGAAGAAATAAATAAATCAAGTTATGTATATTCTTCATCCCCGAACTTTCTTCCACAACATCGCACGAAGCCTCGAGTTTCGGATATTGTTGTTGTGCGACAGGATAGGATAGATGAACCGTATGTTTACCGAGGACCAGATGTAATCAAATATTTTTTTGAAAAGATAGTTGAAGAGGTTGAGACTATTGGCAGCTTCTTATGCGAATCGAAACCAAATGCTCCTATTATCCAGCGATGAACTTCAATCTCACAATAACATTGAAATGTGTTTGGTGTGCGATCAAAGGTTTCACCGACGAGAACCGGAAAGTAATTTTATCATAATTATTTCACCGGAAACTACATCGGTGGAATCTGTAACATAATGTATTCATGTATGTGTTTGACAATCATATATCACTTACTAGAACAATTTTCATATTGTTTTCACTACGTGAGATGATATTTTATTTATATTTATGATAAAATAGAAGTTTGGGTGTAATAACAGTTTTTTATTAATTAATTTAGAGATGTATTTTTTTATTTGTTGAGTTAATGATTAGGTTAATTTGTTATTTCTCGCGGAAAAAAAGAGGGAACCACAGCTGAAAGAAAATACACAACTTGTATTATTGAGGTCAAGAGTTTGTTTTAACATTATTTTTTGCACACATAGGCTAATCACGACTTGGGATATGTTTAAAATAGAATCTGAAATATTGATTATGCGACCTGACTAGAACTCGGAATAGGACACACTGATTACAAGACGTCAATATATTACCTCTTGGTAAGAAATTGTAGTGTTTCAATTCACACACACACACTCACAATTTAAAACAACTAAACTGATCGCAGGTGTAACTGGTGGTTGGCATACACAACTATCCATCCACCAGTCGTCTTCTGGGGC
This sequence comes from Lepisma saccharinum, assembly GCF_977018435.1. Taxonomy (NCBI): domain Eukaryota; kingdom Metazoa; phylum Arthropoda; class Insecta; order Zygentoma; family Lepismatidae; genus Lepisma; species Lepisma saccharinum. The sequence continues at coordinate 38,186,811 of NC_139246.1, forward strand.
GTGTGTCTCGATGAGTGTCAACAACCTCTATTGTGAAGTAAAATCTGTAGGGGTAACATCACTCTCTAATTACAATGTTGGCAAATTTTCCAACTTCATCGTGAACGACGACAAAAGTATCGGCTACCTGATCAAAATTATCAACATGTTGCCTCCGAGATTCTGAAACGTTGCCGAAGGAAAGGGACTTGTGAACGACATCATCAACAAGTTATTTTTCGAGATGCATTTACCTGGCTACCAATACTGCGGACCGGACACCAAACTCGAGAAAAGATTGGAGAGAGGAGACAAGGGTGTGAATCTGTTGGACGCGGCATGCAAAGATCATGATATTGCTTACAACACACACACGAATTTGGATGCACGTCACGAAACAGACAAGAAATTGGAGCATGCTGTTTTCAGGAGAGTCATGAGCAGAGATGTTTTTTTTTTTGGGAGAAAAAGTTGCAGCATTGGGCACCACCATCACCATGAACACGAAACAAAAATTTGGATAGGAAATCCTACCTAAAGTTATTTTTAACTGACAACGAGGTGATCTTGGTCAGCACGACGAACCCTCAGCTGTTATAGAAGATATCTGAAACCAGCTTACACTAGTTACTCATAGCTCCCAATTTTCTCACGATAGTGGGTTGCTACCGGCCCTATACGTAGGCCGAATAAATTACGACCAGAGCCGGATACGAACCTATGCCGTCTCGCAGCGAACAATCTCAAGACGAGTGAACGCCGTAACTCGTTCAGCTACGGAGGAGAACTCTCTCTCTCTACTCTTTCTCTAATTTTCATTATTATTGTTAAAATTAATCCAAGAAAAAATATATATTTTGTGTTGACATAGGAAATATGCAATAAAAAAATGTATGATCAATAGTTAAGGTCAAAATCTGAATAAACAGTGAGGGTGATACACGCAAGCTTCCAGGCATGTGATTTACACAAAATTAAATATAAAATGAGAGATGGAAGGTTTTTGTTACTATTAGAATTTAAGGACGGAAAATATGTACAGCGAATGAATACTACGTTTGACTAATCGTGAAGATGAGTATTATAGTATGTTTTTATCGTTCTTATATAAACGTTGAAACGTTTAAGAACGTATAAGAACGTTTACCGAAACGTTTCAACGTTTGACTTGAAACGTTTCGGTAAACGTTCTTATACGTTCTTAAACGTTTCAACGTTTATATAAGAACGATAAAAACATACTATAATACTCATCTTCACGATTAGTCAAACGTAGTATTCATTCGCTGTACATATTTTCCGTCCTTAAATTCTAATAGTAACAAAAACCTTCCATCTCTCATTTTATATTTAATTTTGTGTAAATCACATGCCTGGAAGCTTGCGTGTATCACCCTCACTGTTTATTCAGATTTTGACCTTAACTATTGATCATACATTTTTTTATTGCATATTTCCTATGTCAACACAAAATATATATTTTTTCTTGGATTAATTTTAACAATAATAATGAAAATTAGAGAAAGAGTAGAGAGAGAGAGTTCTCCTCCGTAGCTGAACGAGTTACGGCGTTCACTCGTCTTGAGATTGTTCGCTGCGAGACGGCATAGGTTCGTATCCGGCTCTGGTCGTAATTTATTCGGCCTACGTATAGGGCCGGTAGCAACCCACTATCGTGAGAAAATTGGGAGCTATGAGTAACTAGTGTAAGCTGGTTTCAGATATCTTCTATAACAGCTGAGGGTTCGTCGTGCTGACCAAGATCACCTCGTTGTCAGTTAAAAATAACTTTAGGTAGGATTTCCTATCCAAATTTTTGTTTCGTGTTCATGGTGATGGTGGTGCCCAATGCTGCAACTTTTTCTCCAAAAAAAAAAAACATCTCTGCTCATGACTCTCCTGAAAACAGCATGCTCCAATTTCTTGTCTGTTTCGTGACGTGCATCCAAATTCGTGTGTGTGTTGTAAGCAATATCATGATCTTTGCATGCCGCGTCCAACAGATTCACACCCTTGTCTCCTCTCTCCAATCTTTTCTCGAGTTTGGTGTCCGGTCCGCAGTATTGGTAGCCAGGTAAATGCATCTCGAAAAATAACTTGTTGATGATGTCGTTCACAAGTCCCTTTCCTTCGGCAACGTTTCAGAATCTCGGAGGCAACATGTTGATAATTTTGATCAGGTAGCCGATACTTTTGTCGTCGTTCACGATGAAGTTGGAAAATTTGCCAACATTGTAATTAGAGAGTGATGTTACCCCTACAGATTTTACTTCACAATAGAGGTTGTTGACACTCATCGAGACACACGCCCCAGAAGACGACTGGTGGATGGATAGTTGTGTATGCCAACCACCAGTTACACCTGCGATCAGTTTAGTTGTTTTAAATTGTGAGTGTGTGTGTGTGAATTGAAACACTACAATTTCTTACCAAGAGGTAATATATTGACGTCTTGTAATCAGTGTGTCCTATTCCGAGTTCTAGTCAGGTCGCATAATCAATATTTCAGATTCTATTTTAAACATATCCCAAGTCGTGATTAGCCTATGTGTGCAAAAAATAATGTTAAAACAAACTCTTGACCTCAATAATACAAGTTGTGTATTTTCTTTCAGCTGTGGTTCCCTCTTTTTTTCCGCGAGAAATAACAAATTAACCTAATCATTAACTCAACAAATAAAAAAATACATCTCTAAATTAATTAATAAAAAACTGTTATTACACCAAACTTCTATTTTATCATAAATATAAATAAAATATCATCTCACGTAGTGAAACAATATGAAAATTGTTCTAGTAAGTGATATATGATTGTCAAACACATACATGAATACATTATGTTACAGATTCCACCGATGTAGTTTCCGGTGAAATAATTATGATAAAATTACTTTCCGGTTCTCGTCGGTGAAACCTTTGATCGCACACCAAACACATTTCAATGTTATTGTGAGATTGAAGTTCATCGCTGGATAATAGGAGCATTTGGTTTCGATTCGCATAAGAAGCTGCCAATAGTCTCAACCTCTTCAACTATCTTTCAAAAAAATATTTGATTACATCTGGTCCTCGGTAAACATACGGTTCATCTATCCTATCCTGTCGCACAACAACAATATCCGAAACTCGAGGCTTCGTGCGATGTTGTGGAAGAAAGTTCGGGGATGAAGAATATACATAACTTGATTTATTTATTTCTTCTCTTGTTTTTCTGAGAGCATATGCAAGTCTTATTGTGTTTTTCGAATCGAATTTATGGAGGGGTAGAGAGAGGGCCAATATAGGCAGGTTAGAAACAAGTGATGTTATGATGATAGCCATCACCATTT